>NW_015094510.1:31635530-31798517 GCF_001431845.1 Calidris pugnax
AGCGGCAGCCGGCCCGGAGCCTGGCGGGGACCCCGCCATCCTTGCTGCCGCTCCTCCTGCACACGCTTCCATCGTTTCATCCCGCACTAGGCTGCACCGCCCCCGGCTCCGTTTCACCCCCCGCCTCCCGGCGACGGGGGACCGGGGCTTGGCCGTTCCCCCCAACACCGCCGAAGGCAGCGCCATGTGAACGGGACCCGCGCCGCCGCCTCAGCGGGCACGTCCAGGATGTGAGGAGCCGCCCGCACCCTGCCCCCGGGCCGGAGTCTCAGCGGCGTCCAGCCCTGTCCCGGGCCAGCATGACCGAGGTGAAGGCCAAGGAGCCCAGAGCGGCTCCGCCTGCCAGAGACGGGGCGGTCCTGCTTCAGGGCCAGCCCGGCCGAGACCCCTTCGGCAGGGAAGGGGAGGACATCGACATCTCCCTGGACGGGCTGCTCTACCCCAAGAGCAGCGACGAGGAGGAAGACGAGGAGGAGGAGGAGGAAGAGCCACGGCAGCCGGGGGAAGAGGAGGAGGACCGTGACTCCCTCTCGTACCGGCCGGGGAGCAGCTCCCTCTCGGACAAGGACTCCCTGGACACCGTCCTGGACACCTTCCTGGCTCCCGCGGCTCATGCCGGCCCCGCCGTGGCCGCGGCTCCCTGGTCTTTCTTCGGGACGGAGGCGGCGGAGGCGCCCGACGCCGCGATGAGCCGCGGCCCCTCGCAGAAAGCGGTGGAAGCCGCCCCGGGGGCGCCGGGCCCCTCGCAGCCCCCGCCGCGGCCCTCCCCGCTCTGGCCGGCCGCCGACGCCCTCACCGCCGCCCCTAAACCGCGGCCGGCGGGAGCGGGGGGCGGAACGGAGGGACCCTCCGCGGCCCCCAAAGGGGAGTCCCCCGGGCTGGCGGCGCTGCCGGGCGGCGGGGCCCGGCCGGAGGCGGCGGGGCAGGAGTACCTGCATGTGCCCCTGCTGCCGCTCAACTCGGCCTACCTGGCCTCGCGTACGCGGCAGCTGCTGGACGTGGCGGAGTACGAGGGCGGCGGAGGTGGGGGGCCGCGCTCCTCGCCCCCAACCCCGGACCTGGCGGGCTACGTCTACCCGCCGGCGGAGCCCAAGGAGGGGCACTTCGCCTACGGCGACTTCCAGCCCGCTCTGAAGATCAAGGAGGAGGGTCTCGGCCTCCCCGCCCCGTACCCGGGCGGCAACCCGCAGCCCCCGCGGGCCGGGCAGGAGCCCTCGCTGGAGTGCGTCCTCTACAAGACGGAGCCCACCCTCCTGGCCGGGGCCTACGGGCCGGCGGCGGCGGCGGCTGGGGCAGCGCCCCCCGACAGCCTGCCCTCCACCTCGGCCGCGCCGCCGGGCCTCTACCCGCCGCTGGGTCTCAACGGGCACCAGCCCCTGGGCTTCCCGGCGGCGGTGCTGAAGGAGGGCTTGCCCCAGCTCTGCCCGCCCTACCTCGGCTACGTTCGGTAAGGGGGGACGGCGCGGGGGGCGGCGGGCCCGGTGGTGGGGTGTCGACGCTGAGGGGACGGGAGGGCTCCGCGACTTCCCCTCGGGGCGTGGGGTGAGCGGCTCTCGGGAGGCGCCGCGGGAAGGACGGGAGGGGTTTTACCCCGCGAAGTCCCCTGTGAGTTTTTTAGGCAGTAAGTGCAGCCGCCTTTCCGTTCTCTGCGGGTTTTTGTGCGGGGCTGGGGCTGCGTGAGAGCAGCACGGCGTTAACTTCGCCGCTGGCACCGCGCAGGTCTCTCTGTCGCGATAGCGCTCAGGAGAGGTCAGGTCTGTATCGCCGCCGGGGTTCGGTGCCGTCCGATGGCGGGGAGAGTCACCGGCTCCAGAGAACGGGAGCAGAGTGTCCTCACTGGCATCAATACCCAAACATTCCCCAAAATAGTATTGCCTATTCGAAAAAAACCCAACAAAACCCCAAAACCAACAACCCAGTTAATTTCACACACACAAAAAAAAGCAAACTGAAACTCTTATATTGATTTGTTAGAATGAAATGGCTTACTATGATGCCAGGATGCTGGGTATTACCTAGAACTTTATGCAAAAATACATATATACAGTACAACCGTTTCAATGGAAATCCTTGATTTTTTGTAAACATAACGGTTAAGCAGGTTAGCCTCTTTCTTTTCTTGGAGAGAAATTCGGAGGTACTTTTCACTTTCCTCATTGTGTCCATCATAGTTACTTATTGAGGGGAATGCTGCAGCTGAATGGGAAACGACAAATAGGAAAGATTTTTTCTAGCTGAGATGAAACTTAGTTTATTTCCCATGTGAAAGAGGCTTTTGAAATTCAATTGACTTCTATTTGATTCTGTCTCTGTACCATTCTATGTAAAGGGAAAAATGCACATCAGTCAGTATATATTTACTCACAAGTGTTGTTGATCTGAGGAAGGTGAACATTTTAACAGCGAGTTCCTAGATTGTACCTTTTTTTAGCTAAAACTGATTAAAATACTTCCGTGTTTTTTGCCCACTTTTTTTTGGTTTAGGGACTAGGCAGATGTTACAGATGTGCTTTTTACTCTAGTAGAGACCAACCCTTAAGCAGAAAGTCAGTCATACTTTATTTTTTTTCTTACCCTTCTGTAGCTCGGTTACAAACTTAAAAAGAAAGGTTTTAGCGTACACCCAGTTAATACAGGTAAGTAGCTAATCCTTGCAAAGCTGGATATTTCATTTCTCTTAATTCTTTTTTCTTTTGAAGGCCAGATACAGAAACCAGCCAAAGTTCTCCGTACGGTTTTGAATCGCTACCCCAGAAGATTTGTCTCATCTGCGGTGATGAGGCTTCAGGTTGCCACTATGGAGTACTTACCTGTGGAAGTTGTAAAGTCTTCTTTAAAAGGGCAATGGAAGGTAATATATGATGCCATTGTTCCTAATTACCTGAAATTCATCCTTTCAGGCACTGCTAAGGACGTACCTTTTATTTATTGCTGATGTTTAAAAATGTTATCTCTGTGGTAATGTTTTTTGTTTTGGCAACTGTTTAAACATTGCAGTGAATACTAACTAAATTCTTTGTTAATTGTTTATTATTTATTACAGCATTATTTATTTTACTTTCATTATTTGCCATTTATTATTTACTGTTTATCGGTTAGTCTTTCTGAGTAGGTAGAGTTTCATAAAAATCTTGTGTATTACACCATTTGTTTTGAAAAGTGTAAATGCTACTCAAAGGAAGATTTTGTGAGTATGAACTAAGGATAGACAGCTAAGAATTTATTTTGGCTTCATTTTGTTTTTGAAGTCATGGAATTTTTCTTGCTTGCAAGATGCAGAATTTGGTTCCTGAGATTTATGAACGTATTTCAAGTTTTACTGAATTATTTCAAGTCATAATAACAATAAATGGATTTGACTTTTGTTCCAAATAGCCATTTAATTACAAAGTCAAGCTGCAGGTTTAATAAATCAGTAGCAATGCCTATGTTTATTTTTTCTTTTTGGATTTTTATATGTGTATTGTCCATAAATACCCAATGAGATTTTAAATATGAATGCAAGAGCAAATTGCTTTATATAGTTCAGCTGATGAAGAGGTGAAACAAATCCTTCCACATTTTATGTTTTGTCTCCTTTTATGTTTTTTTATCGTATCCTGTCAGAACTAAGATATCCATGTTTCTGCTCCATATGCTTAAAAAAAAACTACGTTACAATGAATAGGATGCCTTAAAATAAAAAATGGCATCATGTATTTTCTTGTGATACATAGTTCATTCAACTTTATGAAGTTTATTGCTCTTTAGATGAAAAGGGAAATAGTGGAAAATCAAAAGCTTAGCAAAATAACATAGATTTTTTTGCTTCACTGTGCTGTTACTTCCTACTTTAAGCGTATGCTCTTGCTCTTCCTTTAACATACTAGGTACTTGCAAAGTGGTAACACTAGATTGGGTGGGCGAGATGAACTTCTGAGCTAGTATTTTCTCTAATACATTTAATAGAATTAATGAGAAAGCCATTAGAAACATACATGTTACGTTGCAAGGAAAACACTTGTCTCTTAAGTCCCTTAGAGGAATACATTGAAGTTTCACTGAGTATATTAACTGGCCTCTTGGTTTTTTGCTTCTTTTTTTTTTTTTTTTTGGTAAATTAAGCCATATACTTTTAAAAAAGACAGGGAGCTGAAGTTTTAAGAATGAGTGTAGTAAAATTGAGGAGTGCCATATTTTAAAATAAGTTTTATTATCAACTCCTCACCTGTACAGTAATATTATAATTTTTTGTTTGAATTTGATTCCATCACTTCTGAATTTCAACTCTTTCTTAAAACTAGTATCCAGTTGTGTTTGTGCAGTAGGTGAACCTGCTCAAAAAGATATCTTACTACTACATAAACTTACTTACTACATAAACCGTGACGTAATGACAAATGTTGAGAAGGCACGTAAATGGGTAGTAGGAATATCTCAAGGTTGTTTTCACTGATTGTTCAATCAAAGTCTGTATTTGAGAATCTTACCAGATTAAGAATATAGACATACAGAGGAGGTCAACACAACTACACAAATAAAGTGTTTATGTTTTACGTATCAACTTCAAACTTTCCATTTGTAAATAATTCCAAAGACTGAGAGTATGGTGAGGAAGTGGCAAATGACTCCCTGCCCATCGTTTCTTTGAGTGGGATTGCACTATTTTTTAAAAAAAATATGAGTACTACTGCAGGCATGTGGGTATTTTTCATGCAAGTAAGATGTATTTGTGAGTGTGAATTCATGATAAAAACTCTAGTTTTCATATACTTTCCATAAAGTACTGATCACTATGGGAAAATAAAACAAGATTGGAAATAGATGGCTTTTGCTACTTGTATTTTCTGTATTTCGAGATCTTTATCATGTTATGAGGCTTTCAAGGGTGTAGATAACAGAGTACATAATGTAGTGGTATTAAATTTGTTGGAAAATGTCTATTTTCTATTTTAATTATTTCTGTAATCTCAGATAAATTGGCTGTTTCAAATCTAGTAGCTTTTTTCCACAGAAATTTTCCTGTTCACACACTAATTATTTTACTTTCCTCTGTTGTGTGGAAAATGCTGTATTAGCTAAACACTTCCTTTGGGATAAAATGGACTGTTAGATGTTATCCATAAAACTCAATTTTTTATCTGTAATATTTTTGAAATAAAACAAGAAACAAACCTAGAAATGTTTCTATACTATGCATAATTTAATCACATTTGAATATAAATAGCAGGTGCACATACAGCTTAACAGGGGGTCAGAGCTGTATGAGGATCACTAACATGAAAGTATATAGTTAGAATTAAATTATTTTAGAATGTTTGTTGGCAATGAATTATTAAGTATATGATTTGGTAGATATTTTCGGTCTTTTGGGTTCCTGGATCCCCATGTGTGCCTATACACATAAAGAAAAAGATGGTGTTGATACAATAAGTGTATTTTACTATAAACAGGCTCCTGAAGCAGGTTAACAAAACATTCAAGCCTCTTTTTTGGGGAAGTTTATTATAGCAGATTTGTAAAAAGTTAGTGCTGGAAGTGGGGAGGAGAAAATGTAGCTAAGGGATGAAAATACTGATTTATTTATTTATTTATTTATGGAACATTTATTTACATTTAGAGGTTGTACGTTTTCTGTTTGTTTCTTACAAAGAACTGATTTACTGGTCCTTTGATTCACTTATTGTGCAAACAGATTACGAGGCTTTTAAAAAATGCCTTAAAGATCTGCTTTGGGTGTAATAAAAATAACAAAAGTTACTGTGATTTATATTCAGTTAGGAAATTTGAAAAGATGAAATGGGATTCAGTGTGCTGATAGGGTAGTGCTGTTCCTGTCTGTGAGCTGAGACTGATGGGCAGTTTGGATTTTTCAATCCAAAAAATTTCAGAAATAATATTTTAAATGCTTTCTAGAGTGTAGAATTACTATATTTTCAAAGTAATTTGCTGTTGATGATCAGCATTTTTTAAGTGCTTATGATGTATCCAGTTCACGGTAACAAATATTCACGGTATAATATTTGTAATGGGGCTTTAGGAGAATGAAGATTAAGAAATGAACTCTTACTTTTTTAGCACTAAATTGCCAAATGGTCATTAATGATGTCCTATAAAGATACCTTCATGCAAAACCATGCAGAGAAACCATAACCAAAATGCTTGTGTAATGCCATGGTAAAATTTCTGTCCTGAACAGGAACGCAGTGTGTAGAGTTTGGGGATTCTGGAGTTACAAACTTCCTAACACGTGGTTTCCTGATGGCCTGCATTCTTGCCTTTTTGTTGAAAGCGTCTTCTTTGCAGTCGTTTTACTACTGGAAAATTACAATTACCTACATACTGAAAGAAATTTCAAATGCTATGTTTCCTATATAAAGTCCCACATCCAATTTTTGTTCTATATTTATATAACGCATTTGCCTTCCTTTACACTTTGTTTATATTATTGACATCTAATGAAAAGCAGTTGTCCAGACCTGTAGAGTTTGAGGCCAATATAAATACGTTGATACTACAGCAAATGGGTGGGAAACTAAGTCTTGTTTTGTTTAAATACCTGGGACCCTATTACAAAGTTGATTCAATTGTTATATAGCAGATTTGTCTAGTTTTAACCTGTGCTTCAAGCTCAGACTCTCAGCGCATCAAGGTGCAAGCTCAGCCATGTTGAGTAGCTGACAATTAACTGCCAAAGTGTGAATTTTTCTTTGGAGACCTGAATTTGGCAAACTCGGCCTGACAGAAAGTAGGGTTTCTATAAGAGTTTTCACCATCTGTATACAGAGAGGTTCTTGTAGAGGAGTTAAAGATGAGCTACATCTACACAGTAAGAAGGCTGACCATGACTTCAGCAAACTTTCAGATAAACTTTATCTGACTGGCGTTATGTATCAGCAGTTTTGTGATGGCAGTGTGATTCACTGGGCAAGTAGTGAAATACTATGCATCAGGAAAATTGCTGGACTAACCAGTTGTGCTTTTCTGTAGTTTAAGAATGTAAAATAGCACAGCGTGCCAAATATTTGTAAAAATTCCAATCACTAATAGAAAATCCTCTTTGAAAAAAGAGTGAACTACAGTACTATAGAGACCTTTTTGGCTGTGAAACCAATGAAAGAGATTTAAAAAGGTCCATTTTCTCCTGATTCTGCAGGGATTTCCAATTTTTAATCCATTTTTCCAGGCTGGAAATCTGGGATCAGAATTGGATACAGCATGTACTGTGATTCTGATAGTAATGAAGGTTTTGTGAAGTAGAAAACATACAAACACACAAAGCATACATATGGCAAGTAGAAAGATGAAAACGCTTTTCACTTAATATAACATTTAATATTATTAAATCTCTTCTATTTTGCACATGACCAAAAAGTGTTAATGTACAGTAAGCCAAGTGTTACTTCCAAATTCAAATCGACAAAGTTACTTCACTGAGGGTCCTGGAATTCAAGTGGGAAATATCACTGTTGTGAGAGCAATGAATTTACATCATAAGGGAAAGAAGAAAATCTGTGCTAATACATGATTTTATATCTTCATCATATTTCTTACTTCAAAGGTATTTGTTGTTCAGCCATATGGCAAACATTGATTTGATGAATTGATTCACACCGGGGACAACTGACTGCGTTTGTGCTGATGCTTTGGCTATTGTGCTAATGCTGGGCTTCCTGCTGCTCTCTTTGTGGCTTATTACTGGTTTCCTGATAGACGTATGTGGCTTAGAACATAATCAGCTGCAGGAATGTGAATTGCTAAAAATTTTGGCTTAACTTTATGTAGCATTTTAGAAACAGTATTGAATATTACATTGATCATCTTTTCAGTTGGAATAGGAACTATGTCTGGTAGTGTAAAACTGCATGCTTTAAAGAGCAGCAGGGACTGAGTGCTGAGCCTTGCTGGATACTCCTCTCTTCTAACTTCAGATGTGCACAATGTGAGCAACCCAAGGTGCTCGTCTGAACTTCACAGTGGATGGGCAGAAACGGGAAATTCTAGGAAGCAACTTACTGACTTTTTTTAGAAGTCTTCTTGGGGTGAAAGTAACTGTACTCTCACAGTGACTGTTTCTCAGCAGTGATTGGAAAGCAGTGTCAGGTGAGGATGTACACTGTCTGCATGTGGTGATAGGAACCTCACCCATATCACCAAAGGAGCTCATATATTTCTGTAGCACAAAAAACCCACATAATAAGTATATAAAATGCTTATTTCATATTCTTTATTTTTAACTATTATATAAAGTATTATATATAAAAAGAACACATATAGTATTATAGATAAAGAATACTTTTAAAAAGTATTCAAATACTTATAAATTATATGACAAAAGTATATAAAATATAAGTATTTGTAGTCAAACTGTTATCTGCTAAAACTAGATTTAGGTTTGATGTTGTCAATCTCCTTAAGTTGTGTATCTGTTCCACAGAGCTGATGGTATCACCAAAGGAGCTTATATATTTCTGTAGCACAAAAAACCCACATAATAAGTATATGAAATGCTTATTTCATATTCTTTATTTTTAACTATTATATAAAGTATTATATATAAAAAGAACACATATAGTATTATAGATAAAGAATACTTTTAAAAAGTATTCAAATACTTATAAATTATATGACAAAAGTATATAAAATATAAGTATTTGTAATCAAACTGTTGTCTGCTAAAACTAGATTTAGGTTTGATGTTGTCAATCTCCTTCAGTTGTGTATCTGTTCCAGAGCTGATGGTGTCCTAGTAAGAGATGGTTCTTTAGAAACTACCGAATGGAAATATTTAACAAATGTCATTTGTGTGTTAAGGTCTGCCATTATGTGTAGTGATGTATGGCTGCACTTTGGAGGTTTCCTGGTTATACCTAGTCACAAGTCCTGCATTTTCACAAGTGGCTGTTGCTTAATATCAATTAACAACTGAGCACGTTTCAACAACCTGGAATCTTTTGTAGTTAAAATGTATAAAGAGTTTCATGCAGGCATTGGGATCCAGGAGAATATTACCCTATTCTTGTCCAATTGTTATGTTACCATCTTCCCTTATCCTCAAAGACAATATTTTATGTGAGATTTGTTGCACCAAGCTGTAGGCATTTACAATGTGGACATCCATGTTTTGGCCAGTTACTATAAATGTGCAGTAGGCTATTAAGGAACCAAAATCTAGACATCTATTCAAATTGCATCTTAAAATGCCTGTTTTTCTGTTGTGCCCAAGTAGGGAGCGTACACTATTCGTTTTGCTGGATGTCCACACTATAGAATCTAGTTAGTGAAATTAATCCCCTCTTTTTGGATTTTTAGCAGTTTTTTGTCCATTGGGTGTTTCAATCAACAGGCAGTAATATATGGTTTTTTTGCATATTGCCTTTTCCTATTACTAATGTTTCTGTTTTTTCTGTTTTTATTACTCTTTGAGTGAGTGAGTGACCCTATCCCAGCAGTTCATTTGTAGTACAAGCCAAAGAATAAAAGGAAAATATATATGAAAAAGCTTACCATGGCAATCTGCTGTAATACTTCCACTAAAATCAGAATGACGGGATGACTGAAATAAAAATATAATGCTTCTTATGTTGGTAGAAGAATACGACAATCAGGGATAAGAAGAAAAATGGTACTTTAATGGTGTATTCCTCTGACATAGTTGGAGTGCTTTTAAAGTAGGTTTTGTGTTCAAATCCCATGTTCTATGTTTATAAGAAATAGATCTCTTACTGAGAAAAAAGCTGACAGTTCCATAATTTTACAGATTTATACCACTGATGTAGCTAATTAGTTAAAAATGGTGACCAAGGAGCAATTGTGACACAGTGCCATAGAAAGAACTGGAAATACTGACTTGTAGAAGCCAGAATCTCCTTCTAAAAGGTATTAGCTATGGAAAATTTTTACTGTTGTCAGTTCCCATATTTATACTCAAAGGCTTTATACCTTTCAAGATGTTGCTGTGTTAAACAATCTAAGCAAACCAACTGAAAATCAATATGGAATTGATTCATGATAGTTTCTGTAAAATAGGACTTAATTTTGCTTCATTTTGGTTTTCCGTATTGTTTTTTTTGTTGTTGTTGTTGTTGGAAATGATGGAACAGACAGGGAAATGAAAGATCAAAAAACAGGATTGTAACCTCTAGGTTTTTCCAGGAATGTGTGAAAACAGGAGAGCTACATTTAACTATTCTATTTTGTCGATATCATAAAAACAATGTGCTCAGGTTGCTGTCTGGAGAAGTGATATTGGAAGGAAAAAGATCACGGTGTTGCAGGATTCACAGCGAAAGGCAGGAAGATTTTGAGATCAGGATACAAGGAAAGAGTCAGTCAAGGATGTTGCAAACATTGGACATGGTTTGTTGAAGAGAAGGAAAACGGTGCAAGATATATGGTGGTTTGAAAATGCCACTTTCCTTCGAGATCAGGATACAAGGAAAGAGTCAAGTCAAGGATGTTGCAAACATTGGACGTGGTTTGTTGAAGAGAAGGAAAACAGTGCAAGTTATATGGTGGTTTGAAAATGCCACTTTCCTTCTAGAAAAACCTATTTTGTTTGGTACTTTTAACAGAATTGCATCAAAAATTACTTGTAAATCTGTTCACCAAAGATAAATACACTAGGAATGAACATTCCTCGGCTTTACATTCTTTTTGAACAAAACATTTTTCCTTTGGTACTTTTAACAGAATTATATCAAAAATTACTTGTAAATTTGTTCATCAAAGATAAATACACTAGGAATGAACATGCTGTGGTTTTACATTCTTTTTGAACAAAACATTTTTCCTCAACCCTTTTTACCACCACATACTTGTTAAAGCAAAGGAATTAAAGACTAGCTTCACAAAGATGAAGGAATTACTAGTACCTGTTACAATCATAAACCCCATCACTGAGTACGTAGCCAAGGTAGGGCAGTCACCCAGGATATGAGAGCTATGGACATCATCTCCAGGGCCTGGAGGGAGTCAAACACACCTTTCCCTCCTTGCCACCCTGGTCGCCACACTGTTGGATGGCTTTCGATGCCATAATTATTTACTGTTTTCACTTTGAGCTGTATTATTATGAAGAAAGGAATTACACATTATTTCAGCTAGAAGACGACTCCAGGATGGAACGTATTCTCAAGTTACTCTGCTACCCATTCTTTGCTCTCTTTGGTCCATTGAATCTGAAGGCCTTTGCTGTGAAGGAGATTTGCACCAGTAGCAGGTCTTTATACCAGCGTAGACTACGGAGTAGTAGTAAAGACACCTGCGTAAGAGTTGAGAAATGAGGATTTTATGTTAATGGGCGAAAAGGGAAACTGAAAGTGAGTCCCCCACAAACTACTGGGCTTTCTATAAAAAGGTTATGCATGGTAAGGTCAGTGGGAGATGTGTTTTTTTGTTAAGTGGTTAGAGTCTTAAGTCTCACTTCAGGGACTTTTTTTTTATTTTTAGAGAAAATGTTAGCACAGAAATGAAAATGGTAATAAATAATTAAAAAACGTTATTTGAAATATGTGGAATCTTGGAGATTGTAATGGCATACCAGGACACGAAGGGTGTATTTTCAGTACTATGAACTATGTAGTATAGATTCTTAGTTCTTCGAAACCGAAGCTCATAAACTGACATAGTGAGAGGCAAATTCAACCCACATTTGCTGTGTTGCATGCTGAAAGAGTGTAAACAGAAGATTGGTTGACCTACATGAGAGCAAAGGTCGTTAGCTGTGTTTCCCATTTCTGGTGATGAACCAGGCTAGACTGTTTGACTAGTTATGGAAAACTTGGCTGTCAAAGCAAGTATGGAGCCATCCTTACCCTAGTATACTGTCTTAGCTTCCAGAATGCAAAGTTTTACTTAAAAGTTACATATGCATCTTTATGGTTAGTACAGGTACGCAGATGAACCTGTTTTGCATTTTGTTTATTTTGAAACCATGTTTATTATCGAGTTTCACAGGAACCTCTCACAGGGAGTTCCAAATTTAATTATGTTAAAAAGAGTAATTCCTTTGCTTTTTTAAACCTATTGATTTCATTAGTACTTTTGAAAAATATTCTAAGAGGTAAAGTGTATTGGTAGGAAATTATTGAGCAAAACCTGGACACTAGCTCTCAGGAAGCAAAAAGTCAACAATAGGAGGCATTTGGCAATAAAGTAATTTACAAAGAGATACAATAGATATCTGCAGTTTGATACAGAAATCTAAAACGAGGCTAAATAAAACATCGTGATATGTTTTGGAAAGAACAGTCCTCCAGTGGTAGGAATAGGATGTTTTTATAAGAAAGTATTGCCAGTGAAGAGTGACACAGGGAGAGAGAATCACATATGATATAGAGAAAAAAAAAAGATTTGAAGAAGTACTTTTATTTGCAGACAAGAGGAACTGAGAGTTTGCAAATAAGTGCTTTGCTTTTGTGGAGGGTGGCAGCAGTTCAGCACAGATGCACTCACAACTGATTGCTTGCATCTGATACCCTTGCTGCAAATAAAGTCTTATGTTTTCCATAATTTGCACATCTGCAAAATCTTTGCAACTCATTAGTTTACTCAAGTGATTTGAAGTGACTTAAAGCATGTCAGTGAGCTCAGTTAATAGTGCAGTTTTTGAAGACACTGTGCATGTTACTTCCAGAAGTATTCAGATTAAAATTGCTCAGTGCTGGAATACCATCTGTGCAGCTTTACTGATAGCAAAACCTGTGGTTGTATTTTTGTGTGTAGACCATTGGCATTTTGACCACTTTTTGATATAAACCTGCCAGTATAGGAATAGTCATTATGATACTTAAAATTATATTTTCCTGTTTGCATTAGGACTTCAACCTTTGCCAACACAACTGGACTTTGGCAGAGGTTAAGAAAAATGCTATGCTACAAGAATCTGGAACATATGAGTAACAGATGAAATCGTCTGTATTTTTTCCAAATTCTTAATCAAATCCAGCTCATGAGCTGATACATTGATATATTGAGAGAGATCTACTATGTTCACTTTCAAAAAGAAATGAAAAGTATACATGTATATGAAAAGCCATATGGGTAAAGACTTCTGAGAAAGTGGCAGTTGCCAGATTCATATTTTTGTAAGAAACACAAATACCAATCTTTATTTTCTGACCTGTGCTCTAGTGATTAGACTACTGTCCTGTATTTTCTGGGGGTTTTTCCTGCTTATAGCGACAGTAGTCATATAAAAGATACTGGATGACAAGCTAGCATTGGACAGGAATTTTATCTTGACAGGGGTCTTTGGGTATTTCATGAGTACATGCATTTTATATAACTGCAATGCTCACATATCAAAACCAATTAGTTAAAAAATAAACGATCCTAAAGACTAAGATACAGAAAATATATTTTCAAATAAATGTTTTAGCATTCCATGAAAACATTCCAAACAGCTTCATGTAACTAAGCATTGCCCCGTAATTTTGAAATTAACCAAATATCTGGCATGTTTTCCATTTCTGACACAATCTGTCCTTCAGATGGTTGCTGCCACTTAAATATTAATGCCAAGCAAGTAGCAGTTTCTCAGAACCCAGCTCTACACAACGGTAGAAATGATTTCAGAGAACATTGACTCAGGTTTATCATAGGTATGACATCCAATCAGATGACTGAGATAATAAAAAAACCCTGACTGATGAGATTATGCAAAGTACTATATAATTAAACCTTATGTGTTTTCCAAATAAGTTGCAGCTGAGTGGGAATGAATGGAATACACTTTGCGATGGGAGACGCTGAGGAGAGATTGGGCAGAGGCAAGCAGAGTGGAAAATTCACATGAAGGTGTAACTCAAGCTCAGGGTATGACTGTGGATTTTTTATAGTCTTGAAAACAAGGAAGAAATTCACAGTAAGAATCAAAAAGTACCTGAGATTTTGTCACCATAATCTCATGGGAGGGTTGGATTGGCAGGGTTTTGGCTGTTTCTTTCTTCTTATTTTTATGCTAGTGTCATGGAAGCTTTATGGAAGAAATGAACTAGGTGAAGACGTAATAAAGTTTGGTCATTGGTCATTATTATATTTTTGAATACAATTTATGAAATAAATAGGAATGAAATAGTATTCACTTCTTGAAGACCAAAGCAAATTCTTACTGTGCCTAAATTCCAGCAACAGTCTTCATTTCTTCCACGGTACATGCTAGATAGAGATTACTTAATCCTGTCTCATCTTGAACTCTAGAACATATAAAAATAGAAGAGTAGTTTTCATAATAGGGATTTATTTACAATTTCTTTGGCAAATGTGAAAAAAGTTGTCCAATCTTGGATTTATAATAAGCAGTTTTTGAGTTGTTGTGTAACGATGAAGTAGTTAATGTATTTTCAACTGAACTGGAAGGTGGATCTACTTACTGATAACTCATAAGTTATATGAAGAGGTTTTTAAGAGCAGTAGCTAAGCTTAAACAACTAATTGTAAATTAAAAATTTTACAATGTATTGCACCCTTGATTTGTAATGCTTAATCTTAGATGCATAATTTTAAAACACTGCTATATAAATTATATAGGCTATTTAAATGCACATCAGTATAAATAAAGCTATTAATTTCTGTTTTTCCAAATAATTTCCTATCCCAGCAGGAACAGTATTGCCATTACTGCTTTGACTCAGACTCCTTAGCCTCCTTTAGCAGTTAGAGCACGCGCTTGAGTGTTGAATACACAAATCACATACTGATATCAAGAGCGTTTTCTAAATGCTGACATAATTCTAGAATGTGTAAACATTGTTCTCTGTGTGCTTGAAGAGTAATATTTCACAATATGGTTTATTAGTTTTGGTAGATCAGCATTTTTCTGTGTCAATGTAGGGGGAAAAGTACAGCTTGAATGCCCAGAGCATTGTCAGTTGCTTTTGGGCATTTACGGCCATACTGGAAATATATAGTGCATTTTTTTGGCCTTGCAATGGACATGGGTTATATGGGCTCAGACTGTGTTGTGTAGATTCGAAGGATTCCCTAGAAAAGAGGTCCAAAAGAGATACCTTTCAGGGGACCAAATGAAACCCCCAAAAACCCAGACACCCACAAACAAAACTTAACCGACACTTGTGTTCCTTTGTAAATTAACTACATTAAAGCATCAAGATGCCACAGTGCAGAGATAATCTGATGCTTCATAGATTTAGTTAAACTAACAGTTTTAAAACTATTATTGCTTATGAAAACACTGAATGTTTTTGTAACTAATCAAAGCAAGACAAGGAGAAACAACAAATAATGCCAAGGAAGATGTATTCAAAATAAATTTTTTGTTTCCTGGTCTACTGCCAAAAGTGAGACAGATTTTTATTCATTTGGTTACTTTTGGTAGTGTTTTCTGTAAGAAGGAATCCAGGATTAGAATCAATGTGAGAATGTAAATAAGAGTTTCTTCTGATTTCCTGCATTACTAAATACTTTTTAGATGCCAGGGAATGTGTGAGGCAACTGTTTTTATTTTCCTGTTGTTTTCTAAAAAAAAAAAAGAAAATGTTATGAAAATGAATGTCAGGCAATCAGGTTTCTTTCACTAAAACCAGTCAGTTGTTTTTAAAAGTATGGGTAAGAAATAATTAATTATCTAAAAAAATGTTAGCACAGAAACAAATGCATTGTTTCACATGGTTTAGCACTAGCTCTTTTCTTTTGTTAGAATAGAATGTTCTTCTTTCTTTGTCCTGCATTTCCATCTGAGGATTCGTTTTCAGTTTATCTTTCTACTGTGGAGAAAAGTTATTGTTGAACAGTTGCTCATTTTGCCGTGTGCAGAGAAAGGACAGAATAGGGTTATAAAGGAAGCTGAACAACAGCATCCGAGCAGAGGGATTTGTTTGCAATATCAGATGGCTACCTCAGGGTAATACTGGTCTAGAAATTAGTGAAAATTTTAAAAGTTTGATATTGATCTCCGTTGTATTTGGAGGTCCACATTCACAACATTCCATGAAGGGAGTATCCCTGATATTGATACTTCTGCCGTTTGTCCATACTATTTTTATCCATTTTGTTGCTCTCAGAATAAATAATTTTTTTTTTTTTTTGCTTTCATGCTGGGTACTGGTAAGAAACTAAAAATATAGGAATGAATAGAGGATGGTGTGATTGATAGTGCAATAATTTAAGCAGTTCATACTGCCTGCTAATTTTTTTTAAATTTTGTAGATGGGCAGTTTCACTCTTAAACTGGCCAAATAAATTACTATATATTAAATAGTTACACATGATTATTTGAAAATTAACATAAAATGAAGGAGTCTTTTAATGATTCAAGTGCACTTTTTTTGAATCCTCTGTTATTTTTGAAGAATTTATACAGAGAAATAATTTTGTTGTGATAGAAAACACAGTTTTAATCCTGTTTTTCTCTTGCCTACAGGGCAGCACAACTATTTATGTGCTGGAAGAAATGACTGCATAGTTGATAAAATTCGTAGGAAGAACTGTCCTGCGTGTCGCTTGAGGAAGTGCTGCCAAGCCGGTATGGTCCTGGGAGGTGAGCTGCTTTTCAAGTCTGATTCAGAAAAATAGACAGTCAAAGACACAGCAATGTTTAAACAACATTGCTTTGATACTGTAAAGGAAAGAACCACATTAAAATGGGGTTTTTTGAAGAAATACCTGAGGTTATAAAATTCTTTATAATATTTCTTTATTGTCTGTAAATCCTGAAACAAAAATAGCTTCCTGTAGGAATTTGTCTCTGCTACTATGTACCCATATACTCATTTTCTTGCAAGGGTAGGAATTGTGTATTTTGTGTGTATTTATTAATAATTTTGTATCCAAAAATTTGATTTAGGTAAAAAATGAAGCAGCAAATTGATATTGACATTAAAATCAGGAATCAGTACTAACCCCTTCTGTTTTCTGATGTGCTCTCCATTATTGTTTTGAGTACATGTCAACAAAATTATATCCTTCTGGTCAACTGAAAAGGCCCAGGCAGTGGTTGCACCAACACTACAGGCTTTGCATAATGGATACTGGGAATTCCCATCTTTGTATTAGTTCTTGCTGTAACAGATTTGCATTTTGTATGTAACATTAATAAAAATTGTTCACTAGCCTTTGAAAACCTGCAGAGAGACAATAGTGTAGGATTGGGTAGTCACATAGCAAGTTTTGCCATGCTGCCATGCAGGAATGATGCATATTTTTTTTTAATTTTTTTTTACCATCAATCTGTTGAGTTTAAACAACATTGCTTTGATACTGTAAAGGAAAGAACCACATTAAAATGGGGTTTTTTGAAGAAATACCTGAGGTTATAAAATTCTTTATAATATTTCTTTATTGTCTGTAAATCCTGAAACAAAAATAGCTTCCTGTAGGAATTTGTCTCTGCTACTATGTACCCATATACTCATTTTCTTGCAAGGGTAGGAATTGTGTATTTTGTGTGTATTTATTAATAATTTTGTATCCAAAAATTTGATTTAGGTAAAAAATGAAGCAGCAAATTGATATTGACATTAAAATCAGGAATCAGTACTAACCCCTTCTGTTTTCTGATGTGCTCTCCATTATTGTTTTGAGTACATGTCAACAAAATTATATCCTTCTGGTCAACTGAAAAGGCCCAGGCAGTGGTTGCACCAACACTACAGGCTTTGCATAATGGATACTGGGAATTCCCATCTTTGTATTAGTTCTTGCTGTAACAGATTTGCATTTTGTATGTAACATTAATAAAAATTGTTCACTAGCCTTTGAAAACCTGCAGAGAGACAATAGTGTAGGATTGGGTAGTCACATAGCAAGTTTTGCCATGCTGCCATGCAGGAATGATGCATATTTTTTTTTAATTTTTTTTTTTTTTTCATATTTTTCATGACAACTTTAGCTATATAAAGTTTTGGATCAGCACAAAACTTGAAAATACGTGGCTAAGACTATAAGAAAATAGCTATATAAAGATGATAGAAAGAATTTGTTCTCAAAGGGAATTTTCAAAAAAATGAAAGGACAAAAACCTGATTTCTTTCTAATATAATTTTTTTTTAGTACATCAAACACCCATCTCTCTCTCTCACTGCATTTTATGTGTTGCTTTTTATCCCTGAAGGAAGAATTGGCATTCTATACTGTCAGTAATTTCATTGTCTTGCTAATCTGTGTTTATTCATAAATTAAAATGTGCATGTAGTGTTCAGACTGACCTTTTCATTGCACAGCTGTATGCTTGCAGCTCCTGCAACACTGTATGGAGTATTCTGTGCACGTGGCCATTGTGTCATTCTTACATTTCATGCTTTTATCAGTGGTACAAATCAGTAGTTGCCAACCTGTGAGGAGCTTTGCTGGCTCTTGGTACTTCATCTTCCATTAGCAACAGTTCTGCAGCCCCGAGGAACAGCCCGTGGGATGAGAGGAGGGAGAGGCGATGCTGTGGTACGGACCGTGTTCTGTGTTGTACCCCTGAACCTCCCGAGACCTTCAGCGCTGCCTCTCCTCTGAGTTGTCCTCTTCAAACTGCATCCCTCTCACCCCACAGTGCTGGAGACAGAGGAACGAGAGCCATCAATCTAATTGGGGTTACTGTCTCTCCCTCCTTCCTGTGCTGCTTCTCAGTAAAACACACGGAGCTGACAAGCATGTTGGTGGCACCGTACTGGGGGAGAGGGACGAAGGCAAGAGAACATGGCCTTTGGATTCTTATCAGAGAGAAGCAGTGATTTAGAGCTGGGGTAGGAGTGCATTAGAAGGTAACACCAATAACTAAACCCCAAGTATTTTAACATCGCAAGCAGCACTGTTTCAACAAGCAGAACAGTGTATGAGGACTCACTGGTATCGTCTAGTCCTTTTGCTTCAGCATTGTTTTGCATAGTAATTCTGCATAGGAAAATTAGTCAGAAGGCTTGAGTTCATTCTACAATTCGCATACATTTATGGATACTAGGTTTCCTAGTGTTTTTTAATGCATACATTTTGCTCTAGATGTAAGTAAAAAGTTGGACATTTTTGCTAACATTATTTATGAGATGGTATGTCCTCATATGACAATGTTATGTCCTCATACTTGAAACCAAAACCTGAGAATAAAGGTGCTCTGACTCTTAGTTCTTTACCATCGTGCATAAAAACTTCCTCTTTCTCTTTGGATCACCTTTTTTCTCAGCTGATCTATCAGAATCATCAATATTTTAAATCATCTTCTGTGTTTAGAGCCTATTATATTCTAAGATGTTCTGTGCATTTTCTGGTTTCTGCAATTCAGAGTGTGCATAGATAAACTGTTGTTCTTTTACTCCTGCTACTTAGTTTCTTAATGCTAGCCTTCTGTCACTAAACACAGACCTCCAATATTGCTTCATCAAGGTGAGGAAGACTAAGATTTTACAGGAAGCTAACTATAAGATTCCAAAGATTCTTCTTACAGTAGTTAAATTAAACTTACTCCTGGGAGAAGTACACTTATCTTTGACTGAATGTTATTGAGTGGCAACCATGTAGATAAAGAATAATATTATATTACATTGACAACAGTTCCATTTTCCAACCGTAATTTCAAAGCAATTAAATGAACCGGATTGTTTTAAAATAAATCGTAGTTGGTTGTAAGTAAATTATAGGATAGCAGCAAATAGCTTTAGTAACTGGTTTCACTATATGGATTGTTTCTTCTTTCTTAATATATACAAAGAAAGTATAAATGAAAATGTATTACATAATAACCTAATTATTATTCTTTGTGGGAGTGTTAGTTGTCTGTGAGTTTTATCATCTCATAACTGGAGACGTTAACCTATCCCCTTTCTAATTCTCAACCTAATAGGATAGCAGGTAGCTGTGTCGGGTCTTGGAATAAAAAAATATCCAGCTTTTTTATTTCCTATCAGCGAATTTAATTTTCCCAGACTGACTATCACAGATTCCTTGTCATGCTGTATTGCTAAATTATCGTTTTCTTCATTGTTTCAGTCAGCTTACAGTCCACATTACAATGATTACATGGAGACAAATTTGAATTAATTTTCCAGGTAATATTTTCTGAGGTAGCATCAAAGGGTTTATTAAAATCAAGATGTATTACTTCTGCTTTGCTGCTTTGTTCCTTTATTTTGTATACACCCTCCTAAGGTGTACACAGCTTGTTCTATCCAAAACATAAGAGCATAGTGACCTTAAAGTCAGAGCCACAGTGTTCTGTCAAGAATAATAAATCATTGACATTTTTCACCTGATTACAGGATATGGAGAAGGATAGTTGGATGATAGATTTTTACTAGAAACCCAGATATTTTAATATGAAATGTCTACTGTCAGTAAAGTCTGATTGGCAGTATGGTTCTGTATACCTAGTTAGAAGAATATTAAAATACAAGATTGTGTATGAAGGAGAAAATCATAATGTATTTGTAGATTTTATTTTTTAGATTTCTTTATATTTTCTAGATACATGTAGTACACAAACACTATGACCATGCTGTTTCTGTAATTGAAAGTAAGGGAAGTGTGTGTATTAAGAAAGTGCTTGAGTGGTTGGTTATCTTAAAACAAATTAATGAAGATGTCACAAAGAAAAGGTGTGCTATCTAATACGCACAGACAGGTTTTAATATTAAGATGAATGGTTGCCAGAGCAGACTAATTTCTTTACATGTTATAGGATTAAGTGGAGACAATTTTTTATTTTGCAGCGGCAAATTATGTGGATTTTTTTTTTAAGCAGCAATTGAAAATCTCAGCTATTGTCACATCTCTGTTGTTTTCCATATGTCCTTAAGAGTTTGTATTAATTTGAAATGGTCTCCCTGTGGAAGATGGGAAAGTTTATTGTGAGTTATTAGTAGTCACCTCTGCAGTAGATAAATAACAAGTGGAGTTGCTTTACTGGTGGCTGTTAAGCAACATAATTAGAAATAAACACATAAGCAATTCTGCAAGCCAATGTGACATTAATTCTGATACATTTAATCACTTGGAAACATGGGTACTTATTAACTACTAACATTTCCATGTGATAAGCACTCTGTTTGGTTTCTTTCTTTACTTGTTCTCTGAACTGTAAAAGTATCTGAAGCCATTATTTCAGAAAATACCAGAAATCATTATTTATGAACTATCAAAAGCATTGTTCCTTCTGTTTTCCTTCATGCCCAAACAATAGTTAGTGGGAAATTCCCAGCATGTTTAAGGACTATGTATAGCTTTGTTATGATAGAGATTGGCTCTAGGTCTCTAGTTGTAATATATTGTCTATTCTTTAGGGGTTTTTTTTTGATTCACTTGTAACATGAGGTGTAAGTTTGTGTTTCATTCTTTACTAAGGAGCCACTAATTAGAAATATTTGTATTTGTACCACAAGTGATAAAATGAACATAAGATTGGTGGGGCACTTGATACTATGCTAATTAAACTCACAGTTAAGTTAGTGGGAGTATGACCTCTGACTTCATTGGATGATGAGTGTTAATGAAGAGCCCATCATTTATATTTATACTTTCAATAAAGTGTGTTTCTTGAAATTTCATTTTGTATGCTCCCTTTGGATTTTAAATACTTCTTAAGTTTAAATTAAGTTTTGCACTTTTGTGTACAACTTACTTTTTTGTATGTGAAATTCATAAACATGCATATTTATGATGGCATAACACAAACCTTTTTTTTTTTTTAAAGCAGATACTGGTTTTTTAGATTGTGTTCATTTGCTCAATCCCATCTAGTTCTCAAAGAGGAGGATTGATTCTGCCTCCAGTTATGCCAGTGTACATCAAGAATACTTAAGTAATAGAATTTTTTTCTGTAAAAAATATTTAGAAATAACTTTAAAAATCCTTTCATATTCACTTGAAGTTATACTACCCGTGTAGTATACCGTGTAGCAGGGACACCTCCCACTAGAGCAGGTTGCTCAAAGTCCCATCCAGCCTGGTCTTGAACACCTCCAGGAATGGGGCATCCACAACTTCTCTGGGCAACCTGATCCAATGTCTCACCACCCTCACAGTAAAGAATTTCTTTCTAGTATCTAATCTAAATCTCCCATCTTTCAGTTTAAAAACATTGCCCCTCGTCCTATTGCTACATTCCCTCATAAAGAGTCCCTCCCAGTCTTTCCTGTAGGACCCCTCCAAGTACTGGAAGGCTGCTAGAAGGTGTCCTTGAAGTCTTCTTTTCTCCAGGCAGAACAGCCCCAACTCTCTCAGCCTATCCTCATAGAAGAGGTGCTCCAGCACCATGATCATCTTTGTGGTCCTCCTTGGGACTCGCCCCAACAGATCCGTGTCCTTCTTATGTTGGGGACTCCAGAGCAGGACACAGTACTCCAGGTGGGGTGCCACCAGAGTAGTGTAGAGGGACAGAATCTCCTCCCTCAACCTTCTGGCCATGCCGGCTTTGATGCAGCCCAGGATGCAGTTGGCTTTCTGCGAGTGCGAGTGCACGTTGTCAGCTCATGTTGAGCTTCACATTAACTAATACTCCCAAGTCCTTCTCCTCCAGGCTGCTCTAATGACACCCTTTTTTTCACTAAGCAAAACTTTTTGGGCAGAACTAAGGAATTTAATGACCCAGCAGGGTTTTCATCACCTTTGAGGGCATATTTGTAGTGTATGTGTTCCATGCAGCCACCTCTACATGGATTTGCTTTTTTATGGAAATGTTAATATGGTTAAGACATTACTGAGTGTTATTGCCTTTCAGCCTTTGAAGATTTGATTTTCTGTGTCTATGTAGTTCACCTCTAGAGTGGTTCCAAGAAAGAAATTTGAAGAGTGTCTACCTAGAGTTCTATGTGTGCCGTACCAGTTGCACTGTCTGTGCTTATATTGGGAAGGCAGTTGAAATATTTCTGATATGTTTTTTTTTAGTCAGTGTTCTTCAAAGCACTACAGTATGGAAATAAGAATTCCAAATACTGACAAAGAGAAATTATTCTCTTTAAGGTGAAGTGTTTTTTAAGCGTAGACCTGTGGTTTTACTGTATTCATTGGCTTTTCACTTATCTCCTGAGTTCTCTTTCTGGTAAACAGGAGGAAAATATTACATTACAAATCATCAAAATAGAATTTAGCCATGAGACTGAAATGCCTTTATGGAACTGGAGGAAAGGAATTTCTCTGTGTAGCAATTAATTACTAGCATTTTTGTTTCTAAATATCAGGGAGAAAAAAGAAAAAGTATCCTTAATTAACATTGAATAGAAACTGGATTGTAGAGCCAGCTGGCTCAGCTGTCGACATATGATAGAACAGTGGGAACTGAACCAGAAAACACTTTATGAGGTTACTGTAACCTAGAATTCAGGGCAATAATTTTAATGGGTGGGTGCCATTCATTTCTTACTGAAGGGAGGAGGATATGGAGGGAGAAACTCTTTAAGAATTTTCCATGTTTATTTAATTATATAAATAGTCAAAAATAGAAAACATTCAGAAAACAGTTCTGCTTTCCTTGTATGGATTAAAAGTGCAGCACTCCTGGAAAATATTAATGTGTCTAGTTAGTTCTTTTTAACAGAACAACAATTTTCTTTTTCAGGTCGAAAATTTAAAAAGTTTAACAAAATTAAGGTTGTGAGAACATTAGATGTCGCACTCCAGCAGCCAGCAACCCTTCAAGATGAAAGCCAGTCTCTAACTCAAAGGCTGTCCTTTTCTCCAAATCAAGAAATACAGTTTGTTCCCCCAATGATAAGTGTTCTGCGAGGCATTGAGCCAGAAGTTGTCTATGCTGGTTATGACAATACAAAACCCGAAACACCAAGTTCCTTGCTGACGAGTCTAAATCACCTTTGTGAAAGGCAACTTCTTTGTGTCGTCAAGTGGTCTAAATTGCTACCAGGTAATAGCATTTCTCATAAATAGTGAATTCTAGTCAAGCAAATATGTGATAGGAAGCACAGTCAAAAGAGAATATTACTGTCAGCCTGTTAATTAATTCTTAACAAATTCTAAAATTATTAACCTTCCACCACCAATCAAATACATATTAATAAGATACTTTTAAAGGAATGCATCTAAATATTTTGACTCACTCCAAAAAAACCAGAAGCCCAGAGGGTTCCTGTATGTGATCATTGTAACAGCCTTTCCACCCTAACCCCTCCTACTCTATTATTCATTCTTTTGGTTTGAAAAAATGTTTATACTTCTGCATATTCTTTATTCTTATTAAAAAGAATTTTTGAAATCATCAGAAAAAAATAGTACTAGTTAGAACTAAGCAGCTCACAAATACTCTAGTAATGAGAAGGAACTGAATTTATGAAGAGAAATAAATCCATCGTATGTATGTACATGTGCTGTATGGTCATAAGAGCCTGATCTGGGATGTATAAAAATCAATGTATTGACCAGAAAACCTGGAAATATGGTTTCCTGTGAGCTCAGTTTGACACTTCAGTGCCTCAGGAAAGGGTAGTCCCTAGCATTGCTCTTCCCCATTGCAGCTTCTGCTTGTCAGACCGCTTGGTTGAACTGATTCATCTCATTAAGTGAGAAGAAAACAAACCTTTTTTTTAACCCTCTGTAGCTTTCTGACGGCTCCATGAGCTGAACCAGTTCATTGACGGGTGGCATGAATGCCAGAGCTTGCTTGAAGGAGGAGGTAACAGGACCAGGTAATGAGGACCACTGCTTTTAGTGGCAGGAAGCTGTTGGATTGACTCAGATACTTCACGGCAATCTTTGAAGTTATCAAAAAGCAAAAGTTATCAAAGGCAAACACACAACTGAATACTCTTCTCATTTGTTAAACGCAAGAAAGATACTCATATGTGGATGTTTATTGTGTTACAACTGTATCTCTCGTTAAGAACACTGAAGTACAAGCTATCTATATGAAATAAGAGCTGGTTATAGTCATCATGTTACAGTCATATTTTTTCCAAAGGAAAATGAGATGCATTCCAATTTCTTGAAATAGTCACTTCTGACTGCTAAAGTTAATTTTGGTTTGTTCATTTCAAAATATTGGATCAGAACAAAAAGACAAGATTAACTCAAAGTCAGATAGCCAGTTATTATACAAATTTGACAAACTACTGAGAGCTACAACCCCCAAAGCACCTGTCTTTTTAGGTATTATAGTTATAATCTCAAAACACCTATTCACCTCTTGTCTAAATGAGAACTTTAAGTTTTTTAACTTTTCATTTCATTTCCAGGATTTCGGAATTTGCATATTGATGATCAGATCACCCTCATCCAGTATTCCTGGATGAGTCTCATGGTTTTTGCAATGGGATGGAGATCATACAAGCATGTTAGTGGTCAGATGCTGTATTTTGCACCAGATCTGATTCTAAATGAGTAAGTAGACTCTGCTGTTGCATAACGTGAATGACATTTTGCAATGATTTGTGTCAATGAGAGTGTGACTTCATTGAGGCAAGATTTCATTCATTACTTGTTCTGTTTCAAAATTAACAGCAGAGGAAAGTTCTCTGATCATATTGAAGTTTAGTAACTTTGGGAAGGATTTTATGGGAATCCCAAATATTCTGTTGACATGGGCAAACAAAAGGAATTCAAATAATATTTTAATTATCTAATAATAATAATAATAAAAGAATGAAGAAGCTGTCAGAAGGTGTACCTGAATTCATCTGAGTAAGACATGAGTTAATGTTTAATAAATGAAGCTAAGCAGGATTTTTTTTTGGTCATTTTGGGGTGGTTTTTTTTTGCAAATAGTTTGTATATAGTCTGAAATACTTGGTTTTGGCACTTGCTGATAAAACTCTGCTCTTCTAAAATACATTTGTTGTTAGAAAACTGTAATAATTTAACAAGAAGGAATTTTAATATCAAGGATAAAATATGTGAGACTGCTCGTTTCTGGCTGGAGTCGGGGACTGTTGCCTTCAATTTTCCTTCATTCTGCTGATGAATTCAGATAATCTTCATTTCAGTCTTTGTCAGCTTTTCAGCTCTGCAAATTAATTTTATCAAAGATGTAAGTTTACATACTTTGGTTATAATACATGGGAATTTTCCAGGAACATTAAAACATCATTTAATCTCCCTATTTACTTTTCCTTAATACTTTTTTTCTTAGGTTTTCTTTTTTCAAAATCCTAAAAGAACTGCTCTGGAGTGAGATGAAAGTTAAACAGGTTTTCCTGTAAGATGTATCTGTTTAAGGATTAAGAGGTGGATTTGCAGAAGATCTAGGCACCTGAATTTAAAATCTGTAGACATGCAGGTTCTTGCCAGTGAAGTTCTTTATAGAAAATCTGTGGAGCTGGCCCTGTAGCTCCTAGCCTTTCCTCTCCCAGATAACTGTAAATCACTGTGAGGTTACAGAGTAATGAATCTTCGTCTCCCATGTGTATTAATTATACTTTAAAAATTAAAATACTTTGAAGGGATGAGATTGAGAGAATTTCTGGCATTATTCTGTCCTACCATAGTCTGTGATATATCTCATGGCTACATTCAGAAGAAACACAGAGATGGCTTTAGGCAGTAATGTCATGTCTTGGGTTTTACCCTATATATGGACAACTGCTGCCACCTTGTGAAGAAGGCTTTCTTCAAGAATAAGGTTGAGATTTATGAACCAAGATTATACCCCTTGGAGACAGTTTCTTGTTTGCAGCTCAAAACCATATACATTGAGAAAGAGGTGGACTGACAACATACCCTTCTCTTGGTTGTAGAACATCTCATCAGGGTCATACTAGAAACATTATAAACGAAGAGATAGACATTAAATGTAACACATTAAATCGTAGCTGCAACTATTTATTGGGAATAAGTTAGCTTTTAGATCAGTAAAATGTAAGCAACTTCCTTGTCTACAATGGTGTCTAAGATTATGCTTTCATAATCACTTTAAGCAAAGGTAAGTGCTGAACACAGCCAAAAAAGCCAACTCCACCTGCCTCCCTGCCCGGGTCATGCATCCCCATGATTTCAGTTAATCTGGATAAAATGCTATCTGGCTGCACTGTCAAAAAAATAAGGAAATTATATGCTTGAGAAATCCCCCAGAAAAAAGCCATTAATTAGCACATTAATTAGCAGATAGAGGTGATCCTTGATCACCATGTGGACACACAGGCTTTGATGCCAGAATAGCAGGAGTGCACACCTAGAGGTGGAGATAATGGAAATTCCTTCTACAGGGGCAAAACACAGTTGACTTGTTTCAAAATGACCATGAAACCACAATCTAAAGATTGTTTCACAGCCAATCTGTCATTTAGTGAACTGAGTTGTAGTGCTCCTTGGGAATGACTTGTTTGGTAGCATCAGTTTCAGACCAATAAAGCCAGAAGTCTTAATTTGACAATGATTTCATGAATTAGTATTAAAACCCTATAAGGATTTACTGTTACTTATACTTTGCAGTGTCTGAAAACATGGCTAAGAACAGCATTTAAGCATATCCTGGAAGCTGCTGTCACGCTTCATAGTTACCACTTGGGAACAGGGGCCACCAGAAAGGAATAGGAAGGGAGATTTAAAGTAGCTATGGAAGTAACCATCCTTTCAGATCTAACATTAAATTTCTATGTTTAAGTCACTTAAGAGCTACTGCAAGATATCAGATGTTAAACAAAGCGGAAATAATTTTCTTTTAAGGTAACAGTAACACTTTAGATGACAGGAAAAAAAAAAAAAAAACACCTCAGTGCATTGGGAGAAGTCTTTTATCCACAGAAAATATCTTCTGTTTTCATTGCTGACAGTGATATCTACAGTCAGGTTGGAAGTCAGATCTGAGCTGTGTAAGGGGCATGGGCAAAATTTAATCTTCTTCTTGTTGTACCTAATTCATCTGGATCGGGATGCAGTTCTGTAAAATTAGCCCATGTTACTGGCTCTTCAGGTTGATGTTTGCAAACATTGAAATTATATTGTTGCAGTAATTTAGTTGAGAACTGCTTTCCCAATAAATATATGCAATAAAATATACTCAGTATACCAAAATCTCAAAGAGAAAAGTAAGATTAAAGTGTTGCAAAAAACTGAGCAGTTTTATATATTTCCTTGTGTGATTTGTCCTATTTACTTCTGCAGGAGTTTAGATAAGGCCGTATTAACATCTAAGTTTTCTTAAATACTTTTTGTATGTGTTTACACTTAACATTTTTAACTGCTTCTTTAATGGCATAAAATGCTACAAAGTTATATCATTGCTGTTAGAAGTAGGATGTTAAACTTGCAACAAAGTATTTTGATGCCAAATTTTGCAAAACCTAAGAAAAGTTTTCTATAAACTTCCAGGTTTATCTTCAATTCTATGCTTTGAAATCTTTTCAGAGAACTTAAAAATCCATCGGCCTCTAAGTGAAAATGAAAGTATTTCTCATTAATTTTTAGGGTGTTTTTAATTAATAAAAACTCTTCTTTTTGTGGTTATCATTCAGCTTTGATAGTTTCCAAGGTGTGGTGTTTTTTTTCTGGGCAGCAGTAACAGATTGCACATCCAAAATAACAGCACATTCATTTTGATTAAAAAACTAGTGTAGGTACAAAAAAGTCAGAAAATTGTTTACGTGCGTAACCTGTTTCTATAATTTCTGCAATGTGGTAATTAAACTGCTAACAAGGTGGTTCCTTCAAGCAATTAGCACCAGAGCCATTCCTTTTCTTTATTTTCACGTTCTTTATTTTTTTTACCTTTTCTGGGTGTAAGACAGAGGATGAAAGAATCATCGTTCTATTCCCTGTGTCTATCCATGTGGCAGCTCCCACAGGAATTTGTCAGACTTCAAGTCAGCCAAGAAGAGTTCCTGTGCATGAAAGCACTGTTACTTCTCAACACAAGTAGGTTCTTTTATTTCTTTGAAACATATCACTAGTAAAAGAGTTTTGAACCGTGTTGTTTTGTTTGACAATTGCTAAGCTATCTGTTTTAACAAATGGAAACTTCTTTAGGAGGGATGATAGTATTCCAAGACCTAAAAATATTTTTTCTACTGTTTATAAGGAACAAACAATTTGTGATTCATTGTTGCAGTGATTCAGTCCTTCTCATTTACAAGTGCATCAGTTTTATAGTACTCATCAAGCTACCATTCTTTACCAACTGTAGTGCCCTCAGACTCTCATTTTAAAGATGGTATGTTTATATATATACAAGAAACAAGTTTTTTTTTTAAAAAGTATTTCTACCTGTGCTGATGAGTTTTGCTTTTTGTTCTCTCCTGCACTTATTGTCTTATAGGAAAAACCAATTTGTCAGATCCTTTTTTGGAAAAGAAACAGACTTAACCGTTGTCACTGAGACACTTAGTAAACATCTAGTACTGTATAAACATAATTCCACAAAACTATTTTCAAAAACCCATATAACCTCATTGTTGCTATAAAGTGTTTTTTAAGATTACTTTTATTTTAGTCATGGTATTCATCTTAATCCTCTTCAAATGTAAAAGTATGGCCATTTCAAACTTTCATATACTAACAGTAAATCAAGTCTGAAGTTTTAGTCTCATTCTGTCTTATGTTTGATTTATTATTTAGATGAACTTTTATACTTTTTATATAATTTTGAAGAAACAGTAATTTGTATTAAATATAACTCAATGTCAGCCTTTCTAATACATTTCTAATTCTGAATGGAAAACACAGTGTAAGTTTTAACATTATTTTTGGTTTTACAGTTTTTCCATTGAGTTTGCTGTGGCTTAGACATTTTATTTATACTGTACTTGTGACAGTTTTAAAGCTGTCCTGAAAGCAGAATTAGTCTTTGAAAAAAGTGGACTGACATTTTTATTTTCTGCAATTGTTTCCATTTTACAGGTCCTTATTTACTATATAGAATATGCGCTGTTGTAGTGCCCCAAAAGTTCTACACAGGGCTCTGTCTTGCGGAGGCCACATACATCTAGGAAATAATAGCATGAATAGTCCAGAAAGAGTATGATTTAAGAAAGTAGAGCTATGCCAAAAAAGAGAGAAATAAGCATATAGCAAGTTCAGTTCTAGCTCTAAGACTTCCCAACATTTTGATT
This sequence comes from Calidris pugnax, assembly GCF_001431845.1. Taxonomy (NCBI): domain Eukaryota; kingdom Metazoa; phylum Chordata; class Aves; order Charadriiformes; family Scolopacidae; genus Calidris; species Calidris pugnax. The sequence goes on from NW_015094510.1 coordinate 31,665,437, forward strand.
TAGAGGAATTGCAAAATCTTGTTGCATAAGATTTTGGCTGGGTTCTTGCCACTGAATAAAAGCATCCGCATTCCTTATGTATGTTCAGGGGGAGGGAGTGTTTGAGCTACCTGTGTTTGACTTGCATTTGTGCATGTAAAACGTTGTAATTCTTCTCTCAAAATAAATAGCTTTGTGGAACTTTGTGCATTGCTGGAAGAGAGCTTTTAACTTAATTCACGAGGGAAATGTAAGGACTTAGCTGCTCTCTTAGAGATGCAAGTCAAAGGAAGTGTCCTAACCCCGAGTTCCATCAGAACGTCTTTTTATATGAAAAAGATTTCATCGGTGTCTGTAATTCTGCTGTTATGCATCCAGGCTTTGAAAATGAAGCTGTTCTTTTTTCGTTACGTAGCTTTTCCTGTATTGTGCCTGTATTACTCCTAAGCACATTGCGTTCTCCGCAAAGCAAAACACTCCCCTTCCGTATAGATGCAGATGTGACGGGCACACTTTCAGGTACCTCCTTTGTCTGCCTGGCCTTGAGAGACATTACTGAGTCAAACCACAGGTCCACCTCATCCAAGATTTCATCTCCATCCGCTGCCAAAAGAAATCTAACATGGCTAAAGCCTGGATTATTATTAGATATGATGTTATAAACATATTTTCTGTGGAAGCACTCACAATTTTTATTCTCTTTAAATTCTCTCTGATTTAGTTAGGAGTCAGACCGTGAATTCCATGGCCATCTCAGTGCTTAGACACCTGTCTTTAAAGTAAACTTGCTATTTTCTGTAGATGTGTCTCCCTCCTTCCCGCAGACGTTCACTTGTCTGAGGAGACACAGAGCAAGAGATGTCCTTGGCAAAGTGGATCATTTCCTCTCTTGGGCAGTTTCCCACAAAATAGGAGACTTCTGGTTAAATCAAGTAGAGTAGCAATTTGAATTTTTGCTTTTTTTATCTCTGGACACTTAATTTTAATCTGTTTGCCTGAAGTGTCTCCTTCCCAATAACCTTCTTCTGAGGAACCAGTTGTGACTTAGGCAATTGGCTAATTGGGGGGGTTGGACTAGATGATATCCGGAGGTCCCTTCCAACCCCATACCATTCTGTGACTCTGTGATTCTGTGACTTCAGAACAGGGCTTATGATTTCCAAATGGATCCAACGCTCCTCTCAGTGCAATGTTTGCTACGTAATTCTCCTTCAGGGAATGGGTTTAGCTCCAACCCTGTGCAGCCGTCTGCTTTTTAGGTGGCTTCTATTTTAAGAATGCCATTGTTAGGTGTCTAACAATACAGTGCAGTGTACAGAGGGTCAGCACACACCTATATTTATGTTTTCATTCCAGAATGTGACAAGTTGCCTGGAAGTTATGTGTTACAATATTAAATAAGTTAATGTCATTATGAACCAAGCTTCAATTTTTTTTAAAGAGATGCAAATGGAATCTGTTGTGGCCTGATACTAGTCATGGTCTGATATCAGACTGAAGATGTACTACATACCTAGATAACTAGCATGTGATTTATTTGACTGTGTGAACTAATCTGCATGACATTCTTTTAGAGTCCATAGAGAACAATAAGCACCTCTACAATGTAATTAATTTCTTTCTAAAGCTACTTTTGGAAGAGCGAACATGCTGTGTGCCCAAGACGTGCTTGATTTTTCCTACTGAAACTACAGCAAGCTGTGGTAACTAGCCCAGATAGAAGTGTCTATACTGTAAACTGTCTGAAGTTTGGTGAGGTGAATCCTCATGCTTGCTGTCAGAATGTGAACATTAAATGTGACATTACAGTGTGAAATATCATTGGCAAGAGAGAAAGGAAAGGGGAAGAAATGTAACAGCTCTTTCAAAAACTATGTTTGAAAGAAGGCCATGCTTTAATGTATGACTATTATAGTAAAGGAAGTATTTAGATTTCATTGCCAGATGGGAATAGTTTTTCAAGTTTCATTTCTTCAAGCTTTTCATTTCTTAGTTGCCTTTGACAACATAAATTGTAAGACTTGAGTATTACACTGCCATATCAAGGAAAGTAGAGTCTAGATCTTATGCCTGTTTCCTTATAATGCTACCAGCATTTAGCATCAGTGATCAAACATCACCAGCAGCCACTTACAGGTTCATTTCTCAGTGTTCTCTTTGAGTCCTCATTTTTATCCCCGTGGCTGACCATTAAGAAAAGAGGGAGTTCAACCATTTGCTGCTCCTCACTACTTTCTCTAAAAGCTGTTCGCATTTAAGACTCTGAGAGTGCATATATTCTGTTAAGGGAAAGCGGTCCAAACAAGAGGCTCGTGCCCTGGATGCTGTGGTGTCTACTCAGGAGGTGTTTATTCATTCCTTGGCTCCATTTTGAAGCACTCCAGCTAGAGCTCTCTGCTGTGACACTTAGCAGGGTAAACATGAGCCAGTCTATAACATCTTTCCTTGAGGACAGGAGTGGTTCTTTTGCCCATCCTGTGTTCAGAAGAAAGGTGTAGCTGAGTTTAGGGCTATTTCTAGAAATCAGCAATTAGCACAATAGACTGATTGTTGCTGGTATATCCTTTTAACTAATCTAATCACTGTTTCTGGATTAAGTGTTGAATGGGAAGAGATAACTGGCGTATAATAATGAATTGCACTGCACAGCATGAAATGCTGTAAATTATTCCCATACTTTAAATTTCTCTTATTGCCTTCAGAATAAATTTCAATACAGGTGTTACTTCCTTTTTAGTTCCTTTGGAAGGTCTAAGAAGTCAAAGCCAATTTGATGAGATGAGAACGAGTTACATCAGAGAACTGGTGAAGGCAATTAGTTTGCACCAAAAAGGGGTTGTGGCCAATTCACAACGTTTCTATCAACTTACAAAACTGATGGATTCCATGCATGATGTAAGTTTACTTGTTAATATGTGTGTTTTTTTTAATGTAAGAAGGAACTAGTATTTCTTAAAAGTAATTTTATGGAAAGTATCTGGTTAACATTTATAAACAACAAAAGAAAAAAAAAATTCCTTTAGTGTTTATGTTTGTGTGAATAGCTAGCTATATATTCAGCAACAATATATGTTATATATATAATATGGTAAACAAGATTTAAGTATTTAAGGAACACACATTTGGGTGCTACCATTTTGTTTTATTATTTCTGTAACATAACTAGTACAGTTATACTTTTGGTAGGGGGTGGCGTATGTGTGTGTGCGCGCGTGTATGTACATGTTCATGAAAATATTGAAATAATGCAAAGAATAGGCAATTCAAGTTGCAGAGTCAGGCTATTAAGAATTGGAGAAAGAAACCAAGATTGCTTTTGCAACCTTAATTCAACTACTTTTATGCGTATATTCTATGCCATTTTTTCAGTATCTGTCTATATTTGGGAATTGAGTAATCTTTGCGAACTCTAGTGGTGGTATCATAGAGATTCATAAGTGCCTTAAAAGATGCAGCTGAATCCTTTCCACACCTCTGAGGACCCAGCATCTATCCTATGGGCTTAACATCCATTAAAACTGAGGAATGATGTTTTGTATAAACCTTAGCCCACGTGAATATTATTTTGCAATGCCTTGTGTATCTCTGCAAGAGAGGCAAAGAGCAGAGGTGCAGGGCCATACCTGGCAGCTTCAGCAACCGCTGGGGAAGCGGCACTAGGGTGGTTTAGGAAGGATGCTTTTGAGTTGAGTGCTGGTTGTGAGGGGTTCACAGGGAGTTCAGGGAGGGACGGGGTCTTTGCATGTTTGTATTCTGCACTCAGGAAATCTTCATTTCATTTTAATTGTTCATGAATAAATTCACTTTCATCTATGAACCTTTCATTGACACTAATTACCCCTTCAGATGGGGAAAAAAACCCCACATTTGTGGATCCCATTTATGGGAGTTGAGAGAGGTAACAATATTAACTATTATGTGGTTCACCAGCTGGTCTGGAGCCTTTTGATTCATGGCACAAACCTCTCCATCAGCTTCTGCTGTCCACAGAACTCACACTCACAGTTTAGCTATTACGTTGCGTCAGATACCAGCAAAATGAGAATGAGACAAGTACGAACAGCATCCTCACGGGTGAAGGCAGGCAGTAGAAAATTCTGAAGGGAGGATATGGAGGTTAACTTTAAGTATTTACTGGTAGTCAGGCTGCAGTCACCCTTGGGGCTGTCAGTGCTAAACCCTTCCCTGGCGTTCAGTCAGTCCCCTTTTACTTGTGAAAACAAGTCCTGACCAGGACAACTACTCACAGCAGCCCTCTGCTCAAAAACCTGTTTGGATCAATCTTGCTTGGGATAAAAGGTCTTCCTGCGCTACCTGTCATAGCAACTTGCAATCTGAGTGTCACAGCATCCAGAGGAAAACTCTTTTGAGCACTGGGCTGTAGAGTCAATCTCTTAATTTCAAATACATAAAGTAAAATGGCATTAGCGGAAGCGAGTGAGTGAGGCTTGCTGCAAAATACCCAGCAAAGTGATGGTTAGTGTTTGATCTGTAGAGTTCAAGTCCCTATTTCAGCTCAGGCTGATAAAGCGATGGGACATACAAGGAAAAGATAATCACACCAGAGAGACCGTGTGTTGTTAAAACCTAGAGTAGCAAAAAAAATATGATATTTGATAACATAAAGGTCACAAGTCTCAAAGAAAAAACTTCTATAAAATTGGAACTGCTCAGAGAAGGTAGATGAGGTGAAATAGTCAAATATATCAAGCAATTGCTTTCAAGGGACTAGGACCTATGGGTTTAAATGTTTGTGGCGTACCCAGATATGACCATAATCAGAACCATGGAAAAGCTCACAAGGAAATAGTAAGTGCTGTCCCTCTGAGCAGTTTTTGAATAGCATATAATGAAGAAAGCATGGAGACGTGTTGAATGTGAGGATAAAATGAAAGATTGAATACTTGTTCAGTAGTTGCCACTGTTCATGGTGCATGCCATGACTGAGGACGATAACACTTCATAATATTAGTGAGGCACTGGTTTTATATGACACACCATTTAGATGTATTTATGACTTTTTGCCATGGGAGGATATTTAAATAGGGAATGAGAAGTATCCACATTATAGATTCAAGGAATGGCAGAGGAAGGTATGTAATGATGTCAGCTGATGGATGTATGAGAAAAGTGATTGACAGCATGTTTATCTGGCTGTGTTACTGTTAGCCTGATTTATCGTGTTTGTATTTTATTAAATCCAGCTAGTGAAACAGCTCCATCTCTTCTGTCTGAACACATTTCTCCAGTCCCGTGCACTGAGCGTTGAATTCCCCGAGATGATGTCCGAGGTGATTGCTGCCCAGCTGCCCAAGATTCTGGCAGGGATGGTGAAACCTCTTCTCTTTCACAAAAAGTGAAATGTTTTTTCTCTTATCATAGAGGTGATTTCTGGGTCATTTTTTTGTTTGTTTATTTTTGGTCAAGATTTTGCAATGTCAGGACTTCGGTATATTTGTCATACTTACCCTGCCTACTGCTTTATACTTGTAACATACACAAGCCATTTTAGCTTGATGTACATATTGTGAGTTCCTGATTCCTTACTGCAAAAATCACAACAGTCATAAGAAATGTTTTGTAAACTTGGCTAGGTTGCTTTTTAGATATGCATAAGAATGATAATGAGTAGCGTTTTTGGATTTCTAAGAACAGTTATCTTATACATTTTTCTTACATATTACATGCTCTCAAATTTCTGATATGACATGGTGTAAACCTTTTACTTTAGTACGTTGCGTGTATGGGTACGTGTGGGCATGTGCATAATCCAAGATTTTGGAGGAACTGAAAAAAACATTGCCCACATTTTCTCATGGATAGTTCACTTTTTATTACTTAATGTGCCTCAAAGAAATATCCTTTCAAAGTCAGCTGTCCAGGATTAAGTAGACATCACTGCAATACCTTCATGAGTAACTGAAGTGCTAGACACAAAATCTACATTCATGTTCTTGTCTGTGCTCATACTCATTGAAACTCTTGAGTTCAGTGTACCGAAGTGTACTGCGCCACTCAGCGCGGCTCTCCTTCAAAAATTGGAAAGTTTAGGAAAATTTCAGAAGTCATATGTATATAAACCCACTCAGCTTTGGTTTGTGTTAATTTCCTTAAAAGTTCAGCACTTACTAAAGCTAAATCACTTAGCAGTAGTCTTAAATTCATCAACTTTAACACTCTGTATTTCAGAAGCTTTAAATAGAGATGTTTTCACCGACTACAACTCTCCATAACCTTAATGTTTTGAATTTCAATGCTGAATACTCAAACAGCCATTAACATCAAATTGCAGTGAGATCAAATGCAAAAACAAATGGAAAATATCACTACAAACATTTTGATACACAGCAGACTCATTTCAGTACTATTTAGTGGAGCTACATATTTTATATTTTAAAGACATGCCATTATAATTGGGGGAATTGTAAAAGAGGAATTGAACTAAATTAGCCTTATACATTCAAGAAGAATGTAATGTTTTACCATGGAAATGAAATATTTGACTGAAAAATTATGATGTGGTGGTGTTTGTTCCTTTTATATGGATATGAAGCAACTCATGCATTTAAGGCAGCAAATTGTTGATATATTCGAACAACAGAGAAACAGATAAAGCCCAAGAAGAATTTATGAGTCTATTAAAATACAACAAATTTTGCCAGCCACTACAAATGATAGTTAAATTCTCTAATGATGTAGGGAATGGTGAGTCTGACTTGGGTACTTGCTGCCCATATGCTTTTGCTCTTCCCCATTACATGCTGGATGCATCCATTATGGGATGGTGTATGGCTGATGGTGTGTAACTTGGTCTGATTCCTTGTCATGGGAGCAAAGGCTCACTGGACATAAGTTCAGTATCCTTGATTAAATCAGGGTGCCCCTCGTTAAAAGTATAAGTGATGCTACTTGTTCATAAAAATTAAGTTTTGATTCTCGGAAAAAATTTGGGCAACTAACAACTAAAGGTAGATCTGAAGGTATCCTTACTATTTACAGTTTCCTAAAGCCAATCAAGAAGAAGCTACATTACAACTGGGGGTAAAAACATTTTTGAGATTCCCACAGAATTGTACAAACCCCTTGAGCTGCTGCAAAGATGTGGCCCTGCATAAAATGGTATAAGCAGACTTTTGTGTTAGTTGACAAGGTTCACCATTTCTAACTGCCCAGACATAAGCAATTTCTTTCATATTCAATACAATCTGACTTTTAACTGTGATCCTTAAAGCACTTATGTATTAATAAATAACACAAAATTCTTTATTTCTACATATTGAAGTTTTGTTTTCTTTATTTTCTTTTGTATTTACATTCAATAATTGTGGAGCTTAGTAAAAAAGTCCATCTCAAGCATTCCGTTTTTGTGTAACAACAATATTTTCATGCATTCTTCGGGAATTTAAGCATTGCCACATGATTTACCATTGATTAAACACACTGTTTATGTTACTGGTTAGATTAAACTGTTAACAGAAACTTCCCACACTAAAAATTATTCCTTGACATCCTAATTCTGAAATTGGAAAAAGGAGGAGACAGTGTGCTTGCCTTAGGAATGCCCCAGATCAGATCATCTGCCTTTTACTTAATCCCTAAAGTTTGTTTCAAGTGGCTGCCGTGTCACCATGCCCCATAAATATGGCAGATTAGGCTGAAATGCTCTGTATTCGTCTCAAAGGCATAATCAAAAAAGAAGAATAGATGTCTTTTGGGAATAGATAACAAAGGTTAAAAACATTTTCAAATTGTATTTCTTAAAGATCTCGAACTCACAGAAAAATTTCCCAGAACTTCAGACTCATAATAAATGCACTACATAAGACAGAACAAGCTTGGCTAAATGTGGCTGCTATATGAATTTGAAAGTCCTGTATTTATTACTTGATTGTCTGAAGTTAGAAAAAACTGTTTTGAGAGCTTCCAGCTTTGAGCCCAGTTTATAAAATTGCTTTTAGTCTCCATTTTGACGCCATCATTTGCTCCAGATTACACAGACACCATGAACAGGTACCAAAATGCAAGACTGTTTCCTTCCCTGTAGAAATCTCATATACTGTGACTTTTCAACACTGTTGGTGATATCCAAAGACCCACCAGCAAGCTAGTTTTTTCTCTGAGTTTTTTAGACACCACAAGGCTTTTTAGTTGTCTGTATTTCTCTGCATTAATATTTGTTTAAAGATTAAGGTATTTTTTTGATCTGAGCTTTAGAAATAGGTCTGAATAAAGCATCGGTAGCGCTTTTTAATATACCAACCAAGGCATAACAGTGCTGAATCTTCTTATGTTGCATACTAGAAATATGAGTTTTCAGCAGATGGACTTTGTTGTCTGACATATATGGTGTGCCTGATTACATTTTGAAGGTATGAGACCTGTTGTACTCAATTAGAAAGCTTGCCATCTACTGCAGATTGCAGACATAACTTTTTGCCCGATCCATCACTAGAAGTTTTACACTAAATAATGCAAGCTATGCCTGAAGCTAAGCCTCTCCCATTCTGTAAAGTTTAGGCATTTTTATCCCAAGGCCTTTAGTGTTGCCTTCTGCTAGGGCTTCAGTGAAGCAAACAAACAAACCCAACTGTTTCCTTTGAGCTCTACTGTTGTTATTCAGCTTTGTAGAGGCATCATATGTACAGTTTTTAAAGGCTGTTTGAAGGGTGAGGTGCCTGGCTGTGGCAGCCCAGCCATGTCTGGAGAGCTGTGACAGTGCAGTAGAGAAAAGAGGAGACCTCCAGCCCTGGCAAGCTGTCCTGCTCTTTCACACCAGCTGGCTTCACAGTTGTACCTGCTGGGCTCAAAGACATACAAAAGGGCACACACTCGGCTCATGTTTTCAAAGGTCTTAGCTGGATCAACACTTTGGACCAGCCTTTAGGGAAAGGAGAATGTGGGTCACCTACTCTGTGACGGGGGGAAATGTAGTCTGAGAAAATTTCAATTGATTTTATGGCGCTTTGGAACAGTCTAGTTGTATGTGTACATTATAAACTGAAGCTCAGGTATTTTTGAACTCCAGCTGTCCCTTCAGCTGCACTGCAGTTCTGTTTTCTTGTGTTATATCTACAGTAGAGAAGCTGAGAGTTCGGTATTGTTTTCTGAGCAGTCAATGCTTCGTTAGTGCCTTGGTTCTTTTTTTTGGTTTCTTTTTTTCTTTCTCTTTCTTCTTTTTCTTTCTCTTTCTTCTTTTTCTTTTTCTTTTTCTTTTTCTTTTTCTTTTTCTTTTTCTTTTTCTTTTTCTTTTTCTTTTTCTTTTTCTTTTTCTTTTTCTTTTTTTTTCTTTTTCTTTTTCTTTTTCTTCTCCTTCTCCTTCTCCTTTTTCTTCTCCTTCACCTTTTTCTTCTCCTTTTTCTTTTTCTTCTCCTTTTTCTTTTCTTCTTTTCTTTTCTTTTCCTTTTTCTTTTTTTTTCTTTCTTTTTCTTTTTCTCAGTCATTTTTACTGGGAAGGTCAGCTGCTTTCCTGTATTCCTAGGTAAAACCAAATCTTTATCTCAGCTTTTCGGGTTTTTGGTTTGGTTTGTTTTTTTCTTCTTCTTCTTTCTTCTTTTTATCCTTCTTCTTTTTCTTCTTCTTTTAATTCTTCTTTTTTTCTCAATTATCTTTACTGGGAAGGTGAGCTGCTTTCCTGTGTTCCTAACAAAAACCAAATCTTTATCTCGGTTATCAGTGACATGCTGGTGGCATGAGCAGGACTATCTGCAGGGATCCTTCCTTCCCGTGCTCTCCTACCTGCACCAACGTAAGGATGGTTTATCCCCGGAGCAGGAGAGGACGGGGCTGTGCTCCTCCCGTGCAGCAGCAGCTCCAAGTGCATGTTTCTTGCCTGACACGCCGTTCGTGGCACGCTGACCTTCCTTCCCTTCCGATAAGTCAGCCCGCAGCCGCGGAGCCAATATCCAAAGCCCTCCCAACTTTCCATGGCTCACAAGCCTGTGTGCGCCCTGCCAGGCCGGGCTGTCAGCATGGCTGGATTTATTGGTTTGTACTGCTTTGTGTCATCATGACCTGAGTTGAACAGAGGGTTTGTTTTTAATTTAGTTCTCTTTTCCCCCTTGGAAGATGAAAAGGGGAAAAAAGTCGTATTTTAGGTGGTTTTTATCTTAAAATTTATGAAGGTTTTTTTTTCAATGAATACTATTAATTTATTAGATTGACCTTATTTGCATGTAGAATGGTACTGTAGCTTTTCAGATGCTTGGACAGAAACACGCAGTAAAAGGTAGTGACTGTAGGGGTAATAATAACTAAGTTAAGATTTAGCTGGCTGTTTACCTTAAAGAGAAAATAATCCTTCAGAAAATGGTTCTTCAGTGCTGTTGGAAGTAATGCAGCAGTTGTATAACTTAAAGTACATGAGCAGTGCTGTTCCCTTGATGTATTTTTTCACTCACGTTTAGGCTTTTTATTCCTGGGTTGGGCCCAGAGTGCTCTGGACAAGGTATTTACAGAATATAAAGGATATCAAGGAGTGGTGGACTTGCATTTAATTCTAGTTTATCATTTAAAACTGGCAACATTTCAGTTTCTCACCAGCGTGAGGTGTGCTCATTGTAAAAATACCATCACAAACCATAGATCATGTTTTTCTGACCATGAAAACTAAATTACCCCTTCACCTCTACAGGCACAATAGTTCCACCAATTTAGCATTCAGGCATATCAGTGAGGAAGTTCTCACAGTGTCATTTAAATAGTCTCACTCTATTGCATTTTCCCACAGCTCAATTTAAATATTCACCCAGCCAGTTTAGTGCTAAAATCTCTTTTTGCCATGTTGAGGAAAAAGAAGTATACAATTTACAGGGATGCAGAGCTCTGCATCAGTGAACTCCACAACTGTGTTCTTTCAGACAAGTGGTGTAATAAATATCTTTGCCATCCATTCAGAACTAACTGGGCAGACCTGTACAGAGACCTTTGTGTTGTACTGGTGAGACTTCTACGAGCATTGCTCATTCCACCTTGGATATACAGTTTTCTCACATGCCTATTTTTCATATACTAGATAAAAATAGAGTAAGGCTTTTACATTTCATACCTCATATTGTTGGTTTATGTCCGATCTGAGGCTCTAATCTGACCTAATCTAATCTCTAATCAAACCTCCGGTTGAGAATGATATTCTCATCATAGCACTGGTCAAAAAACCTGATTTACTCCAGCTGGTCCATTGTGACTGTATGGAGCATGAATAAGGAAAGCACCAGACAGACATACACACGGCAGTGCTCATTCAGAAAGGTGTGTAAATGCTTTTACTCAGAGTACTTGAATAAGAAACACCCAGGGATCTGCAATCACCATGCAGTTTTAAAAGTAAATTTTGTTTCAAAGGAGTATAGGATTATATTATATAGTGCCCGAATAAAGCTGATTGTATACTAAAATTTAATAGGATCTCTAACTTGTTTCCAAAAAAAGGAAGGTCCCAAGAGTCTTATATAATCTTTGAAACCCATAAATCCATAAAGTTTATGAATTGCCCAAACTGGACACATGTATTTAAAAGGCAGTCGATTGCAGCTATTACCAAACATACATAAATGTAAAGTTAAAGCTACCACTGCGAGTAACAGTGTTTCACACAGTGCTTTTTCTGACCACTGAGCAACAGCCAGCATGCACAGCTAGAACGCTTGGTTTCAGATCACACATCAGCAGGCACACACAGGGAGACACAGACAACTGCTGTTACACTGGCACCCCGGCGTCCAACATGAGCCCGTGTGTGACGACAGCTTAGATGTCCTTTGTATAAATGCATTTATGAAAATATCATCGTAATTCACTTTATGCATCATCATGAATCAAAAGCACTTTGAGTGGAATGAATTATCATCTATAGCTCAGAAAGGGTTAGGTGGCAGCTTAAATGTTCTGTGGAGGAACTGAAATGTCAGAGTAGAGAGTGGCAGGCTGTTACAAGGAGGAACCTTCCTTTTGTTACAAACATTTGGAGATGTTGTATCTGAAATGTGGTACTGCCCTTTCAAAAGAGCGACAAAGACTCTAGTAGAGCAATGAATATGCCCCCCACCATTTTCCCAGATTCCAGCAACATTTGGAACAGTAAATATGGATTTTGCTGTTCCATGTAAGCATACAAAGTACAGCACCCTTGCTGGAAATGATATACTATTAAACGGAAGAAATGCTCCAAGGTTGGGGTGTGGTGGCTGTGGGTTGGGGTCTATCATGAATGGATGAAAAGATCATCTTTTGGGACTGTCATCACCACACATGAAGGGTTGTCCAGCCGAGGATGAAAAGGCTTTTCACTTAAAATATTAATTGGAGGGTTTGTAACCCAAAGCTCAGCTTGCAATATTGTCATGTTTCTCACTGGCCAATTCACTTCTTACAATAATGTTACACAAAAGCATTAGCATGGGGTTTGCTGTCACATGCAGCTTACAGTGGTGGCTACAGCCAGCATACATTTCACAGGGAGACAGATACCACTCTCCTTCCTCAAGCCTCATAATACAGGTCGTGTGTCTATTTGTCTGCTCACAAAGCAAGATTATACACATCTGACATCAAAAAAAACCCAACAAACCTCTGAAATTCTGAAAATATTACTTTAGGAAGGTATTCATTTAATGTATTCCTAAAACCTTCCCTGAAGACAGCCATTAATTTTAAGAAAAACTACATGCCAGAGGAAAGCACAGCCCCAGAGTTAAAAAACAGGTGGGGGACTCTTGCAGTACATCAGCTCTTGTAGTTTCTGAATGTCACACAAAATTCACATCCCAGTTCCCATATTTGTAAAAAGTTTATTCTTCTCTCCCTCCCCTGCCCTCCAGACATTTTCTTTTCCAGGGATTATGTGGATGCAATGGATGTGCATGAGTGCTTCGTAGGGTCTTTGTAATCACCGATGGAAAATTGTGTTGAAAGCCAAATAATCCTTAATTTTGAGGCATATTTGGACTGATGTTAGCGTTTCTTTGTATTTAACATTCAAGATCATGCTGGGCATAATTTACGGTTTGTTACTATTGTTTTAATTCTTTTTAAAAAGAGGCTTGTGTAAGATATCTGTATTTTCCAGCGAAGAGGAACTTGCATCTATATATATTTATACATCTGAAATTATAGCTTTCAAGTATTTTTGTAAAGGTGTTGTCTAGCTACATTGTGTCATGTCCAATAAATTGGAGATGTGCTTACTTTGTAGTAGCATGAGAACTGTTTAAGTCCTTGGTTACCACGAGATGGAAAGTAAAGCCCCACCAGCAGCACTGGGCTTTAACTGGGGATGGATGGGCAGTTGCCAGTCCCGGGCTGGTGGAGCCCCTGGTGCTTGCAGTCCTATGGAGCAGCAGCTGGGAGGCTAATTTCAGTTTTATTACTTTGGCAGCTCTGGGTTAGAGACCACACACGCTGCTTATTTACTGAATTGGAACCTGTATGGGGAGGGGAGCAGTATTTTCCATTTTGTTTTCAAGTCAAACTCTCCACAAGGCTCAAAGAATGGGAGACACCATCTTTTTTTTTCACTTGTGTGGAAGGTACTGTCAAACTGCTAGAGTATAAAACAGCAAAAGAAGTTACATTCTTGATGTTCTGGGATAAATACACACAAAGGAAAAAAATTAATGAAAGGTACGACCAGTGGCTGCACCGTGGCACTGTCTGTGGGTGCTGCTGTGGGAGCGGAGGCTGTGGCACTCTGCTGCCTCTGAAAAAAATATAGCTGAGTACAGCTACACCTTGCACAGCAACCTACCCATTGGGTGATGATGTATTTACATCGATTTTACAGCCAGGTTTTGAGAGTAAACTGTCGCTGGGCTTTCCAGAGGCTGGCAGTGAGCTCACTGCAGTGTCCCTACCAAGGACTGGAGTTCTCCGCTGCCAGAAGCAGAGGCTCCCAGCTCTGGCCGCCAAGGTGTGAGAGGCCACGTGCTGCAGGATGCCATCCTGCTGCCCCAGTCACGGGGGAGAGGTCCACAGAGAGGTCATTGACTTGGCCTGGTGCAGCCTTTCCTCGGCTGCACCGAGGGAACGTCACCTCTGGCTCCAGCACCCAGGTGATCCTTTCTTCATCCTTAAGACATCCCGCTTCCCCCCCTGCTGCCTTCTGACATGGGGTACATCAGGCGAGGAGTGGGACTGGCGCCCTGGTGGGGGGCACGGGTGGCAGCAGAATGGCTGGGTGGTGTGACGTGGTCTCCTTCGGTGGGAGAGACCAAGTCTCTCCCCTCTCGCTTTAAGGGAACGCTGGTGGTTTGGGTCTGAACTGTTGGTTTGGATGTCACCCCTTGCTAAGGATGGAGTGTAGCGTTAGTGGTAGATAATGTGCTCTCAGGGAAGCATTAACCATGCCAACAACAATGGTACTTTTCTGCATTATTTCCACAGAATACAATACATTTTGAAAGTGGTGTTTCAGTTTCAGTTCTGAGTGTCCTCATTCCTGGGAATTGATCTTTTAGCCGTTATTGGTACTCCACGTGCACATCATGAACAGTTTGACAGGGACAGGATTTACCACATAGATGATTTTTTTTCCAAATCAATTTAGTTTAAAACATTCCACGCAGTATTGAACAGTAGTGGAAAGCATTCTGTCAATCCAGAAACATACATGGTTTTCTTAAAGTGGGAGTCCTATCACCAGCTAGCACGCAGTAGAAAATAAACAGTTTTTTGCGACACTGAAGAACTGCAAAGTGTCAAAGTTTAGTTTAAGACTTTGCTCATACTTAAATATGCATTCAGTTGAGGACACCTGCAATGGTACTTTTATTTAGTCCCCAATTATTTATTTATGCAATGATACTCCTCTGGATTGATGGAATGACTTCATGTATATATATGCTATGTCCAAATTCAGTCTGAATGCCTATCACTGTTGCTCAAAAATGATCTTGGGTTTTGTTTTTTTTTTTAATAGACATGATAATGGAAAAACATAAAGAGTAAAATAATGTTATGCATTATTTGAAATGAGATGTTTAAGCCCTTTGGGGTAGAAGCCTTTGCTTTAACCTTTAGCTAATAACAGCCTGCTGAAATGAGATGGTTTTTCACTGTAACATCTCAGACGCTGCAATGGTACAGAAGCTACGGAGACTGACTCACATCTGCACAGCACAGGTGAACTTCCCCTTAAATGTACTAATGAGTTCACGTGATAATCATCCACTCTCACAGGGAAGACAGCCCTGCTATTTTGTGTTATCTAAGTGAAAAAAAATAAGTGGTGTCAGAGATCCTACCAGGCAATAATTCAGATAAAACCATCATTTCCTTTCATGTGTGTCAATAACGAAGCTGCTGCAGTGCTGAGAAGGCACCAAACCGAGCCAAGGCTGCGGTGGCACCACAAGGAGCTGCACCATCCGAAACTACCCCCTGTGCTGTGATGGGTTTTGTGTTACCACTATTTTACTCTGATGTGATACAGCCAACAGGGGAAGGCTGACCCCGAGCACCTTGGAAATTGTGAAAAGTGAGGAGCTGTGTTTGTTCCTGCTGCACCAAGTGGATTAGCCGTTTATGAGAGATGCCTTATACTGAGCCTGTAAGAATGGAGGCAGGACATTGTGCAGAATGACCATTTTTCCCACCCACGGCAGGCACATCATTACAGAAAGGAAACAGTATCTTTCAGGACCAAACATAAGCATCCCTCAACCAGCAGGAAATAACAAACTTTAAATGATTGTTTAAGCTGTGGTTTTATGTCAGGATGTATTTGCGTCACCACTGCCCAACAAAATTTGTTTGCACTAAATGTCTCTGAGGTCTTCTGCTGTCTACCTGCTTCCTTCAGATGTCCATGGAGGGTGCCGCCAGAGCCCCCTGATGTGTTGGGGTTTTTTTGTGGATTTTCCCTGCAGATAGGCATCCTGTTTCTTTGTGGTAATTCAGGACTCACAAATGTCACACCTTTCACAGCCTCCATTTCCAGCGCTTTGTGCTCAGCTTCCCAGCTCAGGCACACTGAAACTCTAATCTTCATTATCTTCTTGTGAGGTCCTTGCAAACAGCATTTGTTTCATTCTAGGAACCAGTTGCATCCTGTGCGCCAGTTAATTTATTTGGAGGAACACTGATTGATCGAGCTCAGGTTTCTTATCTTTCTTCCGCCCCGGTTTGTGAATTGTCTTCTGAAAGGTTTCTCATGGGGCTTCCCACCGCACAGCTATCTATCTCACCTGTTTGTGGAGTCTGCAGGTGTCTCCCTAGCAATGCCATGAGCATGTAGTCACGTCTGGACCACAGACCCTCAAATGAGCTTTGTTGGAGCCTGTGGCTCCTGCTCCGATCTGTGCTGTGCTGGAAAGCACTGCACACCCTCCATCCCACACCCCCCAAGCCCACCAAGGGCTGAGCCCACCACCCCTTCTCACCCTCTGCTTGCTGCTGGGGATGGAGCTCATGGCCATCATGGTGCAAAACACACCATTTCAAAGCTCGTTTTGAAAATACCCGCAATCCAGGTAAGCAGCATGTTTGCCTTTGAATGTGTTTTTTTTCTCAGAAGACAAAAGCAATGACCATTAACAAAAACAAATCGCTGATGTTTTTCATTCAGACGGGACTCTAATCCCTTCTAAGGGCACCCGAGAGCCATTAACAGTAATTTTAAATGAAATACACCCGTGCTAAGTCTAACTAATCAGCTCCTCAATTATACTGGCAGAAAGATGTATTCCAATTACCAAAGTACTTTCAAGTGAATTAAGACTCCTTTCTGTACCGGCTGTGGAGGTCACTCAATGTTCCCAAGAATTGCAGTGTGTTTACATTAAAAAGAGCACACCATGATCTTTGGCAAAGGCACTTGCTCTAGGCTAGTCCAGCTTTGAGCTTGTTGCCATAAATACAATAGAAAAGCAGTCAACCGTTGCAAAAGAGGCCAAGAATATCTTACAATACTTTCTTTCTGTATCAGCGATTAATCCAAATTGCACAGGAAAAGCTTTATAAACATGAAATAACATTTTAAAAGACAAAAGTGCAAACACCTTATTTACCATATTTAATAAGCACAGTGTTGGTGCTAGAAAGGCAGGTAGGCTTTGAAGGAAGGAAACATGCCCAGTTCATGAGAAAAATGTTCCCAACTGGGACCAGAACTGACTTCGGCGCCTGCTCAGCCTATGTCTACACCACTTCCTTGGATCACTGAAATTTCTCCTCCATAGGAGTGCAGGGGACTATGGCTTTATAAGGGGCATGGCCAGTGTGGCTGCAGACCCCCACTCGTCCTGCTTCCCCTTGGCCAAGCACTGCAGGTGCTCTGCACCCCCCCAGCTTGCTCCGGCCTCTGTTTTATACCGTAATAGTTCCCCAAATCAAATGCTCCAGAGCCCACGTCGTTGGCTTATCAAACAATAAAGCCTGCAGACCAGGAGAGCCACTTTTCCAGTGATAATACACTCAGTTGGTTTAACAGGAGTTTATGTCTTACATTTAAATGCTCACTGAAATATTAAAACATAGCAAACCAGAACATTTGTTTCCCAGAAATAGAGAAAAATCTTAATTATTACATGATGCCAAGTAAAATGGCCGTAAAGACACTGAGAAAATGGGTGATGAGATCTATTTTAGACCTTAGTCTAGACCCCAAACTACTCCATGTTCACTCCTGCAGATTAGAGGATCTGAAAGCCAAGGAGCCTGCATCCCCATGGGAAAGGGCATAAAGCTCTAATAGAAAAAACAACCATTTTATTTCAGATTTTTAACATAAAACCTGTGAGGAGCTATCATTTTTGGTGAACTATCAAAATGCACATATTCTTCATTTCCCCTTACGCCAACTCACTGTGCAGAGCTGAGCGTCCATGGCAGCTTTTCCCACACGTGCTTCCATGGTCCTCTGCAGGAGCAGGGGTGAATCAAGCCTCAAGCGCCAGCCCCAGCCCGAGCAGTCACGGTGCCACTGGCACGGGACCGGGCACAGGCTGAGATCTGCTCCCAACCTGCTGGGCACAAGAGAGCAGTGGCATCTTCTGGTGCCCTCACTCAGCTGCACTGCTGTCTTCGGGTTTACTTTCTTTCCAAAAGCCCCTGTTGGTGCTGGGGAGCGTGTCAGGGAATGAGTGGTGACAGGTGTTTCCTCTGGGTGATAGCTTATGGAATCACAGAATCACGGAATTTTTGTGCTTGGAAGTGACCTTTGAGATCATCAAGTCCAACCACAAAAAACACCCCAAAAAAACCCACCCACCACATCCACCCCACACCCACCCACAAACAGACACAAACCAATAATCTCGGGCACTAGAGCATGCCCTGAAGAGCCACGTCTACACGTTTCTTAAATCCCTCCAGGGGTGGTGACTCCACCACCTCCCTGGGCAGGCTGTTCCAGTGCCTGACCACTCTCAGTAAAGTAATTCTTCCTAATATCTAATCTAATCCTCCTCTGCTGCAACTTCAGACCATTTCCTCTGGTCCTGTCATTATTCACTTGGGAGAAGAGGCCAACCCCCACCTCTCTACACCCTCCTTTCAGGTAGTTGTAGAGGGCAATGAGGTCTCCCCTCAGCCTCCTCTTCTCCAAACTAAACATGCCCAGTTCCCTCAGCCTCTCCTCATATGACTTGTTCTCTAGAAAAGTCTCTAGACAAGTCCCTCACCAGCTTGGTGGCTCTCCTCTGGACACACTCCAGCAGCTCCTTCCTGTAGTGAGGGGACCAGAACTGAGCACAGTACTCAAGGTGAGGCCTCACCAGTGCCGAGTACAGAAGCACGATGACTTCCCTACTCCTGCTGGCCACGCTATTCCTGACACAGGCCAGGATGCCGTTGGCCTTCTTGGCCACCTGGGCACACTGCTGGTCCATGTTAAGCCGGCTGTCCACCAACACGCCTAGGTCCTTTTCTGCTGGGCAGCTTTCCAGCCACTCTTCCCTGATCATAATTGTTCATAATTGTTACACCCCATCTTAGGTGTAGTTCCGTAAGCTTTAATAAAGAGCAGACAGTTACAGCTCAGCTCTGAACACCTTGGTTGCAGCCCCTCAGGCTTTTCCAGCAGAGCTGACTCCATCTCTCTCAAATCTTCAAGCGGGGAGAGCTGTGAAGTGAAGGTTTCACTGAGGAATAGCTGTTGAGAAGCAACGCAAGGGAAGGACTATTTTCTCTGCCTGGTCCGTGCTGTTTCGTGTCTCCACCTAACTCCTTTTTTGCTTCTGGCCACGGCACCTATGTGTCCGATGCAGGTTTTCTGCACTATCCAAGCCTCACCACAACCAAGCAGGGAAAGAGTTTATTAGCTAGCTGGTTTGATCTGCCTTGCTTAAAAAAAAAAGTAGTTATTTTTAGTTAATATTGTAATAAAGCCTGATTGTTTCAGGGCTATAAAAGCCTCCTGGGTTTCTGGAGTCCCTTCAGGAGAAAGGTGGGGCAGGCCGCCTCAGCTCCCCTTGCCTCGGGCACAGCTGGCAATGGAAATAACTCCCTCCTGAGGGCTAGAAAAGCTGCAGGTCCCTGAGGTGAAAAGCCCTGGAGAAACGCCAGGAAAGGGACACAAGGAAACTTTCAGAAACCGCCCCCGGTCATGCTACTTCCCTCACAGGCAGCGTTGTGGAATCGGGTCACCACCTCCCACTCCTGCGAGCTGCTGACCTCCTTATTTCAGAGTCAAAGACCTCACCAACCATGTTTTGATATACCAGGTTGTGCTTCTTATTACCTAACATGCAAAACTGTCATTTCTTTTTCCTCAAAAGCCACATCTTTGGAGACTTCCACATGACCAGGACAGTAGGTGACAAACTATTGTCTAGTATTCCTACACGTGCCCATTGCTCAACATAAGGAGCAACGTCCTCTCCGCAAAGCATCCTCACAGGTGAAACTTCACTGAAAAATGCAGGTATG
Organism: Calidris pugnax; assembly: GCF_001431845.1. Lineage (NCBI taxonomy): Eukaryota > Metazoa > Chordata > Aves > Charadriiformes > Scolopacidae > Calidris > Calidris pugnax. The sequence continues at coordinate 31,685,276 of NW_015094510.1, forward strand.
GATGGAAGTAGCACAGAAGTGTTATTACTTGGAAAAAAGAAAAGGCAGAACCGAAGCAGAAATTTAAAAAAAAATAAAGAAATGAGTTTGTGTAGAAAGGCTTTTTATTTTGAAAATTTTTTCCAAATTTTCGAAATACAGTGTAAAGTACAACATAGAATTATGTCTGCAAGTCAGCTTATGCATGTCATGCCAGTTATTTACATGTAGGTATATACAGAGTGCAGATAATTATTGAAACCACACTACAAAATAAACAGAGAGTTCAGTAAGATAATTTAGTAGAACTTTATTAAATATATATAGTTATTGATTGTATATACTTTCCTATTAAAATACCATATAGTATCTAAAGTAACCCCTATAAACTCTAATACCTCCAAAATTGTCATAAATATGATTGAAAATTGAGACTACCCATGTGCCCTGTTCAGCTGCTTTGCCCTTTGCTGCAACAGAAACTCTTGTAGTGCTGAAATCACGGTGCTGTCTTTAGTGTCAGAACTTTAATGATAATTCCCAATAAAACAATTTGCAAAAAGCTCAGATGCAGAATAGCTTTTAGCCGAGACATCCAAGGGTTGAAGCACCATTCCCTATACTTAAAATAACAAGGACAGTCCAATGCCTTATTAAATGCTGCCACATACAGGACAAGAAAAACAATGCTATGATCATCAGTGACCGAATTACAACATTGAATTAGTAGCTGTTTGGATACCAAGCACCTTATTAAAACAAAAGAAAGCAAACTCCCAAAGCCCATGCAAAATCTTATCCAAAATAAAAGACCTCCCAACCTGTGCTGAAACAGCCTGATCAACAGCCTGACTTTGGCATGAGCAGGACCTGGAAGGACCACGGCGGCAGCGGCAGTCGGGGCTCTGTGACCACAAGCAACAAGACTGAACTTTGCCAACAGCTTGATCTCTGGTAATTGAATGATTCATACAGGGCACTCTGCAGAAAGAATGGGTAAGGCCAAGCTGTATCATATGTTAACCCATCAACAGAATATTCCTTTTACTTTCTGGGGGTTTCTGGCCAGCAAACCCTCACTGTAAATTGCCAAAGGTCTGTCTTTGACTTCGCTAGAGCTTTGTGAGTTTCCATCAGAGGAGAAGATCTACCCCAGTCCGGAGGATGTGCTCCCCTACTGGGATTTCTCTTCCTGCTGCTCAACCCAAAATTGCATAAACTGCTGCCTTAGGAAAAGAAGTATGAAGAACAATATGCTTTTTAGTTTAATTATTTATTCTGATGCAATCTTATTAAGTAGAAAACAGATCAGTGAAGAAATGTAACAAAAAAATCCAATTACTGCCATACAGTGCTTTTTTTTGTTGTTGTAATTATTGTTCTGAACTGCTGAATTTTGCAACTTTTCCTCTCCTAACATGTCTTTCCTAAAGGCACATTACAATTCAATCCAATTACAGGCAGAGAATAGAGATTAGCACTAGAAAACATATAAAAGGAAAATAACTTACTATTACTATCATAGAATAGCGCTGGTCAGCAAAACTGTGCATCATTTTTTTCCAGAAAAAAATTGAGCAGTGAACTTTATAGATTAGTTAGGGACATAAGTGATAGCTATGGTTTAATTTAAGAGTTTTTTTACATAGAACTCTAAATGCCAACATATGGCAAGGACATTTTAACACTGAACTCATAGGAATTACATCAAAAATATTTTTTCATCTTTAGCATCATTAATAAAAAGTGTGAATATAAAATATTAATATACTTTACATATTTATCATACAATATATCAGTCCTTCACACTATTAATTTGATTCATGTTGTGCTGCAACATGTATCAAAGGCTTTAACAAAGAAAAAAGGTGGCTAATTACATAGGTTGTGAGTACAGACATGATTTCCACAAGACAAACAGCAATCACAATGTGTCATCTACTTAGAGTTCTACAGTGATATTTGGAAAAAAACTGCTGCATCCTTTTAGGAAGGATAATAATAATAATAATAAAAAATTGCGCAACCTTTGCTTATAGAGTGAATCTGACTTTCATAAAAAACAGTAAATCAATACTATGAACTAATTTAGTTCAGCTTGCCTGATTTTCTGGTAAGGCACTATCAAGATATTCTATCTTCATTTAAATGCTGCATGAATTTCTGATCCTTTCCAATTATCAGAAGGAATTCTTGGTCAAGCCTGAGAGTATCATCATTAGACAAGCTTTGGTGCTGTCCTCTTCCCCATGTCAGTCTTTGAACACCTACTTACTTAACTTTCCAGTCCATTGTGCAGCTTGTGGTAGAGATAAACTCCCTCCTGCACAGCCAGGGAAGAGCTGGGGCATCCACAACCCAGCAGTGAGATTACACACAAAGTGCTTGTTACGTACCGCAGAGGAGAAGAACAGAAAAAACATAAAATGCTTGAAAAAGTGAAAAACCTTACTCAGCTCACTGAGAGTGAGTGGTTCACTGGAATTAAGAATGGGCGCAACCTTTTGCAGACAGAAATGCCATTTTAAAGCTAAGCTACTTAAAAATATTTGCTGTGACCATCATGGCTGGTTCAGAAGAAGGGCCTGAAAAAGGGCAGAGTCCTGCCGAGGAAAACACTGATTTGTTCTGTGAGCAGCAGAATGAATGGGATCCAGTTTCTTATTAAGTTGTCTTTTGCAATTCAATTGTGTGTCTAAGGTGAGATGAATGCCTGGGAACAGACAGAACACCTCTCCACCACAGGGATTACTCGGGGTCTTTCTCCAGCCTTTCCCTCAGCACTTACAGACTCCACTTACTTAATCTGCAACTGAACTTTGCATTTGTACAAATTTTTAAATGAACGTGGCATCTTTGAGTCTTCTAGCTTGCACTAAGATCAGCTGGTTTCAAAACATAATATTGGAGAATACCAAGACATATATACAGGCTGTAGTATTACCTAAGACTAGTTTATTTCCCCCTTCTTTTTAAATGAGGCTAAAGCAAAGCAACTAAGAGCAAGCATTTTCTATTTCATTGTTTCTCAAGAATTACATGACAATTACATTCCTCCCAAGAGGTATAAGAGGTCATAAAAGGATGTTCAGCAAAGGTCTGTTTGCCACTGACCCCAGTGCAATAGATAGAAGTGTCTTCTTCCCCAAATCACTGTATTTCTCTTCTCTGCCTGGGTGAGACGTGCTGGGCTTCCAGCCTCTGCTCAAAGCTCTGCCTCCCTGCTCCTTTCTGCCTCCAGCAGCACTCCTGGGAAAGTCACCAGAGGTAAGATTTTTGACATTCTGCAATTTTTGGATTGTGAAATACAACAAAACCACAACCAAAAACATGTTATCTCAGGGCAATGGCAGTTTCAGGCATAGCTTACATAAGAAATCTTGGCTTGCCTTAAAAATAGAAAAGGCTCAATCTGATGAGAAAAGCCCTTTGCTTCCTTTCCCATCTGCTCTGGGTAGATTAGATGTCTGCCTGTGACAATGTCTGGGACAACTCTTCACCACAACACGCTGAACACAGTCTGGTCTCAAGGTGAAGTGAAACATGCTTTGGGACTTCAATGAAACTGTTTAGAGTGAAGGAAGAACCCAGATAACTCAGTCGCTAATTCAAGGGATCTGCCCTCAACTGCCTGCAGTCAGTCTTGCCCAGACTCCCCCTTCCCTTTCTGCTTCCCTGATCACTTGACACTTCAATTAGCAAGAAGGATCCTGAAGGTTTTTGCCACAAGCCTGAATCTGAACACAGAATTGCTCTGCAGAAAGCATGCACTACATACAAGTAAAGAAGGTTCTGACGTGCTTCTTTAAGTTGGCAATAAATCTTATTTTCTAATTTAAAAAAGAAAAAGGCTATGGAAAGATAAAAAAGAAGCAACTAAAAGACTACTGATTTTTTAGTCCTAACAGAAGTTCTTTCTTAAACTTTCTAGAAATAGTGTACAACTTAGAAATCAGAAGACACATACATTGATTTATGTTTCTGAAGAAAGAACTTATCCTTGACAGGTCTACGAAATGATGAATTCCTTCTGTAGCACTAATGCTGGTGAATTTCTAATATGGAGCTTAAGTATCTTGGTTTTCAACCGAGCATGGTAATAGCTAAGGAAGCAGGGCAAGTCTTCCCTCAAGGTGTGCAAGAAAGATGCTCAGATTTAGAAAGCTGCTTATGGTTTTGGAGGTTTTTTGAGTTTGGGTTTTTTTTTTAAGTCCCACCAGGAGCAATCGATGGGCCTTTATAAAACTTTTGAAAAGTAAGGCTTTTTTATTCTGTGGAAGGGGAGAAATCTTTATGAAATAGTTTAGCAGAAGTCAGGAGAAATAATACTAAATACTTTTATTGCTACATGGAGCTTTCAGCATTCATAGCTTATAAAATTAGCTACTTCACAGGCCATTTGTCTTATTTGCAACAGAAAAAGCTGGAAAAGGACTTGGTTACAATTTATCTCAGGTTTCAAAACATACTGCTGTTTTTCACTGTTCACTTCACATTACTACTAATCATTCCAGATTCAGCATCTCCCTGTTTTCTACAGATGCTGTTCTGAGATACACTTAGAATATTGTCCCAATGACAGATATCATAAAAACAAAAGTTGTTAATAATATCTATAATGATATAGAAAGGAGGAAATAAATCTAAGAAGTATTTGAATGAAACATTCATTAAACATATCACATTTTGAACGAACACTTAATGCTCAGGCAGTGTAGAAACTGATTTCATCATCAGTTGCATAAATTCTATAACATATTGTAATCTCAATGACTAACAGAAGTCAAAACTTCTGATTTATGGAAAACTCATTTCTTATTTGAAATGATTAGGACTAATTTTAGAATCAAGTTTTCTAAGGGAGAATTCAGATCACAATAGAAGCATTACTTACATTACGAAAAAAAATACAATTTTTCATATTAAAAACTATAGATTGCAAGCAATGTCATAAAGTGCATTGCCTCTAAATTTTACACTTCCTAGGACCTGAAGGTCTGCAGCTAAATGGCAACTTTTTTTTATTTTATTGCTCTAGTGTTCCTTACCCATAAAAGAAGAACAGAACAACCTTTTGCAAACAATGGAAGTTATTTAAACAGAGTACCATCTTCAGTACAAAAACTGTTAACTGTTTCATCACATTCTGTTCCGTTGATAGGGAGCTGTGTAACCTGCAGCTGCAGTATCTGAAGGAAACCTACCACTCAGCTAACGGGCTGATCCCATATCTGTGTCAGATAAAAATCATAGTGCTTATTATTTGTTACCATGGATACCATGAAGATATAGCTGTCCACTAAAGATTACTAGAGGAAGACAACATAATTCTCAGGAACGAGTCCTGTTTTGCCTTCATAAGTTGCTTTTAACCAGCCTGGTTCCACTGATGGATACACTGCAAAAAAAACCAACAAACAAAATAAACATATAAATAAAACATATTTACAATAAATTAACACTGTTAAAAGATCTTATATATGGCTCATATATTTATTTAGACAGTATTTATTCAAGAGCAATTGAAAAGTCAGGGCGAAAGATGAGACCTTAAAGTGGAATTATACTCTATTATCTTGTGGATATAATTCAGTTTTTATTTTTTTTTATGTAAAAAGAGAATGTAAAACATATCTTACCATTGGAAAATATTGCCCCTTGTGGGAAAGACAGCTCATGACTATGCTCAGCCTTACAGGAATACATGGCTTTTGCTTGTCTGGAAGGAAAGAAAGGCTTTCAGGCTCCTGGGCAATTTTTTTGTGTGCAATTATGAAAATGGACATTCTTACTTACAGTTCCCCTCCCCCCCCCAAACAAGGCTGTTTGTTAAAAAGAATGGGATAACATCACCATCATCTATTATGGTTCTCTCTTATGATGATGCTAATAATCTGAGAAGAGTGTGATTCATGTTGTTTAGTGCAAAAAAAATAACTTCAGAAAATGGTACCCACATTTCATAGAAGTTCCTTCTTTCCATGACTTTACTGGATAGAATCCAGATGAGAAAAAAATGTATTTTCCCTTTCACTACTTTTTATTAAATTTGTTTTGAGCCCATAACAGTAAACTTATGCTAGCAGTCAAAGGGTCAGTACCCATCAGATCATAACATTTTTAATGAGGCCTTTTTAATAATGACAATAATAACAACAACAATAACAACTATTATTATTACTTATTATTATTATTAAAGTTATAAATAAGCTTTAAAACTATGCTCCTGCCCTAATGACTTTTCGGTCTAGCAAGACAAAGACAGAAGCCAGAAGAGGAATGAATGAGGGAAAACACAGGAATCTGTGTTTTCAGATGACTCATCAGTTGGTATTATCCTACAGGAAGAAGAAAGGTTTATAGACTCCTGGAGATGGCAGACTCACAGCCAAGCTTGACTGAGTAGAAAACACTCATATGGTCTGGGCAAGGCATTCCAGGTGTTTAAAGAAACGCAAAATATAGCATGAAAATAAAAACATAAGAATGACTGGGGAAGGATACATATACATAAGACTTTAATAGGAGTATGGTAGGGAGGGGAGCACGGGTCTACAGGGCTTCACACCATCAGGCTACTCCTATTAAAGTCCCAGCCCAGCACCTAGAGATCCTGCTGCCAAGCCAAAGCTGCCTGATGTCACCAAACTCCTTCCCATTTTTCTAAGCATTCTTTTCTAATGAAAAGCCTTCTTCTTATAATGCAGTTTTCACTTTATGTGAGAAACTTACTGACTTTCTGTGTACCTCTAAATCAAAGGGATTATGGACTTGGTATATTTTTGTACAGAAGCTGCAGTCAAGACAACACAGGCCTTATTAAAACTGTTGGATAACTGCAAATTTAGTGAAAGCGGTAAGAAAACTCCTTCGCTTCTTTCAAGTGCATACTAGATTAGCAACGGGAATTGGTCTCAGTGTAGACATCAGTTTAATACCACAGTCTGGGAGATGGATGATTAATAAACTTGAAGTTGAGAGACAAAGGAATGGGAAGACCAAGAAGTCAAAGTAATTCTGGAATTGGAAAAAGAGAGCACAGGTTGCACAGGGCACAACATTTTGGTCTTCCCTGTAGAATCCTAGAGCATGTACTGTGGCCTCTCATTCTCTTTCTGACTAAAAGAAATCTGTCCAAACTGGCAGTGCTATGGTGTTATGAACTCATGTATACAAGGAGAGAAAACAGCCAGGTCAAGTAGTGTCCCAGCGTTAAAAAAAAAAGGGACGGACGCACACTTGTAATAGAGATATTGCATTATATAAGGTCAGAAAGCAGGGTTGCAAAGATTACTTGGAAGAAAGAATTAAGTAAGACTGGGCCACTGTGGTGGCAAAGCATTGAGTACAAATTATCTGCTGAAATACAGATGACAATGTGACACTGCAAACCGTATCAGTACTTTTGATCCATCTGCTGTACAAATGACCATAACAGACAACAAGCTTCAAGGAGGAATGAAGCTACTTAGATACTACACTACATAGGTAAGCAGCAGCTTAAAATTTCAAAACTAGTTATTTTTAGCAGGGTAAATTACCCCTGCACAAAAAAGTTCAACGCTATCTTGACTTGAGTATTTCTGGTATCAAACCAAACAGCTTTAAAACAGTTTATCTGTCTTACACTCTGTCCTGCATATATTCATAAGATAGTGGAGTTATGAACTCAGGTGGCTTTTCTGCTGGGTGGATCAAGATGTAATTACCATTATTTGCAGATGCTTCAGAGAAAAAAAAAAAAGACTATCTCAAAGTTTCAAATCAGCCTTCATGTTCATAACATGGATGAGAGGTAAATAAAAGCTGGCTCTAAATTGCAAAATCTTACTTGGACTTGAGCAGCACTATAAGAACAGCTGAGCTACTTCTTCTTTCTTCCTCATTTTGCCTGCTCTCTTCTCGTTTTCCACTCTCCTTGTTACTGTTGCTCTTCTGCTTTCTTAGGAAGGCTGAAGTAGAGTAGCTATTAAACCTTTCAGTGTTTTCGGCTTTGTTATCTGCTCTCTATATCCATTATCAAACTGCTACATTTTTTCCTTTGTCAGATTTTTGCTTCTTACATGCTTTTTATATACAGATACATGTGGCACAGGCTCCGAGGGAACAATGGGAGAGTTTAGAAGAAGGGAGCAATACACAGTAAGAGAAGGAACAGTTGGTGGAGGTGAAATGATGCAGGACTGGTGAAGCAGTCATCACTCTCAGCTTAGGGCACTGGCTTAAGAACATTCCAGTCTCTTCATTTATACTTGTCTTCTTTAAATTAATACCCTGCTGTTTTCATCTCCTTTGCCCCCCTGCCACCCTCTTTTTGGGTCACCTTACAGTTCATGTACTACACAAAACAAGAACAGCCTTGATTAATTTAAGTTGCTTCTCAAACAAAATCAGTGGGCCTTTTGCAGGTCAGCTTTCTCCTTCTCGTCCCTGCTGGATCTGCCAGAGAGGACAACCATATTCCACTGCTGCATATCTCAGCACATGCTGGCATCTTCTTTGGCAGCTGTGCTACTTTAGATTACTATTTTTGGATTCATGGGTTAAGGGTTTTTTTGCCTATTGCTTGACAGTTCCAGTAAGCTTGACAATTCTTGGAAGCTTGACAGTTCTTGGTATCAGTGAGTAAAGTGATGGACAAAAAGATACGTTCTGTCTCAGAGAACTTGAAATGCAGGGACAGTGAAAAGGCAGACTTTTCCCAGCATCCATTTATTTGACTATATGCCCTAGCCTATTACATGTAGACTGGTTAGTAATGTATGGAAGATACTGCTTCCTAGACGAACACTTATCAGAACGTTCTAATTTAATATAAGAATGAATTAAATCCACTAAATAAATGCATGAAGAAAGGGGAACAGTTTCTCCAGACAGATATTGAGGCATGGAAGGTGTGATGGAAAAGACAGGAATCCTGATCACGTTAATCCTGCACATTCTAAAGCAGCTATTATCCAGGACTTGCCTGCATAAGCAAATTACCATAAACTAGCAAGTTTGCTACTCTGCTGAAAGCATGTATACACAAACAGCTGTATGGAATAAGTACAGCACCCTCATCCTAATTAAAATCCTGTTAATTTACTCTTATAGCTGTGTCCTTAAGCAGATGACTAAGCAAGCTGAGCATCTCTCACTGCAATTCCCTGAGGTGACAGAATAGCCACATAGGCTGGTATTCTCTGTTACGTTTAGTTTTCTCCTGGAGCAAGGATGAGTTTAATAAACTATACAAAATTTTTGAATTTTTGCTGTCCAAAAGACACAGAACAAAGCTCCAAAATTTCATTTCAATCTTTGAAGGCAGCAAAACAGAAAGGATTTTAGAAATTGTTAAATACTATGAAGCACTTACCGTCCTGAAGAAACTTGTTTAAGTGAACCAGCACTTTCAAACAACTGGGCTCTTGCAGCCACTCTGAAAAAAAAGCACCACCTTGCTTTATAAAAGGCCCATTAATAAACACACATTAATAAACTTCACTTTTAATCATCTAAAGATGTGGACACATTTTCAGAAGTTGTTTTAATTATTTACTTAGAGAAAGAGAGGAAATTCAAAAGCTGAATTTAAGTTCTAGAATTTAATTCAGCAGAGTTCTTAAGGGCACAATCTAACTGGGGCCTCACTTCCAGATGCTCCAGTGCCTTGCTGAGTCATCAAGGGAAATCTCTAACACTCTATACTTAAAATTTTCTCTGTGGATGGCCAATAGATATACTGGAAATGCTTTCACTGCCAGCCTGTCACCATCATGCTGGAACTTTGAGCTGTGTGGGATTCTCTGTGTAAGATGCAAAAATCTGCAATGACTACAGTGATCCCTTCCAGTTTTAGAAGTGGACAGGGTGGATGGAGTCCTGCAGTATTTGGAGAACTTCTTGGTGCTCTGCAGATCTGGAAATCTCTTGTTCATGGGGACAGAGAAATTCTGAGTCATAGTCAGGATTACAGCAAAGACCATAGAATCATAGAATCATAGAATTGTCTAGGTTGGAAAGGACCTTTAAGATCATCTAGATCTAGATCTTCTGACTCTTAAGTTTGTGCAAAAAGCACTGAGAAACATTGCTAACCCAAATCTCAACGAGCTAAATTAACCTCTATTGCTTAGAATTATCCTCTTTCCGAAGTACCCATGCCCTCCAGAGTACCCCCACATAACCAACTGTTAATAAAAATGAAGATATCAACTGTTTAACAGGCAGCAGTCAAAGAAATTTCAGAACAGAAGTTTGGGTTTGGGTTTTTTTTCTCCTTACTCCAATTCTAGACTTACACAAGTAAGATCTATTGATATTCTTGACATAACAGCATGGACAGTAAGTAGCATTTATGCACATTGAAACATTATATTCCAGAAGAGCCAGAGATAATAATACTAATGACTTTCCAAAGATACATTTCCTCATTATAGACCTTATCTGTAGTCTAATGAAGTCAACGGGAGTCTTTCAACTGACTTACCAGACTTTGTGCCATGTCTCCTTTGTTTACAATTTTAATGAAGCCAGATAAATAATTCACAAATACAGAAATTTTCAAATCAAGTATTCATGGATGCTTTTTCAACTACTTATGTAGCTCTCTGTGGTCACCTTATAGTAGACAATACTGTAACAACATGAATCTCCAAAAGGCTTTGATGACTTACACAGATCCCGGTCTTTGATAGCCATTACTTGATGCAGTATCTAATCTTAGTCTCCTGCACATTTTGGGAGGCAAATCAGGGTTTGGGGGAGCCTTTGGTGTATCTTTGGTATCTGTTGAAGATAAGCTCTGTATAGATCCACTGCAGCTTTTGTTACCTAAAGAAAACAACCAAATTATAGGGAATATTAAAGCTGATTTCAAGTTGTTTCACAACATGTGTAACATGTAAAGTTGTTGTTGTTGTTGTGTGGTTTTGGTCAGTTCTGTTTTTGTTTTTTTAAAGAGGAAAAATAGGTAGAGAAAGTACTTACTAAGACAGAGAAGAAACAGCCTTTCAGGCAGAAAGCCAGGAGAAAAGGACCAACAGCAAGAATGAAAAAATGACATTAAAATTTTGAAGGCTAAAAAAATAATTGCACTTAAATAGCTAGACAGTACATTCAATAAAAAGTGACAACAAAACCAACTTTTATAAAGTAGCACACTGCACAGAATTGTATAAAAAAATTCATGTTGGAAGGGATCTCAGGAAGTCAGCTAGTCCAAATTCCTGCTCAAAGCAGCATCCACTATGAAATCAGACCAAGTTAATTTGTAAGAATTAATATTTCAGTATCCACAGAAGCTTAGAAAAATAGTTTAGAAAAATACTTAGGAATTAATGGTTATGAGTTGACTAAAACAATTGCTACAGTAACTTGATAAAACAAAACTATAGCTGTACAGACTGTATTGCCCACAAAAAGAGTCCTTTTAATGAATACAAGGCATGGCCACATGTGTCCTTTAAGCTGATCTGTCTGTGGACTGCTGCCTTGTTTGCATATATATTCTGCAAGACAGTAACTTCATCTACTTCTGTGTTACTTTATTACTAATAATTGAACTGTACAAGTAAAAAACAATGAGATTATGTCAGAAGCAGTTTGAAAACTGAAAGAATATACTACAAAAATAAATAAATAAAGCATTAATATCAGACGCAGCTCTTGTTTTCTATGTGTCACAGGAAACACTGATGTCCTTAAACACCCCTTGGAAATTACCTTCAGCTGATGGAATTGATCTAAGGGAAGATGCTGAAGACCTTTTCAGCCCAGACAGACTGTAAGAACTCTTTTTGGTCAGGTCTGTTGGTGGAGAGGCATTCTCTGGTCCCGTAACAGAAGCTACACTTTGGCAGTCTGACTCAACATCTGTTTTGGTTGCATCCTCCTTTGATGAGGACTCTGGACTTGTAGTCCAGAGACCTGAACTCTTCTGGCCATTGGAAGAAGGGGGAGAGGCAATCCATGGAATCCCTCCTGATTTCTCCCTGGGCTGTGAGGGTGTGCATTTGGAGGTGCTGTTCTGCTCAGAGGAGTGAGAAGAGAGAGACTCGATGCTGCCCATGGGAGTGCTGTCTGGGCTACTGCTGTACGAGTCACCTAGGGAGGAGGGAGAGAGAGAAAAAAAATTACATTTCCTAATCATGTGCCTTTCTCTCATGCTACCTGTAGCCCCCTGTACCTTACTTATCATCAAATTCATTAATATGTGGTTTCAGAGGCAATGAGCCTTAAGATAAAATATCTATTTAGTTATTCTAAGTTTCACACATATTGCTATCTTTAACCGGGAGCAGCTGCCTTTTGTGGCTATTTCTTTAGAGCTGATTAATGTAACAGGCTACAGGCTAAACTATTTCACACAGAAGTCTGCATTTTAAAAGAGCTGCCTGCAGTACAAATAATCCTTAGAAAATTCAGCAGTTACGATGTTGCAATATCTTTGTGGTGAGTATCTTGCTGGATTTCCATGATAAGGCAAATGTTGTGGTGCTTGTCACACTTATGTTCTTAAATGCATGACTTTATTGCCAACAGGCATTAGATTTGATTTTTGCTTTGGTTACCAAGGTGCTGAGGGTATCTGCAGTCTCTGTAGCACTAGTCCATAAGTCTATCTATAGATACTCTACTTTCTGAGTCATCATACCTTTCATGGAATACCTATCCTGCAGAAGGAAAACTCTTTCCTTTATGCACAACCTGAATGTTGAACATTTGACAAATTTCTTGAATTAGATTGATATTAAAGAAATTTACCTACCTATACAAAAATCTTTGGATTCTGTTTCCAATAATCTTTTTCAACAAAAAGCAGGAATATCCTAAAGAAATTTGGTGATGATATAAAGGTAGGAACACTCACCAGAACTGAGGAAGGACTGGCCTATAATACAGTGAGGACTGAATTATTTTGAAGACTGGGTTCAGTCTAGTGACTCATACCTTGGTTTCTAGTAGGATTTTTTCCCCAAAAACAGTAGTGCTACTGCTACAGTAATGTGAAATATTCTGTCAACTTCTTGCCAAAATTCTGGTATTCCAGATTAGATTGTCCCCCATCTTGCCCCTTGACAGACCATTAGTCCCTTGAAAATTGCAAGACAAGCCTAAATTTGTCAGATGCATTTTCTATAATTTTCTATCCTTGCCTATCATTTGAAACCTAGATCTCATTTTCTCATGAAATTCTCTCACAGAATTCCTTCATTTCTTGCAATATAGTTAAGTGCCCACGCTTCATTTAAACGATGACTTAAAGCCATCTGGTACTTCAGAAATTGCTACTGCCAGAAGCCAAGGCTCTCTCTTGTCTCCAGCCACATCTGGAGATATTTGGCAAGGAGAATAACTCTGATTCTGCCTCTGCTTTCCAGTTTCTTAACTGGAACTCGTATAAGCAAGTGCTGAGCTTGAGGTAACAAGCAAAGCACAAGTGGAGAGCTCTTGGGTCACACCTAGTTCCAATCAAGCTGCTGGCACAAGACGTGTCTGAATGAAGAAGGCTGAGCTTGTGTATGTTCTTCAAAATACACAGAATTGCCCCTTTTATATGCTGGCTTTTATTCATTGCAGCTACACAGTGAAAAATAGCTGAAACTTGCCCAGTTTGTCCTCTGGTGAGTGTAACTGCTGGTTCCTCTGTAACTTCTTATTTGGGCTCCCATGCCATTCACACTGACAATCAATGTGTAGACAGCTATTGCTCTCATTTAGTATTTAAACTCTCATTGACTGGAATTGTATAACATAAACATATGGAAAATGCAGCACCTATGCAAGAGTATATTGAGGATACACTCCCTAACACTACAGACTTCAGTATTATTACAGATCCTTAAGAACAGAGGTACTTTAACTGTGGATTAATTTACTGTACCAGTTTCTTGTAAATCTCCTTGGGGAAGCAAGGGACACAGAAGTTCTTTTGGAAGTCTGTTACAGCAGTGGAACTGTCAACAACTTAATCTTTGCTAAAGTTCCAATACTTCTTACTAGTACAGCCAGTAATTAAAAAAGTGACAGCCCACGAGATGAAAATGAATGAAATGAAACTTTATAATAGTCACATCTCCATGAAAATGAATAAGCATTCTAAGCAGCAATTAATTATAAACATAACTCCCTGCTGTTAAACAGTAAGCCATATGATAAATACCTTTTTCTGCCCAAAACATTAGAGTTTGTTTCTACTCCAGAAAAACTGACAAAGTTTCAGTGGTTTTGGGAACCTAGGCGGTGGCTGACTTTAAACCAATGACCACAGTTTCATGCATGTGAAAAAAGCCAAGTAATAGTTTTGATCTCCTGACCTTGACTGAGTTACATTTATTACAGGAGGAAAGATTCCATTTACAGTTTCCCAACCTTAACAATCATGCTAAAAGCAAGTGAGATGATCTTCATATAATGAACCCGTGAGTTTCAAAGCAGACTGCATTTAGATTAGAATATAAAGTCTACTCTAAATGATTTTTGAACGCTATATGCAATGCAAGACTTGCCTAAAATCAAACATCTTTCCTCATCTGAGAGAAGCAAGAAATGATGTCGTTCAGTAGTGTGGCTCTGACTCACAGAGGTTAAAAATCTGACCAAACCCCAACTGTTATGCTTGCAATTATTGGAATACAAAACTTAATGGATATTATTCAGGAAAGTTAAAAGACAAGACATAGAAGGAAGATAATGAGTCAACAAGGACAAACTTACTGTCAGGATCTGCTAGACATGGTGTGTATCTTCCTTTGGGTTTACGTGAACCTGTGGAGAGACAAATTGCTCTTGTTCTTCTTGAACCTGATCGGGACTGAGGTTGGGGAAGAGGAATATTGGGGTCTGGTGCAGTGTGAAATATCTGCATGATTAAAAAAAAAAAGAGAAGGGAAAATAAATGACAAACAGCAGATGTTCTCTTAACACTTCCATTATTAATCCATTTGTTTTCCTTACCGCTGCACCTGAAATCAATGCTGAAAGTCTCACACATTACAAAAGAGCAAGTTCACAGAATATAAGCTTTGCTCTGATCTCATTTTACAGTCCAAGAACCACAATACTGAGCTGTACTGAGAATTTATACTAAATATAGTAAATATTTTTTCTACAAAAATAGTTTTATTTTCTAAGCACTTGTCAAGAAGTGCTTAATAGTTTAAATTGTGAAACATACAATACATGCTTACAACTAACTCCTGCCCAAGTAATATTATAAAAATATTATAAAAAGATTTTTTTTTTCTCTGTGTTCCTGTGGCAGATTTTGTATGTCACAGAAATTTGTTATAGTTGTAACCTATTACAATTCCAGTATTTCAGAAAAACAATTTATTTTGCCAAATATGTCAAGTTTGATAAGGAACATCATTATGTTCAGAGCATCTCCTGATTTTTATCTTTTACATACCACTGCTACCACTGATCATTTTTGCACTTCATTACTGCAGAAAACCCCCAAATTTTGGGGGTATCTGACTAATGTGATCTGACACAGGTACACATGAGGTTTTGCTGATAAGCACAGCAAGCTTGCCAGCAAGGACAAGACAAAAAGCCCAGTAATTTGTGTGACTTCCACCTCTATCACCTGTTCTGCAATATCCAAGACACAAAGAGTAGAGATCTTGGAAGACGCTAAATACCCTCTTGGATACTTCTAATAAAAATGATAACTGCCTTGGAGGATGAGCGATGCAAAAAATATAACCAAAATATTTGTGTGTGTTTCTTTCAGAAGTCCTTTCTTCCCTGTTCCTCCTAATATTTCTTATGGCATTCTGTGAAAGTGGAATCAGTTCTTTTCAGTTAAGCTACTGAAGGAATCAGAAGTGTCTAATCTCGATAGTGCAGAGAGGGCCAAGTGTTGTATGTTAAAGTACCATGCAACGCCAAAATACATCTCTGCAAGGATTTCTGAACACCCTATCAATAGGGCACTCCCAGGAGAGTACGAACAATGCAAAGATACCTCCATGCCACTCACAGAAGTGGAAGAAAGCAAATGTACTTCTAAGGAAGAAAATACTGTAATGGACATCTTGAGACAGTCCTGAAGTACATTAATACTGTCTTAGGCATTAGTGAGTAAGCACATTGATATAAAATTATTTCTGTAGACAGAGAAATAGAACAAGGGTGATTTTGGTTGTGCAGCCATGGTCTTTGTATTGAATGACCTTGTAATTTTCTGGAGGGGAAATTCAGTGTTGGACACATGCAATACTTATGTTTTGAAGTTAAAGGCAAGGATGTTATCAGTATCATATCAAGTTTGAGAAGTCCCTATGAAATATAGCTGATGATACCAAGCAGTACCGTCAGTACTTACTGACCAACAAGTGCAGGGGAACCTGTTGTTGTCTGGGAACTGCCCCTTAGCTTAGTAATGTGGAAGGGAATAAAACCAAAGGTTTTTCACTCTGTTTTCCTATTCATCACAGGAAGTCATACCTATCAACAATAAATGTCAAAAATAAAACTTCTTTCGATGACCAAGTAAAGGAGGTCTTGACTGTTCTGCTGAGTTCTGAAATCAAATAGTTTAAAAAACCCTGAAATTTGTGGACTCTTTTCAGTGGTTTCCAGTGACAGGATGAGGGGCAACAGGCACAAGCTGGAACACAGGAAGTTCCATTCAAATACGAGGAAAAATTTCTTTATGGTGAGGGTGACAGAGCCCTGGAACAGGCTGCCCAGGGAGGTCGTGGAGTCCCCTTCTCTGGAGATTTTCAAGACCCGCCTGGATGCAGTCCTGAGTAATGTGCTCTGGGCAATCCTGCTTTAGCAGGGGAGTTGGACTAGATGATCTCTAGAGGTCCCTTCCAACTCCGACAATTCCATGATTCTGTGAGGAAGCTTTTCAGTGAAGCTGATACCTGCAATGG
This sequence comes from Calidris pugnax, assembly GCF_001431845.1. Classification (NCBI taxonomy): domain Eukaryota; kingdom Metazoa; phylum Chordata; class Aves; order Charadriiformes; family Scolopacidae; genus Calidris; species Calidris pugnax. The sequence continues at coordinate 31,702,126 of NW_015094510.1, forward strand.
TAGTGACTGAGAGGAAGTGTTTAAGGTTTCATGTATTTTCCTTCTTAAGACCTGAAACAGGTCTTACTCAATGTTACAGGTTAAGATGGACCTTTGCTATCACTGCTCTCTTTGGGGAAAACCAGGCAGTCACAGAAACGCCCTTCTTCAAAGCAAAATAAATACCTACAGAAGTTTGTATGTTCCAGAATACTCAAGAACTTTTAAACCACAAAGACATGATGGGCTGAAAACCTGTAACAAGGAATAAAACCTCAACTAAGATACATTATTTTATCTTTCTGCTTTTTTTACTTTTGATGTAGTACCTACACACATGAAAAATGACACAGTGCACGGAAATGGGGGATTGTGCTGGGGATCCACACTGAAGCTGCTCATGAAAAGAGGAACTGAGGGATGGTTGGGGTTTTGTGACATCAGGTGGGACTAGATCTGTGCAGCTGACATTTACACAAAGGACAGCCATGGTCAGAAAGACTCTGACCTGAGGCACTTAGGAGAATCCAGGCATTCACCCAGAGCAAACTTTCATACACTGCATGAGAGTGATGGAGGAGCTGGGAGTAAAGTTATGACACAGCAATCTTCAGAAAACAACCCCAGATTCAGAGCAACTCTTTCAAAGCATATGAGATTCTGGCTTGAATCTGTACCTTGCGCAGTCACAAAAGACTTGCTAGAAATACAGATCCATAGCATGGGATGTGAAGAAGGCATTCTTTCTATCAATGACCATCTACAAATGCTCGTTTTCTTATTCTTCAGAACTTAAGGGTGGTAATGAAAATGAGAGAAACAGTCAGATAATGTCTTTCTACCTTTTCATAATGCTCTATCAGAATTTCAACGACGATATTCTGAAACTTAATGTTCATCATAGCAGCCACGGTTTCTTCTTGGGCTCTCATCAGAGTTGGTCCAAAGATAACACCAAGGTTGGATACAGTCATTAGATTTTGCTGACTGTGTAATGATACCCTTTAAATGAACACAAACAATATGCAATTAAATAGTTGTGCTGAACTACAATTGCAACAGGCAAAAACCTGTTAAGACTACCTCTTTAACAAGATCCCAAGTCCATGCCTCCCCTTTAAAAACATTTTTTAACCTTTCATTTTTACTAAATTGAAATGCAGTGTAGTACAACTACTGTATTTCCATTAAGGCTCCCATCCTGCAATAACTTAATGGATAACGAGCATGTCTTCCTAGAGTAAGTATTTAAGTTCCTGACATAATTGACAGGGAGAAGCAGCTACCTTTGAAGGTCTCCACAGAGAGATATAGACCATCCAAAGTTTAAGAGTCCAAGGGCAGGTAACCATCTCTCTCCAGTGATTATACAGGACCTTAAATATTTGATATTGGATTGACTGAAAATTCTGTGCTATAACAGAGGTCAGCCATATATCTCAGCTTTCATGTAAAGGAAATAAATTTAGTTATTGAAAACACTTACACTGCAATAGGATGTCCTTATTAATGCATGAAAACATGGGATCAATGGGTTCAGTGAAATAATTTTTTCTGTGGTATAGGTAGCACTAGATGAACATAATGACATCTTCTAGCTTTAAAATATATTAACCTTTTACTTCTGTATATTCTGTTACTGTACCTTTTCTGTAATTTTTCTTCTTGATGTAGAATTTAGAAACTTAGTTTTTCCAATAATTTATCAGAAAGTAAAATGAAAACCATCAGCCAGTAATCCTCAATGCCCCTTCTGGCTCCTTACAAATAAGATTTGCCAAATAAAAACCATATCCTCATAAATTCAATAACTGCCAGTGATTCCCCTGTCACAGCTGCCCTATTGCCTCATGTCTAAGAAATATCACGCCAAGTAAAGATCTGATAATTGCCTTGATGCTTAATTTCACCAAATCTGCTACCAAACAGAATCAGTTATTAAGGCACTTGTTCAGTTTCCTCTTCCTTCTTACTGCTATCTGCTACCATTGTCAAGCTGAGCACTTTTAGCCGTTTTCTAAATAATAAAAATAACGCTTGTAACTTTTAAAATTAAGAAACAGTAACAACTGTAAAATACTAGAAGACTAGCAGGTAGGAGCAAACTTTCTTGTTTTCTCTGACAGCCTTCATTCATCAAGTTTATGGAGACATCTGCTACATTTTCCTTCCAATAATACTCTCAGATAGCTCAATTTATTCTTAAAATGTTATACATAGATTAGCCAAATCTATCTGCTGCCAGTTCGGTAGCAAATAACACAAATGCTGACCCCTTACAAAGATTAAAAAAGGCAGCCACAAACCGTGAGATATTCCCCAAGGCTACTGGGGGATTTGGTTAGGATCAGGATCAAACCTGTGCCTGGAGTCACACATTACCCTTTCTCTCAGTCTCACTGCTGAGCAGGCACTAATGACACACAGAATAACAGGGTTATTTTGGTCTAGAGGTGAGGTAGACTGTACAATTACTTCTATAACAAATACTCCCCTCATATTTGGAAAAGGAGTGTTTCAGTACCCCATTTTCATCAAGAAGCAGGAGAAATACTGGAAAGGGGTTTATATGAGAGAAATGATTATAAACTGCAGGAAAATAGATGCCTTCTTACATGTTTCCTATGTTGCTTCATAATTTTATGCCAAAAATCTTTTTCAAAATTTTACTTTAGACAGACACAATGGCAGAGATCACTATTTGGAAGCTATACCATGAAAATGACTTCTGTGTTAAAGCATGTTTCTAGCCAATTATCTTAATCTAATTTTCTCTGTAACAGATCTTACGTTTGGTTTAGGTGACTACGGGGTGTTTGGGAAGTCCAGTAGCACTTTAATGAAAATGTAATTTTTAATTTCTCAGCTCTAGGTTTGTTAGAAAAATCTTAAAAAAACCAACCCTTTGCAACAATACTCTGCTTTGTGCTGCACAGTAACTGTTAAGGTCTTTTATACAAACTTTATAATCTTATAGCATAAGACAGAAAGTAGTGTTTGCCCTGTGTTTGGGTTTCCTTGGTTACAAATTTGGTACCTTGCTTAATAAAAGGAATGGTGAATTTAATAGCATTGTAATCAGAAAGGACTTTCTAGAAAGCGTTTCAAAGGCTCAATTTCTTGCAAAAGAGAAAAAAACCAGGCCTGTAAATGGATCATTTTGATAACCAATTTCCCTGGAACTAGTCCTACTGTTGCTGGGCTACTGAATACAGGCCGAGGTAATCATGCATTTCAGGTACTGTAAGACATTCATTAAGGTGCAGTTGCTTTCTCCTCAAAATCTCTTTCTTTGATATAACACCAGTAATTTTTTGATGCTGCCAGACTGCAGACTCCTGGCTATCTACCTTAGAAAAGCATGCTGTTATTAAATCATACCAAAGAATGATTTATTCTGTAAAGTAGACAGGTAATTTGACTAGGAAGGTTTAAAAACAACAAAAAAATCTAGTTACCTATCAAAAAAACCCACCGAACTTCCCGTGTTTGCCTAGCTGTTGACTGAGTATATACTTATACAGTACCACCTCTCTGCATGGTGCTTTTCAGGATTTGCTGGTTTTGATTTTTTTATTTTTAGTGTGATCTACATTCCACAACATCTGCATCACATTTAATTTTGCATAGTAACAAAAAAGTCAAGGTAGGCAGAGACATAAAGACCTTAAGACCAAAGCAAACAAACAAAAATTATCCTTATTTTATAACCCATAGTTAAAGGTATAGATGGTATTTTCACCTAGACACAAAAGCATACATAAAGGAACTAAACAGCTAAAAGAAATATAGGGAACGATGCTTATTTTGAAATTGGATTTTAAACAAAAGAATGAAGAAACAGGAGGGTGAATTTTTTTCATATTTTCCCATTTACATAAAATTAGGCACTTAATTTGCCATTTGTTACTTGAAAAACCTCCACACAGTGGTGAGGAAAAGATGAGGAAGGAAAATAACCAATACACTCAAGAGACTAATTTTGAATTCAGTCTCACTAGAATTGCTAGAACAAACAACAGCTGGCAAATCATATGAGAAATTAGAAGGGGTGAACTGAATGTTGGAAAGAAAAGAACTGAAAGTTTTCAGCGTAAACCCATAAAGGTCAAATTTATCAGAAATGAGAATTGCATCAAAGATGTGATAGGCAAGAGTTAAAGAGAACAATTAAAGAAGGGAATACTGCAGGCATGCTTTTCTTTGGAAATGCACCTGAGGTCATATTGAGAATAAAAGGGCCAGAAAAAGAGGTCAAGAAATAAATGTTTGCCAATAACTAATTCTGCCTAGAAATAAGTCAGTTCCTATGTATACATATTTCTAATTCTGAGGCTTCCAGACAAGTAACTTTTACAAAATCATTAATCTTGTACAAAATATTTTAACTTTCTAGATGTTTAGAAAGCAGTAGATAATATAATTTTTAGCTAATAAAACAACTCTCCGAGTAAGGAAACATGAAACTTGCTTTCAGCTGGTTCTCTGGTTTACCCCATGTCAAAGGTGATGCAAGGTCTGCTTAATCAGTTTTTGCAATGGAAGCATTAGCAGCAGCTCCCAATCACATTAGCGAGCTAATGACACAAAGGCCTAAAAATAATTTAGTATGGCTAAATAATTTCCTATAAAAGAAATTTTCAAATTTCTCGTGTCTATAAGAGGAAGTAAAACTCTATTAGGCCCCAGTGTACACCAGCTTACTGCAGGCAGTGGCTCGAGCTGTGATCAAAAAAGCAAAATAGCTGGGACATAATGAATGAAATGAAAACAATATGGACTCCTCTCTCATGTCTTCTAAATATCTCAGTCATGTGGGCCTTATCTGAAAAACTGTTGTTTCATATTTACATTCCTAGATCATTGATAAATATACTAAAAAGCATACAGCATCCTAAATCAGAAAGAATAATACATATTTAAAAGTGTTCAGCAAATACCAGTGAAAACCCACTAAAGATTTAGTAAAACTTAGATGAATAATGTTTGATGGAAAAACAGGATAAATTATAATGTAACAATGGTATGTAATCATAGCTAGTGATAGACAGATAAAATCTTGTCTTTTTTGTCTCACAGCACGAGCTAAGTGCAATTCAGTGAAGACAAAAGGTCATCAGTTCAAAGAAATGTAAAATCTTTCCTATCTGACCTTTAATTAATACTCAGAGAAGCTGATGAAACAAGGGAGATTCAAATGTGGGTTTGGACATTTATATAGATATCAAAAATGTAAATATTACTACTACAAATTAGTGTTTTCAAATGATACTACATTTCAGATCTGTTAGAGAGAAAAATAAGATCAAACATGAAGGACAAGTATTATCACATTAGTCTACTCTCCATTTCTGAAAGTGTGGGACCTTGAGTCAGATTCAAAACAGATTTTTCTATCAACCTTAGCATAGTTTTAGATGTTTCTTAAATTGAATTAGTGCCAATTCCTGCAGTAAGCAGGAATGTGAATGAAAACATTAAGTGGGTTTATTTTATAAAGATAGTTTGCGATCTTGGTGATTCTTTATGGTGTTATAGTGAGTATTTCCATAGTGAGTATTCTTCAGCTACATTGAGAACAGCATTTTAGAAACTAAATGCAATTTCAGATGGCATTGCTTCAACACAGAGAGTGGAATAAGCAACACTGACAAATTTAAAGAAGAAATAATCACATCTTACAATAATACCAAAGCGAAAAATAAAAAATAATTACTTGACCAAGTGCTTGATAAGGATGTCCAGCATCTCTCTGTTCTTCTCTGGTAACTTATGCACAAGCGCGTGCACTGCCTCAACTCTGTAGTTCTGATCATCTGACTCTATTAATAGAAAATAAATATTGTTGATAAATTAGAACACGTACTAAAATGTGACTACAAATGGCAATAATGCCTGTACGCTAATACACACATGCGTTACAAGAAGCCAAACACAATTAGCCTTTAAAATGGTGAGGACAATTTGATTATGCTTATTAGAACATTCTGAAATCTGTATTTCAAGTAACTTGCCAAAAGCAGTTACCACCGATTCTGCAACCAATGACATTTGTGGCAATTTTGACCCCATGTGCCACTTCAGTGAAATCCAAGATTTTACCTCTTGATCTTTAAAGTATTTAAATTCTTGAATGTCTTTTATTCTTACCAAGGCAAGAGGAAATAGGGAAATAACTTCAAATTCTAAACTGAAGTTGTCTGAAAAACAATCTTGCTATCTCTGTATCTAATCAGCATAAAAAATTATCAGCCCATATAAAACAAACAAACATATAAATCAAGGTTCAAAAATTTCATGCAGAAGGCATGAAATGGAAGGACACAGAACCTCTAAAAAGAACAGAACCACTGAACAGCTTCATCGAGTGTGACTTCTCTGTTTTGAGGGCTCTCCCGTGGCACATGTACATGGCACACTCCCATGTACAGCGACATGGAAGAACTCGGATCCATGGCTGGATCACTGAGTAATAGACCGAGGAGAAAAATAACGATAGTAACTGAGGAGATCAAGGGTTAGAAACAATATTACTTTCATGAAAGTGTATTTATTACTTTACTTACTAACAGCAACAATGAAATCTTTGTGCAGCTTGAAAGTCATCAGTGGTTCTGAAAGACACCTGGTTGTAAAAAAAAGATATTAAAAATGAAATGAAAAAACCTGCATTACTTGAAGTATATTTAAGTTTTATGGGTGTGATTATGTGAGCTCTCAAGATCTGCATAATGTATATTGATGTTCTAGGAAAAGCAATTCAGCAATGACTGATTGCAAGTAGTACACAACTCAATCGTACACAGTCTGAAAATCTCTTTGAGTTGAATCTGGTGTCACCATGTAAGTTAAGGGTAATGCCACTGGCACTAACTGTTTTCTGGCTTCCAGACTGTAGAACAGGAATAAATACAGCTGAAGAACATGGTACCATGGGCTGCAGAAGCAATCTTTGCCCAAGAAAGGCAAAAACATGACAAAATTGGGACTGAAATTCTTATCTGAGAGATCCTAGAAGAGTCATCCTCTGAAAGTAAGACTGTGAATTGCCTTACAGACACAAACACACTGCTACTGTTAGCTCATGTTCTTATTTTACGAATACAGTATCTACAATGATTTGTGTCTCTGAAGATGTGTCACAGATTTCTTCAACCAAAGCCAGTCTTTTCAACGAAGTCTACATGAGCGTTCCACCACAAGTCCGAGGTGTATTTGCCAGAGTGAACAGGGATTTCTGATGCTGCCCTTTGTTAGGTTTAGATTTTTAGAAGACATGGAACATCCACCATCTGGACTTGATGCTTTTTATTATGTTTCTTTTGAATGTTATATACTGAGACCCAAAAAAAACCAGTCCTTGACAAATTTTCAATTTATTATTGTGCATAATCACAGGGATATTAGACAAGATAATAATATACTCAATTATTACCATGCTAATGGATATAAGAAATGTAATACAATGTTAATAAACAAAAGATTAGGGCCAGAAAAGGAATACCGAGATTTGTGTGGCATCATACTTACCTGAGGTAGTTTTTTAGTCCACTTGTTATTGTTTTATTGTCCCAAAGTTCCATATCAATATCCATATCAGGAGGAGATTTAGGGGCTGGTAGAAATTTGAATTAGGATTGTGTTATAGTTTGACTAATACACTAACTAGAAAAGCAGCAAAACAGAAGCTAACAGATTAGTCATTTAGCTCATGTGATTACTTATTAGCCAGATTAACTACCAATCTGATCAATTTGAATCTTTTTAATCCCCACCAAAGTATTAATAAAAGTGAATAAGGCACTCATATTTATTACCTGTAAACATTAACTATATACACTATATTGAAGTGTAAAGTAAGCCCAAGTCAACAGAGAATTACTAATGTATTTGGCTTAGACATTCAAACACAGGCATCAGAGAGCCAAATTAGCAAGAAAAATGAAAGACTAGAACAACCGTCTATTAAACTGAGTTATGATGTGTTACAGAACTAAGCTTTGGAACCCTTCTGAAATACACCAATTAGATACCAATAAATAGAACTTTAAAGCCAAAAGACGAAATACATTTTATCAGTAATTTGCCCATGTATATCAATGATGACATGCAGAAATTGAATACTACTGCATATAAAAATAGAATTTCGATGGATCACTTATTTTAAGACCGTAAATCCAATTTCATGGCAGTAAGCGCACAAACAAAATTGTAAATATTATAACACATTTTTCTGAGCACAGCAGTTAAGGCATAAGGGACCACAGCACACACACTGCACACTGACAAAGGTTCACTTCAGATACTTACAAAATATGGTATTCATCAGCTTTTGCACCTTGGAGTTTACACCACCTATTCTGTACAGCCCCAGGATTGTAATACCTACATTGGGAAAACAAGCACAATGAAAATAATGAAAATATGGTTATTTCAATATTTGCTGATGCATCCTTGGTGTATGATTTCAAAACACCTAAATGTATTTATGGAAAATTGTACAATTACATTCTCGAGCACTGCTTTACCCTACTGAATTCTCTTCTGGGATATTAACAAGTGCATTCCACTGGATCCACACCATACTATACACTAATCATAATTTTCCATTAACAGAAACCTTTTGCATACAAATCTAAAACTACAAGTAGATGGCTGGGAAAAGTGAAAAATAAGACCCAAAAGCAATCTTAAAACATATTACACATCAACAAGTTTATCTTACCTAGACTTCAGTGGAATTATTATGTCTGTATTTGCTTAGACCACCATCCTTTCCAATTAAGATTTGATTGACACTTATAGGAGAAATTATTATACCCATAATAAACACATATACTGTGTACTGTTGCAACATTGACATTGAGAATATTTATGTTATGCATGGATCCCCACGCAAAATAGAGACAGTCAAGTCCCAGTTTATCCCTAAGTTTCAACTGTTGTTTTTTTTCTTTTTCAATAGCACAGATATTAATAACAAATAATCTTTAAGTATTCGAAAACATTTCAAAGTCTGATCTCACTTAGATAACCTAGGTGTTTTGTTGTAAAGCATTTTTTTTTTCTCCAGGAGAAAAACTCTAAGTCAGCAGTGATTCAAAAGCTACATAACATTGTTACCCCTGTTGGGCTCAGTGTGGCACAGAGAGACCACACTGAGAGGCTTTTGCACTAGAAGAGAGTTGTCCGCTGACACTTCAGTGCACGGACAGGAAAAGGTTACTTCTTTTTATGGAAGACAATAGAGCCAGATGTCTTCATGTGGAAGGGGATAATTAAAAACTGGCTGTGAGTTGCAAGATATCACCTCATCGGTAGAGTGATTATTATTTTCTTTTTGTACTTTGCCACTACAAAAAATGAGTCTCTAAACGTTTTAAAACAATGGATAAACCATGTGCAAAATGATGAATAAAGTGTTAGGAGTTATGCTCTGCAAAAAAAGACGTTCCAGTATAGAGTATTCAGGCCACTTTTTTGGTCTTCGGGCTTCACACCAGAAACCAAAGTTGGGAGTTGAGGCTCCCTACAGTTTTACCACGAGAAAGCAAATTTTGTGCATACAAAGTAAAGGCTGAAGATGTGTGCAACTGTGTATTAGACTGTCAAAACAACATGAAATCACAGAATATGTTTTAAAAACCCACTTAAATGATACGTTCAGAACTTTTGTTGGAACTTGTGGCAACAGTTTTAAGTGTAAAGCAAACATAAAAAAATGTGGAAAGTAAAAATCAAATTATGGACACACTCCAAAGCATGGTTGCAAAATAAATACAATTAATAAAAGTAATATTTGAGAAATAATAATCAAATACATAATTTGCGATTTAATACACACCTCTTGTTTCTACAGCATGAATACATTTCCTCACGAAGTTGAAACCTGCTTCATTTAAGAACACTAAAAAAGAAGAATAAAACATAATTATTTTCTAACTTATCAATAAACAAAATCTCTGTGTTTAGCCACATTCACATGTTAGTCAAGAAGGACTGATACACATCTTTCCTTCTTATTATGATACTTATTCTGTAATAGTATTTTTGTAGATACATCCTTAGCACTCAAAATCCAACCTTCTAATGAGTGTATCATTAGGAACAAAATATTCTACTGCCTTTCTCAGAAATCAGTAGCCCCTCTACAGATACAGTTGAAAGCTTGTTGCTTTAAAAGTTGATACCTGTACTCCCTTCCCTCTGCTGAGGAAAATGCTTTTAAGAGTTCAAAACCTACATCCTGAAAATAATATATTCATTGGTTTTAATAAAATAACATTCTTTGTTTCTTGCACGTGCACATGACCGCTCATAAAATGGTAATGTAGGAAAACAATCATTGTTACTGACTTTAATTAGTGAGCTTATTTCAAGTGAAGGTACTTCTCATTAATTTTTATATTTCAATGCTCATTGCATTAACTAGCTAAATAAAGATCTTAAAGCAGTGTATTTGCCACCATTAAAATAAACACCATCATAGAAGAAATATAGGTAGTAACTTAAATTTTAGATTTTCAGAGTCTCAAATATACCTCCTATGAAGATGTATGTCCATATCTGACACATTTCTCTCTCTCTCTGAGACACATACACCCACACATATATTTAAATTATTTTTAAGTATTTGTATTAATATAATATTATGTTAATAGCATATATGTTGATATAATATTAATACAGTTATACATATAAATTTCATAGTATCTTTGAATCTAATAATTTTATTACTCAGTGTATGTGTAATAGGTGCATATACACCTAAAACCAAAAACATGTGATCCATATAGGTGTATTATTTCAACACACTGTCACGTATTTACATTTAGGTAAGCAAACTACTGATAGAAACTGCAATCCAAAACCAGCTATTTCATAGCAATAGAAAGAAAATGTAAAACAATTAATCTCTCTCTTTTTCACACACGTATCTAGAAACCAGAACATTACAGAAATCTAGCAATATTTGGTAACTCTACATAGAGAGCTTACTTTCTTCCTTCTTGCTAATAATGGCTGGCAGCGTGTAGATCTGTAAAAAAAAAAAAAAAAAAAAAAAATGTCAATGTTTGTGTTGTTTGTGCTTTGGATTCTTTATTGCCAGGGTTGTTGGTAGCTGCTAATATGGCTGCAACACACTGTGTATTAGCTTGCTGCTGGGGGAAAGCCACCCTTGCCTTTCACCTTAGTCCTGACATCTACCCTCACAGCACTCACCCAGGCGAAAGCCCAGGGATCTGAGCAGGCGGAAAGTGCAAGAACCCACTGTGTTGGTTGTGTTTACACTTTTACACAGCTGATCTTCTGGGAGAGAAGGCAGAGGGCCAGTGGGATACGTCACAGAAACTTATCAGGCCAGCCTTGAGAGTCTACATTGACTAGCATTTAATTTATAGGTACCTAAAATGTGTCAGATCTGCAGACTCCAAATGGGTTAAATTTCAATGCAACTACTGATCTGTATTGTTTCAATCAAGTTGTAAAAACAGCCATTTATCTCATAAAACTGATTAACTATTTTTTCCCTTTGGATACCGGTCTGTCTTCACTCTCATTTAGTGACTATTTTAAGAGCAGATTAATAGTGGGAAGAAATCTCAGACAAGCCTGTCTCTTAGTAGCTTTTATGCTCTCTGCAGTGCCTTTCAAGATGGTGCTAATTGTTTACTTCATGATGCTGCCCAAAAGATGGTTTATCTCTACCAGTGCAGAAACTACTGTTTCACATATCTTATCTGAACCATGAATCCTATTAGAAAATATGCTATCATATTACTCAAACATTAAATATCCTGATGTGAAATAATAATGTATGAATAAAGGCTTAAATTCACTAATAGTTCTGCTTTTCTACTTTATATCTATCTTCACTGTGCATCTGTGGTAACGTCTCACAAAGAACAGAACTGTATTTGCCTGTACTGTAATAGAGTAAATGAAATGCACACTAGCTTCTTTCTTTAATGTATGTGCCACAAAACTGTAAAAAGAAAAGAAAATTAAAAAATATCCTTACTGGTTCCTTTCCATCCATAGCTTCGAGCCAAAGTTTTCGGTTGGACTCTGAAAAAGCTTGCAGTGTGATGATTCCAGGTCTGTCAAAAACATACACATACACTGAAGTTACTCATTTCTTTTTCTCAAACAGTTTCTGAAGTCAGAATCCAAATGCATATTGACATGAAGCGAACACATAAAAGACATAAAAAAAAAGTTGATTGCTTCTGAAATAATATGATAACTTTGAGCTAGATTTAAAAACAGGTCTGATGCTACAACCTTCTAGTAGGAGATTCAGCACAACTCACTGCTTTTCAGTGGCCAGGTGCTTAGGGTAGAAAACTTAAGGGCAAAGTACATAAATGTTTTAAAAGTCAAATATTTAACACTATAATCCCCGAATATGAGTGATCTCAGAAAAAAAAAAAAAAGAAAAAAAAGCAGCCCAAAATCAACTTCAATACCATTTGAACTAACTTCTTCTCTCGTTACTGAATTAGTTGGTAATTTCTCAGAAATTAAAATTACAGTCAAGGTGAAACACACTTTTTGATGTTACCTTTTTATATAGCAGTAGAAATTAGATGGTGTAACCTCTAGAACAGTTTTTACAAGGAGTCTGAGCTGAATGTAGGTGTGAAAAACAGCTAAGTAAATTTTGAATTAATTATGTCAATTAGTAGGGCTCAAGCTGTGTGTTCTTCATTAGTTTTTCACAAAGGTTTATTTCAGTTAACATTGTTCTTTCATGAAATGAGATGTGCACTTCAGTCTGCACAGTTTTCCAATGTTTTAATAAAATAATATTTCAAATAATGTTTCATACGAAGTTGCACATAATAATGTAAGGAGAGAATTAGCTCTGTGGGATAAGGTCTTTGGAGACAGAAGTTACCCATGAAATCTTGCAACACAATGTTGCAGACTGGTGTACCTGCACATTTTTAAAAAGAGGTCTTTCATGATGAAAAGTCATACCCTTGTGTTACTAAGGAAACTTATCTTTTACTCATGCCAATTACTTTTAAAATTTTTCTGTATTTTGCAGGTGATGTCCAACCTTATAGTCTGAGTAAACAATATTAAGTCTTGAATTTAAAATTAGTTCAAATGTAATCATTATCACAGTCTTTTTGAATCCTCCGTATTCCAGTACTGTGTTTATATTTATATGAACTTGCTCACATTCTTAGCCATTCCCAAAATCAGTATCGGCCACTGCGTCTTCTTTTAATTTGGGGAAGCCCAAGTTTTACCAACATGCCATTCAGAAGAGATTAATGTTGCCCTTGCAGACGACCTCCCACCAAATATTTCTAGGTAGGTATTTTGTTGTCTATTTACATCTTCTGCTGACTTTTACAAAAATTCACTACTTCCCTGCTGAATACCAAATCAATTGGAAAAGTGAAGTTTCTATCAGCCTGTGAAAGTTAGATCCCTACAATAATGACCAAGTAATTTTGTGTTCTACTTCCCTTTCAATCTTCTGTCTGAGTTTCCAGAATGCCTTTAACTTACAGGCCATGCACATTTGTAATCAATCAAAATGTCCAAAAGGAATAAATAATACATTAAAAATGCCTACAGCTATCTCTTTGACAAGAACTTGAAGAGCTGCAGATGGAACTAATTGTTCTGTGCAGTTTTGTTGAACTGTGGACATTCTAGTAGAGTAAGGGAGAGAGAAGGGTCAACCCTCACTAGTGAATACGTTACAACGGTACTGACAGATGTGTCTAATAAATGCAATTCTACCTAGAAAGAAACAACTACCAATTTCAAATTCAAGCTTAGGAGCTTTCAAGAGACCAATTAGTCTCAACATTTGTTCATATCAAATTTTTGTTTCTTAAACCTGAACTCAGAAGTCCATTTTAGAAAAATAATATATTATACTTGAAAGTACCAAAGTAGCCTCAAAATTAGCATGTAAATACAGCAGTTCTGAATAGAATTTAAAATGACAGCAAGTCATAAAATATTTCTTAAGAGAACAGCTATAAAAGTCAGTCTATTTATCATATTTTAAGCAAAAATTTAATTCAATATTTCTCTATATTTCCAAGCTTGAAAAAAATATTTTTCGAGGTACTGTGTACATACACTTCAAATACAGAAAAGCTGTTTTCATCTATCATAAAATTATAACTTCCAGGAATAAGTGGGAAAAAAGGTAGAAGTAATTTTTTAAAAATAAAAATTATCTTCTATCATACATTTCTGAAAGAAATAGAGATTGGTACAGAATATGCTTAGTAATAATTATTTATAAATATATTTATGATCTGTTTCTAAAAGAGGGTAGTCAGTTGTGCCACAGGTTTCGTGAGAATCCATCTTGTATCTGCATGCAAATATAATATAGTTAAAATAACACATATGCAATGTAGTCAATTTTGCTAGAAAAACAGGTTTGGACATGTAAGTACTAAGTCTTGAAAGCCTCTGTCTGGATACAAGTGTATTGAGAAATATGTGTTCCTATTACAGGAGTAATTATTACATAACAGTTATAAGTGCTTCTATTTTTAATTATTTTCAATTTGTTAACAGAATGAAAAAAATTCAAACCTCTCAAATACTTCAATATCGAAACAGAAACGTTTGTCGATTGAATCTGTCTTTCTCCTGATGCAAGATTTTAGCTTGAATATTTCAGGTGAACTTGTGACAAGGCCATTCTATAAAATAAAACAAAACAAAATAAAATTAGCACAGGCAGTGTGCTGATATACTTTGGCTTGACATTTTCCATGTAACTGTATGAACAGATCAAAGAACATGTCTTCATATAGGGATTAAAATTATTTAGGAACATATAGAATAATTTCTCTTTATATAAAGTAAGCCTTCTATCACATATTTGTATTCTAATCTTTGTATTTCAGAAAACTCTTTAAATTCAGAACTTTACAAATATCTGCTTATATAACATGATTATATGTTACATGTTAGAATGAATAGCATATAATTCTACCAACATGTAGATAAAAGAGATTTCTAAAGAATAAAGCTGACTAACTCCTAGTTCTGGCCACCATCACTGTGAGGCCATTCTTCATAATGTTGGAGAAAGGAACATTCTGAGGAATCAGAGAAAGCAAACGTCACTCCTGTCTTCAAAAAGAACAAGGAGAAGGATATAGAATCATAGAATTACTTAGGTTGGAAAAGACATTTAAGACCATTGAGTCCAACCATCAATATAACACTGCCAAGTTCATCACTGAACCATGTCCCTAGGTGCCACATCTACACATCTTTTGAATACCTTTTAGGGATGATAGAATCATAGAATCATATAATCATTGAGGTTGGAAGAGACGCTTGGGATCATCGAGTCCAACCATCTACCCTACTCTACAAAGTCCTCCCCTACACCATATCCCTCAGTACCCCATCTAAACGGCCCTTAAACACAGCCAGGGACGGTGACTCAACCCCCTCCCTGGGCAGCCTATTCCAATGCCCGACCCCTCTTTCAGTGAAAAATTCCTTCCTAATGTTCAATCTAACCCTACCCTGTTGGAGCGTGAAGCCATTCACTCTCCTTTTATTGTTAATTACCTGTGAGAAGAGACCAGCACCAACCTCTCTACAGTGTCCTTTCAAGTAGTTGTAGAGAGTGATGAGGTCTCCCCTCAGCCTCCTCTTCCTCATACTAAACAGTCCCAACTCCCTCAGCCGCTCTTCATATGATTTGTCTTCCAGGCCCTTCACTAGTTTCGTTGCCCTCCTCTGCACTCGCTCCAGCACCTCGATATCTCTCTTGTATTGAGGTGCCCAGAACTGGACACAATACTCGAGGTGTGGCCTCACCAGTGCTGAGTACAGGGGCACAATCACCTCCCTACTTCTGCTGGTCACACTATTTCTAATACAAGCCAGGATGCCATTGGCTTTCTTGGCCACCTGGGCACACTGCCGGCTCATATTCAGCCGCTTGTCAATTAGAACCCCCAGGTCTGGTGATGACACCACCATTTCCCTGGGCAGCCTGTTCCAATGTTTGACAGCCCTTTAGGTGAAGAAATCTTTCCTCCCCTGGTTCAACTTGAGGCCATTTCCGCTCATCCTATGGGGAGCTACAGGCCAATCTGCATCACCTTGATCCCTTGGAAGGTGATGAAGTGAATAATCCTGGAAAGCATTTCTAAACATATTAAGAACAGAAAGATGACTGGAAGTAGTCCATTTAATGAAGGGGAAATCATGCAGGATCAACTTGACAGAGTTTTGCAATGTGATGGATGGCTCAGTGGATGATGGAAGAACAAAGAATACTGTTTACCTCAATTTTAGCCAGGTTTTCGATACTACAGCTTACTACAATACAATGCTTCCTGTTACATAGACAAACTGGTGAAGTACAGGCTACATAAATAGATGGTCAAGTGGACTGAAAACTGGCTGAACTGCTGAGCTCACAGCAGAAGTCCAGCTGTAGCCAGTCACTGGTGGAATGCCCCAGTGGTCAATACTGGGGCCAGCACTTTTTAGCATGAATAGGAATAACCCCAGGCAACAGGACAGACTGGGGCTGGCAGGTTGGAAAGCAGCTTGGCAGAAAAGGACCTGTGGATCCTGGTGGGCAACAAGTTGACCATGAGCCAGCAATGTGTCTTTGCAGCAAAGGCAGCCAACAGCCTCCTGGGTTCAATCAGGCAGAACATGGCCAGCAGGTCAAGGGAGGTGATCCTCACCCTCTGTTCCGCACTGGTGAGACACATCTGGGGTGCTGTGTCCAGTGCTGGGTTCCCCAGCATGAGAGAGACAGTTATGTGCTAGAGCAAGGTCAGCTAATGGTGATTAAGAACTTGGAGAATTTGTTATATAAGGAGAGGCTGAGAGAGCTGGGACTATCCAGCCTGGAGAAGGGGGATCATATCAGTGATTTATCTATAAATACCTGATAGGAAGAAATAAAGAAGACTAAGTCAGATTCCTCTCAATCGTGCCAGTGAACGGGCAAGAAGTAACAGGCACAAACTGAAATACAGGTTAATTCCATTTGACCTTAAGGAAAAGCTTTTTTAAGGGGCTCAAACACTGAAACAGGTTGCTGCAGATGTTGCGAGATCTCCTTGGACGTATCTAAAACCCAACTGGACACAGATCTTGCTAACCTGCTCTGGTCTATCCTGCATTGAGATTAAACTAGATGATCTCCAGAGGTCCCTTCCAAACTTCAGCCATTCTATGATTCTCAGCAAATGGGATTGATTACCCATGCATTAGGAACAACCACATTATTTAATATGTGGTTTATATATGTTTTAAAAGCAATATTTTTATCACCTATCTATGCATTGCTTCATTTATGAAAACAGTCTTACGCTTGGTTCACCGCATTTTTTTCTTTTAATAGTTCCTGAATGCTTAATATAAAAGATGGAATATACAGTTCATGTATGTGTAACTCACCACTTTTCCACCAGATTTTGTTTCAGCTATACTCATAGTAAATGTTTTTGTTCCTTTATCATAAGTGCAGTAATGTTTTACCCACGTAAATCCAAGAGGTCCTAGATCAAAGAGAGATAGTATTAAAAATAATTATTTTAGCATTTTATCACTATTTTAACTGGAGTTAGAAAAATGAAACAATAGCATCCACATCTAGCCTACAAAATCAAAACATCACCCTAACTTTTAAATTTAAACACGTTGTTCAGGTATAATTTTCAAATATTACAGCTTGATAAGGTTGCCCAGCAAAGTTCCAGCAGAGAAATTTTCTTTGGCAACTAGATGGACAACACCATTTTACTAGGGTAAACAGGCAGGAGACAGGCAAGATCCTGAGGATTTTTCTGCCTCAGAAATACATTTGAAGATTTTATCAACCCAGGTGAAGCAAAAGGATTCCATATTACATCCTTTCTCTGTGGGAAACCTTGAAGTGTGGTAGTAGATCCAGAAAATTGGATGAAGTCACAAAGTCAGAGTGCATTGCCCTTTACTTTCAGAATTCTTGTCAAAGGTAACAAATGTTTTTGGTAGTATCATGGGCAGCTGTAACAGTGGCACACAACTAACCGTGTCCACAAACTGACAACTGCACACACTCACAATACCAAAGAAAAATGTACCTAGGGATTACTAGTATTCGATTGAGAAATCGAATGTACAGTAAGTACATCCCCAAGTAAGTGGCTGTAAGCCTTATCCTGGAGAGGTCACACCACACCACACTACTTAATCCTACTGCAAAGTACAGGATCTCTGATTCAGAAGATGTTTTCATTCCTGGATTACCCAGAGCTTTGCTTAGGAATTGTTGTGAATCTGTAGTGAATCTAAACACAAAACCCTCTTGAGCTTAAGCTCATTGGTATTTTAAACTTTGTCCGCTAACCTAACTTAGATACAGGTATTTATGATGTGAGTAAATCCTCCCAACGTTTCCATAATTCTCCTCACATCCTAGTAGTACAGCAAAAATCTCCCACAACTTCCTGGGAAAAAAAAGATGTTTACTGTAGCACAGAGAACAAGACAAGATACATCTGGAGGGGCGGTGCACTGCGGAGGAACAGGATAATTCAGATTTTTGCAGTGTGACTGATCCCCCTTGGGCCAGAACATAATGGCTGTAGCTGCACTCGTTAATAAACAGCGGTGGCAGCGTTCACGGTCACTAGGTAACACACAGTCAATAGGTAACTTGGACGAAGCCTCTTGATTTTTAAGAACAGGAAATTTTGTATAGAGGGTGGGATATTCTGTGTGAGCTTGTCTCCGTGGCAGAGTACAGCCCCATTTATTTCACTAGCATTGACACAGCTTCTGAGCACTCGGCTGCAGAGACCAAACACACCGGCTGTGTGAAGAGGTACCAAGAAGGAAAAGCATTTCTTTCCTCTTGGACAGCATTATGCTTTGGAGCCTGGCATTCAAACATGGCCCCTCTCTGCAGAGCAGGCACCAAAGAAAAATACATCCATACATATATATATACACACATATAGCAGTATTTTAACTGCAGTGTAAATTCAGAATAGCAAAAGACTAGATGATGCTTTTAACCCACATGTGATTTTTCCGATTCTTTTCAATGGGAGTTACTTATGAGAAAAATATGATACTGATTTTTTCAAAGTACAGTATATCTGAACCTTTTAATTCTTTTTAAAATGAAAAAGCTCTGAGTTGTAAAAATAGCTTTTTAAGGGGTTTGTGTTTTTTTTTTTTTAAACTGTGAATAGTTAAATAAAAATGGAAGGTGTTAAAACCAAACCTAGTAGTTTTGCTATAAATACAATAGCTTTGCCTTCTAAATGTAGCATTCCACAAAGGTAGTAGATATATGAGAGATTGCATCAGTCATGTAAATCCGATGTCTGGCAATTCAGAAATGTAGATGTGGAAATTCATACAGTCTGTTATGCTGACTTCGAGAAAATTCTTCCATTGCCTGCATTGTGCAGGACAGTAAAGCTTTAAATGGAAGTGTCAACTGGTTACCGACCCTCAGAAGTCAGCTGTTCTGTTTCTATATTTTATCTTATTTTCACTTGTCAAACCAAAATCTATAATTACTCTAAATCAAATCTTCCTCTGATGGCATTTCATTATGTCTTTTAGCATATATAAGAAGGATGAGCGCTCTCAAAGTGGTTTTAGATGCATTTAGAAGTTCACCTGTTCTTCATTAAAAAATTGTAGCCTGATACCTGCATTGTAATCTGTTACTCATGACTGTCCATCTGAATGAAAACAACTTAAGGCCTACTGCCATTTTTTTTCAAAAAACCGTATTTACCACCACACGCATCAGTAATAAATATATACAGAATTTACTCTCAAGAACAGCAAACATTTAACCCAGTTGCCCATAACTTGACAAGAGCCCATGGGATGATGGCTGTAGGAAAGTAAACGTGCATGACAAGGAAACATACAACTAGTAATCACTGACACAGATTGCAGACCTCGTTACTCATACTCCAAAATAAACTAATGAACAAACTTCTTTTCAGTAAGAGGATGTCAAGTTGGCCTCTCACTATTTAATGAAGCACAGCGTGTGCCCAGTGGTTCACTCCTTTTCTCCCTCCCGCATTAGCAGGGCTCAGTGTAATTTCCACTTAACACAGGTTTCTTTTATCATTATTACACAATAAAAACATAGAGGATCTTCTTAAAACTTTCAGTGCCTCTGAGGGTAAAAGTGGCTGAGGTTAACTATGAAAAGCATTGAAGTTTCTTTCTTTTAGCTCACATATGGAATAAAGATTAATTTCATTATGTTATTTAGAAAATCAGTTATTAATAACTCCATGCAGCCTCTACAACATCTAAAAGGGGAACGGTGAAGAAGATATCCTCAAAACTGAAATCAAGTGGGGTCAAGTCTGACACAGGAATTCTATCTTCTACTTACTTTTAGATTGAGAAATCAGGTGCAAAGTTGTATTTAATGATTTTTGCATGAATGTCAAACTTGCACAAGCACGTACAAATTATCTCAAAACACTGCTCTATACTTTTCTAGTGTCAGCAAACAGAAAAATGAATAAATAAATACATAAATCTGGGTGCTCCATGCAATGGAAAGTATTTTACTGAAGGTTTTGCCTAACGCAGCTAGTTTACCTTGGCTTTTATACTGGTTAGAGCGTAAAACAGTGGCAGATGATACTTAGGGTGATGAATAGTTTTGAATTCTCTCATTGGACTTTTCACATATTTCCTGATTCTGTTTTCATTTATAACATGATGTATTGCTAGGCTCTTCCAAATAGTTTCAGACACTTAAGACAACTTTAGTTCCATTCTTTTGTTTAGTTCATCACTTCATTCTCACGTGTCATGAAGTGAATAAAACATAGGTATAGATGACAGACTGTATTTGGATGCCTTTTCTTCTTCTTACACCTTTGTATTCCATCATGTGTGTATTCATTTGCTCTACAGGTGGCTGGGTCAGTGGAGACCCCTGGTACAAGGTGGACGTTGCTTCTGCTGGTGAACTGTGGGCCCTGTTCAGGCAGAGTTCAGAAGAGGGCAGAGTTTGGCAGGCAGAGCTAAAGCAGAGTGCTGGGACGTCACAGCTTCTGCAGCAAGGTGCAGGGCAGCCAGCCAGAGCAGAGCTTGCTACCAGTTAGCCACTGCGATGGCCAACAGCAGGGACCTACCCACAGAGACCCAGGGGCCAGAAGTTGAGTTGCTTACAAGTGTTTTCATCACCATTCCATCTGCCAGTGCTTTTTCAAAAGCCAAACACTTATTTTAGTTTTGAACCTCTCAATCACTTGCAAAGCAACCCCAGCAGAAGTCTGCAGACATTCAAACACAGAGCTGTTGTTGTCCTGCTAACAAAACCGTTTCCTCATCCTTGCATTCGTTGCTGTGTCTTTCAAATAAAATTAAAAGGTACATCTGTTTTACTCACGTTTCTCCTGCACATAGAGATAGCCTTCCATTGTCCATTGGCTTGGTGGTCTGTAATCCTGGTTGGCTGATTTCATTCTTTGCATGAGTCTCTCCACTTCCTGCCTAGTGCTTTCAAAGTTATTACGGGTCTAATACCCGGAAAAAGAAACAAACAAAACCCCCACATTATCTCATTGAAGTACTAAAACAACAATGAAGAAATAATTACTAATAATACCAAGCAGACTGTATCAGAGACCAACAGGAGCATTTGCCAGAGACATAAAAGGGAAAAAAAAAAAGCTATAAACAATAATACTCTTCATTGCTCTAGAAGCCTAGGAGTAATATAGTAATGAAGAATTCAACTTAAGCACAGAAGGGTAAAGGAAACATAGAGAATAGTAATTCCTCTTTCTGCAGGTCACTAACCTCAGAAAGGAGGTGATTTCATACCTTCGGGTATGCTTACACAGGATTTGTCAGACAGACGCAGGCTTTCTCTCTGTGTACCGTAGGATACATGGACAGAAGCCAGGCTAAACTAGGAGCTGCTGACAGCATAGCCCCGAACCTGAAGCAGTAAGTCCCACTGAACCACTTGAAGTACTGTGCAGAAAACATCAGTTTGGGTTCAGGCCAGGCAATGTCTCTAGACAGCTGCGGTCTCTCCAGGAGCAGAAGAGGCAAAGGTACTATGTGTCCGTATCTGCTGTAACACCACAGCTGCTGCTGCTCAGAACAGTCAGGTCACTGGCACTGTCATGAGCATTTTTAAATAGGACTATGGAAACACCACACTTAAGTATAACATAAATAGGTAAGAAACAGGTCACATGTGGCAAACTGTGCCAAAAGCACGGAAGTACTGTGTCTGTCCTAAATATCACGTGTGTAACCAGCCATCTCGCCAAGCACACAATTGGGTACAAAGGTGGGTTACTCATATCTGCTAAGATCTATATGCATGTAAATGGATATTTTTTCCTATCGAATTCAGTGAAGCCAGGGTTTCCCACGGCACATCTAGCATGGGGTAAGTAGAGGAGACTTATTATGAGGTGCCAGAGGTTTGAGAGGTTGCTACTTATAATACCAGATGCTGAACACTTTAGTACTATCTATTAGAAAAGATTAAAGATTTTTGTAATGTTTCTGCAAAGTCATCGTATGGACTCTATAGTTGGAAAGGACTTCACACACTGCTGCACACTTTCCTCTTTTTGTGGGCCACTCATGGACTTGTAAAGTAGTATAATAGCATGCATATTAAGTTTTCTTCTTGAAGACAAAAATTATTATTAGAGAGGGAGGTAAAATTCTTCTCTGAACTTTTCAGATGATATCTTTAGTGTGAAGCATCAGTTCAGACCAAACTTAACAGTGGTCATTTTTGACCTTCAAGAGGGACATGCCATTGAAGGGAGGAATGTCCCCATTTTGAGAACTTATCTCTATTTGTCTATTAAGTTTCTAATTACTACTTTTAAGCAGCCAGGACTTCGAATCAAATTATAGAAAACAAGCCAAATGCTCGTACAAAGTACATCACTGGGCAGCTGAAACAGTGGAAGTGACAACAGGTCATACTAGGATATGGTGACCTGTTAAGAGCTGCCCACCTGCCACTACTCTGCTACTCCTACGGCTGTTAGTGCTCCTGCTTTAACCTGTAGGACAATTTCAAGATCAGAAAAAGCAGTTCATATCAACTAGATCTTAGCACACAACACAATGGAGAGGAGTACTTTTGACAGCTACGACAGACAGGCTGAACACTATCCTCAGTCTGTCTTTCCCTTCATAAACTATTTCACTTCCATCTGAGGTTGGGTGATGCTCTGAGTGACAAGTCAGTAGATAACCCAGCTGGCAAAAAGAAGCTGTGGATCTATATCGGGAGACAGAATTCAAAATTCCTTGTAACAGCAGTGAACGATGCACTGTATCCCAGCATTACTTCAGGTATATGTTTCTCTAATGTATAAATATAATAAAACATAATATCATAATACACTGTTCCTTCTGCCTAACTCAACATCTCCCTCTACCTCTGCAGCCTTTTTATGACTTCAAGTTGTACTTATATACCATTTAAGAAGAGACCAAGTATAACTCTTTCTTCATTAACATTAAAATTAAAAAAATTCTTTAACAAGTCTGTATCTCTAGATATGCGCATAGAAGATACCAACATATTCTGACTTCCAATGCACGTTTTGGTCTGTGCTGTGGGCTCATGCTCCTCTCAGAAGTTGCCATATTAAAGTAAATAAATCTCTGGACTGAAGCACATTTTCACCCTTTCACTGAAACTGCTGTGCAACAACACTGACCCCTTGTGCCTTTATCTAAGAGAGCCTTAGCAGCAAACCAAAAGTACATAATTTGAAAGGACAAGGGGGCTGAGATGCTCTACAGACAGAGAATATTTGCATTTTGATATAAAAGGAAAAGATTAATCATGTAGGAGGTTTTGTCTTATTTCCCCAAGCAGTGTTTTAAATGGGATCTATATCTACATATGAATAACATATGAATAACAGAATAAAAGGGGAGAGGGCTACAGAGGTGTGATGTACATGTTTAATTGTGGCAAAACCTGGAATAGTGCAGTACTCCTAAGAATGCAGATCTACATTAACAGTGCTAAGCCAATGCTGTCTTCCAGCTTTGAGCCAACATATGCCTCTCTAATAGCAAGATACTACAGGGAAAATGTCAGTGTTTTATTTTCCAGTAACCACAGGGAACCACAGTTGAGCACAGTAAGGTGCTCTTGTGCTCCCAGACCTGTTTCATATTCCCTAAGTTTAGTGGCCAAGGTACTATCCACAAAAGCTGATGTCAGATCTTTTAAACTGTCGTACTTTTTTTCACTCTAGTGGAGTTACAAAAATTTCTGTTGGGCATGTATATTTTCTTGAAAGAATGAAATGAAATAGAAATGGAATCACCTCAAAAATACAGCATTTGAAGTAAATGATAGCATGGTAGACTTCCTTCACTCTTTTTTAATTTGTTCTGAACTTTGAAGTTACTCGTAATGAAAGATGTAGGGCTGGCCCAATATAAACATGTTGAACTTCACTTTTTTTGCAAATTGAGTGTAAAAATGTTTTGTATCTACTTATTTATATATCCTTGGAAGTGTAACATCTGAGTTACACAGTGAAATAAATATATACTTGTATACAGCAGCTATGAGTGGAAAAATATGTTGATTAAACGCATTTTTGTTATTTCTGAAAGCTATGGAATTTTGGGGCACAGTTACTTTGTATGTCACTTACTACCAAATTAAGACCAACATACAGCAAAAGACCCATCTGCTCAGTGGAGAGTAACTCTCTATACAAATAAGAGATCCGTTCTTCTGATGGAACTTAGTGCTCGTGAGAGCTTCTCACCATGGAGGAAGGCCCCACCGGTTCTCCACTGCTGCCAAAGTAAATCCAGAGTACAGCCCGAGAATGGCTTCCCAGGTGTGTTTTATATACAGTGGGAACTTAGGGGACAGCAGGACAAGCCTTCTGTGGCAATCTGTGATCTTAAAGAAACAAACTGCACCGTTGTATACCAGTTGGAGCATTTTTGGGACATCCACTCCAGACCATAGGCCCCACTCTCAAGAAAGCATTTACACGTGTTTAAACCTATCTGTACTACTGTTTTTTCTAATAAAAACTCGACTGCTGTCCTGCTTTTCTGGTTCTTGCTCCCAAAACTTTAACCTGGAAATCACAAATGAACTATCCAAAGATTAATTTTTCCAAAGTTATTTGTTGCCCAGAATCTTCATTACATTAAGCTTAACAAAAATAAGTTTTGCCTATTCATATATTAATTTGATTTCAGCTTACTAAAACATTACAAGAGTTAAAGTTCAAATAAAGTGCTATGAGTCTACTTTAATATCCTGAAATTAAATTAACAAACAAAATGGTGTAAATACAAATCATCCTTACGTTCTGCAAATTGAACTGCAGCTGCTGCTTGTATGGTGCAAACTCCTGAGCCAGTTCATATCCTTCATGGTAAAATGTAAATAATCCTTGAAGAAAGGCCAAGAGCTGAAAAGGTAAAATTGAGAAGCACTGTATTTTTTTAATGTGCTCTTAATGCTATATAACACAAATAGAACAGAACATTCACTAACTTATAAAGAATAGGTATTGCCTGCAATAGTGAAATAATAGTTCTTAGCAACTGCTACACACTTTTTCTATTCCGGTGAATATAAGAAAGCAATAACTAAGGACAGCTGATCTTCTATTAGTTTTCAGCAGCAAAATATGGCAAAATATCAGCAAAACACATTCTATGTCTTAGTTATTGGAGCTTGTAAGGTTTCATTACTTGCAATAACAGAGCTTTGCTGAGCAAGCAATCCATGGTCAGACCTTAGGAAAGAGAGGTGTTAAACAGGCTTGTGCATCATGAAGTTCTCATTTCCATAATAATTTAATTCACCCCTAGTCATTTTGTCCGGTACTCCAGCTGAAGTCTTAGATGTTGTGCATTTTCCAAGTTCATACTTTCAGAGTTCAAGGTTTTTTTCTTCAAAATATTTTTTCACTTTCTTCGTAGTAATTGCTTGGGCTATGACCTATTTTCCACAAATGAGACTCTTGAAAGTATGTTTTGGACAGCTTAATGCGACACAAGAAATCCAGACTATTTCTTCCTGCTCTGAAAAAAATGCAAACTCTATCTGGTATGTCTGTGGCTGACTCCAACAGAACAGTTGAGGTCTGTACATATCCAGTTGAAAATTCTTTTTAAAGTTCACTTTACATAATAAAAAGCACAACTATATTTTCTGAACGCTTATTTTAGCTGTTGAATTAATGCATTCCTACCACCTATTAGCTTTAAAAGCTTTCTAATTTATTCTGTTCTAAATTTAAAAAATGTTTTGACATTGCTGTAAGTCTTCTTACTTACTATTAAATAACAAGCATTTAATTTTTTATTATGGACCTTTTTTTTTGGTATATATAATTCAGCTTACACACAGCCAAGTAAAGAAAACAACAGAAAAAAGAGGTATTAACTTGGACATACAATAACAAAAGCTTTAACAGGACATATTTATCCTAGTATATTGCAGCCATTGAAAAACTAATCATCTAGACTAAGTAACTGACTGTCCAGGCTGCTTTCTCACTCAGTGAAAAACACAGGTATTCCAGAGCATAATTCTCTTTCCTTTTTCATACTTCTCACTCAGGATGGGATGAATGACCCAATGGAAACATATTATCTCTCTCCATCAACTAGTGAAGTAGCCTATATTCAGGCAACAGAAATGCCATTGTTCATATATCATGCACTTTTCTTTGTGTACCATAGATTATTGTAAGTGAAACTACTTAAAAATGAGCTTTGACTGTGTTAATGTTTTCTTTAAATTTACACTCAACCCTACTTGAAGAAATGTAGTTAAATTGTTCTGCCTCCCTCTTTCCTATTGCTTGCTAAGAGACTGCTGTACTGCGGTAACACATATACTTCAGGGAAACAGCTAAAACAGTATTTTGCAGTTTTAGAGCCCCCTCCATTCCAGCATCACGAGACATTCCACACCCTTTAACATGTGAATTTCCGCAGCTGGACAGAGGAGAGATCAAGGACGCAGGTCTCTGGACAGAGGAGCTAACATGATGATTTGCTGCTACCAGGCTGTAGTCTTGGCTCTCCCCTTCCCGTTCTTCCTCCCTTTCACCAATTCAGCCTTGCCAGGATTCCCACACATCCTTGCGCCAGCTCTGGCATCACTCAACCCTTCAGTGAGCATCCTACCTCGGGAAGGCTGCTGGTTTGCTGTTAGTAAGTTAGAGCAGTTTGAGGTTAACAGACCATCAATGCTGGTGCAAATGAAGCATCAAATGAAGGCATGGCTGGGATTGGTTTTTACTGGTATTGCAGGATCAGATGGAACCCTGGCCTCAGGCAGAGGTGGTGAAAGTCCATCACTGCCCACTATGTTGGTCGCGGAGCCTGAAGAACTAGGAAGATCCTTGGCCATAAAAGCCACTTTTTGTGGGGCCTCTACAATGGGCATGAATTCCTGAACTGCATCCCACCACCAAACAATGAAGGCAAGTGAAGGGCTCCACAGCCTGTGTAATTCGTCTCATCTTTACATGATCATCTGGTCCAACTGTAATCATTTTCTCAGCTAAGGACCTGGCCCTGAAAATCTCTTACTGGTTATTCAAGTGGTCCTGAGGAAGGTCCAAATACAACAATTTATCTTAAAAAGCTCCAATTATGTAAGCGGGTAGAAAGAGTTCTATAATTTTAAGGTTTATAATGTAATTCTAGAACTACATAGAAGAAAAGAAAGACTAATCTTCCTTTTTCATGAATAAAGTATCAAATAAGTACAGACATTGTAACTAAGACCCTGCTATGGGTCCAGCTGGGGAAAGCCCGTGCCCACAGTCTAGACCCAGTAACTCATCAGCACCCCCAACTACAGCAGCATAACTGCTCCTGTGCTTACTCTGATTTGGTTAAATCAAAAGGATGTGGATTAACTTAACCTGGAAGTAGGAGCCTGCTGCTAAACCCACCCCTTTCACTGCAGGAGTAATATGAGCACTCAGCAAAACTGCAGCCAGACCAGAATGTTAGAGCACAACAAAATTACAAAAAAAAAAAACTAGCAGGAGAAAGTTTCAGTTATGTCAGCTTATGCCTGAATTTTCAAGATCGGTTTAAAGGGCATTTCAGGAGAATGTACTATAAACTGTTTAAATTTCAGCTTCAATACTTGAAGAAAACCATTTTCCATCACACAAAACACTTTTACAGAGTACACAGAGAAATACTGAGGAGGAAAATATTTAACACAAGATGGCAGCAAAGCTGAATTTATCAGAAAGCAAAAAAATAGGAGCAAAAAAACCCTGAGAAAAATCTGAATGCATTTTTGTCAAAGCACTCCTCAGGTATTCTGGCAGTTGTGCATTGCAGAGGATCTGGCCTTGAGGGTCTCTTGATCAAATACTCTCTGAGCACTTCGAAAAATAGGAATAAAAGAAAGTTAAAAATATGCTTATCTTATGCAAGTCCTAAACCAGCTTATTCAAGTTCTGTGTTGAAATAACTGACACTGAGGGTGGCATTTGCTTCTATGCACATGGGGGGAAGAACAGGGATCTAAAAATGCCCCGTACCCAATGGGCCTATGCTGTTGAGGCACCTTAACCATTTCCATCAGGACAGGTACCGCCATAGCATTGCATGGAAGAGATCTAAAAGCCAAGGACTTTTGCCCCTAGGCTGACGGTCACAGTGGGGTTTTCTTGTTGCTGGTGTTACAAGTGGCATTGCTGCTAAAGGCAGGCTCATAATTTTAAAGAGATTTATATTAAATAAATAAATAAATGAAAACAAAAACCCCTAGATTTTCAGAATGTATTTTTTTATTTCAACAAGTGCCTTATAGTCACCTCAGTCTGAGTATCTAACCAGTCACATCATTAAAAGGCGAGGTCTGAACTCCGTAATACAATGCTACTCACTACCCCAGCGCCGCGAGGATTTCAACACAGAACCTGAAACAAAATCCAAATATTTCTGGAGACTTTATTTATTTTTATGTAGAGCTGGTGACCTCAAGACTGCCTGGTCATTTCATTCTCACAGGAAGAAGACTGTACTTTGGTTTTGGATAGGGGAGGAATTTAACCTTTGGCCTGCAGCACATCAGCCAGAAGTCCCTGTCTCCCTGGTTTCATTTTATTTATAAGGAGATAGCACTTATTCATCAGATTAAAGTGAATGTAGTCAATAACACAGAAAATAGAAGAAAGGGGAAATTGAGCTTAACATCCACAGTGAAGTTCCATGGAACTGCATGCAATTACAGGCAGGGTTTGTTGGTTGTTTTTTTGTTGTTGTTGTTTTTTTTCCCCACTCTTTAAATAAACACTTCTGGGCTTTTGTGACATTTAACGGACCACCCCTCATATTTCAGATAGTTTACTGCTTATGAACTCTGTGCCCTGATTTCTACAGGCCAAGAGACAAAGTGGAGCTCTAGGAAGGCATTTGTATTTTTCTTAACAAGAGTAACATCCTCAGAAAGCTGGGTTGGTTTGAACTGGCTTCTCTGGGTCCATGAGGGCAAGACTAGGATGAGAGATTATTGTCACCTACTTCGCTTTGTTGTTTAACTTCCTGCAAAGTAGTTTTTAACCCTAAATTGTTCTTGAGAAAAGGTTTAAATTAATTGTTTGCATTAAAAGCTTTAGGTTTGTTTCTTTTGCTTGGAAAAAATCTAGACCTGGGAGGATCACAACTAGGCAGCCGTTAGTTACTCACACCAGTACACATGAGCGACTCCTTGAAACAAGATTGTCATGGTTTGGGCCCGACTGGCCACTGAGATGCAGAGAAATCCAGGATGTGAGAAGCAGTGCAAAAGTGTACTCTAAATGTTATAATCCTCTACTCAGAGTATGAGTCATCAGCATTTTGTACCTTAAAATCTCTCCCCACCCTCCTCTAGGAAGCAACATACTCCACTCTTACCTTCCACTGTCCTGCTGTCCTAGGTGTAACCCACCTGGCAATTTTTGATAGGCTACTTCTCCCACTCTGCTTCCCATCAGAGCATCCTTATCTTTTGGCATACACAAACTGAAGATCTTACAAGGACCTCCAGCAGACTATTTGCTTTTATAGTTTTATTCCCACCTCATGCACTTATCCTTCTTCCACACGGGCATCATAATTTCCTCCTTTCCTACACTAACAGCCTTTCTTTTCTTTTGTTAAACTCTCTTTCAAAGAGTCTATTAGGAACACATCAGATTGAGAAATATATGGGGTTGTGACACTGAGTTGATAAACCAGAGACATAAGCAGCACATGCACTAGAACGCCCCACAACCAGCAGAGCTCCTGAGGAGGGATGTCTATACAAATGCACATCTGCATCTTCTAGCATCTGAACATCCGTAGAGCACACAAAAATCAATAATACGGCAATTCTTTTGACATATGATTTTAAAGTGTTAGGCTTTGTCCTTATCTACTTGCATCTAGGAGCACATGCTCATACTTCCAACATCACTTAGATAACTTATGCTTTTTTAGAAAGCCTGTTTTGAAGACTTTTTTGTTTTCCTTCGTTTCATCTATTTGCTAATGTGTATTATAATTTACTTTGTATTCTTTGCCTTATGGGTTTTTGTAAATGCTTTTAATTCAGCATGTTGTATGTAACGGACGAGAAACAAAAAATTAAGAATTTTGAAGGTTCAAAATTTTGTACCTCATGTTACAATTTAAGCTCCATTTATATTCAGATTGATTATGAAAAATTCACACCTGAAGCCAGAAGACACTGCCTGCAATGGCTATCATTACTCAGTCACCAGAGTATTTCCCATACCTTCCTCTGGAACATCAAGTATTGACCTGCGTGCAACAAACAGCATACAGTGGGCATAAAATGCCCTCTGATCTGACACAGAATGGCAACTGATCCACTCAAAAGTAGATTTTACCTACTGGATGTGTACACCTGGTGACAAAAATTCCCAGGTCCAGCAGACTGAGTTTACCAGTAACCTCCCCTCTCTGCTTGCTCAGTAGCAGCACTGATGAACTGATTAATTGCTCTTTCATTTTGGTAATTCATAGCTGCTGCTGTGATGGCTGACATAGTGTGGGGACAGCCCCTGGTCAAAAAGATAAAGCTCAGTATCTCCAGCTAAAATATATAAAATCAAATTTATTTTTCCTCTCTGTCTAGCACATAGGATGGAAGATGCCCTATTGTAACTGCATGCAATTGCACAATAATATTTCCTGATGTACAGCCTTCTCAATGCAGAAAGTTTCTATTGCATTAAAGCAGCATAAAGTCTCCTATACCAGGGTCAGAGCTAGGTCAAAATTGCTAGATCTTTCCAGGATGTGAGAGTTTTGCAGAAGTAGACAGAGAGAGACACTCTGGATTAATCTGTGACAGGTAGAAAAATGTTCTTATTTAGGAATCTGAGCGAAGTTTTAGTCTCTAAGATTTGGCAGCTGTATGCCATAAAGATAGGATTTCTGTAAGTACTGCTTGCTGAATCCAGGTTCATTAGTTTGCATCAATGTCAAACATTCACTATACAATACATTCTCATCTCATGGAAAGGAGGCGTCTGAGAAGCTCTTCTTGGTGACATTGGGTGTTAGAGATGTAATTCAACCTGTTTCACAGTCAAGAGTGTTGCTTCCATTAGTTACAGGGAAGCTGTAAGATGGTGTGGAGGGAGAAAAAGTCATACTTGTCATGTTCCTTTTTCACAGCTGGTGCTCTGCTGTGCTCAGTATGTTTAATGGGAAGGGACAGATGACATCGGAAGTTCTCTCTCAAGGGCTACAGGTACTAACTGAATCAGGCAAGTGGCAAGCTAGTCCTGTGTAACACGAACAGCAGTAGTACTACTAATATGCCAAAGAAACATGCTGGCACATCGTATTGAAACAGCTTTTGGTGCTGACTGACCCAGAAGACAGTTAGGGTTGGTGGTAGAAACAGTCCAGGAGAAAATCCCAGATCTGAATACGGACTTTAAAACACAGCTTCTATCTTCCTCTTTTATGGTGTGTCAACATGTGCTTTCTTCTACGTGCAAAGTAAACTAAAGACAAATGACTCCTACCAACAAAAAACCAAAACCTACCTATCCTACAGAAAATTTGTTTTTTCACTTTATTTCATGCATAACTCAGAAAAAAGTAAGTGTACACTGCCTACATAGAGTATTTAAATCCAAAAACTGGCTCAAAACTTCGGCCATGAAACCATGGTATTAGGAAACATCCATTATGTGTTGCACAGACACAACATTACATGTTGTCCCATTAAAATGTTATGCACACTCCAAGTCATCAGACATTTCACTTCACAGTAGATATGATACTCTTACATAATCCTTTAATAAACATGGAAAGTGCCCAAGCCAGGATCTTAATGTCTGTCTATACACAAACAACCTGCAATCGCAATTTAAAAAGGGAGCAAAAATTAGATATTTTAAATTCAATTTTCAGCTTTAAATGCATGCGTTCTACAGAATATAAAATAAAAAAAAAACTTACAGGTTCTACAAATTCAAATTTCTTTTTCTCTTGCACTTCTTGAATTTTAAAAACATATTCTAATGATGCTTCATAGAAGTTTTGATGTTCTCTGTCAATCTGTGTATCTGCCTAAAAGACAAAATGAAATACATTTTGAAATACAACATTGATTTACTCACATGATCGCTTTAAAACCAGATTTTGTCATTAACAAACAGAGTTTCCATAAGATTACTTTACAAGCTTCATGGGGTTCAGTTTTCTTCCTGAAAATTAGAATACCTACTTAAAATAGCTAAACACAAGTTTAAGAAGTTAACATTTTAGCCTCATGCCTTTTCCCTCCATTCCTTTTTGGGTTCCTCTTCCTTTTTGCACTTTAATATTCAAGTTTTCAGGTGAGCCTGCAGGGAAACAAAGAAAGGTGGCGGCAGGAATTCTCTCCCTCTGATGTGGCAAGTTTAGAAAAAGAAACAGAAGGAAGTATGACAGGAATTAAGGAGGGGCAAAAAGATAGTTAATTCTATTGAAATGCTTGAGTATCACATGTAGTGAAATAATATCTATTTCTTAGCTTCAAATACCTTCCCAAGAAAGTATCTTCTCTCTTAAATAGACTGTCTTTAACAACGACATCTTGCAACTTACTATTTCATACTATGAGTCACATGCTTTTAAAATATAAACATATTTAAGTCCTTAACCTCATAAATCAATTATTTTTCCTGCTTTAATTTTCAAATGACAGAACTAGACAGCAATACTTGTCAGAAGTGCCTGAATAATACTACTTGACATGAAGATCCAGTACCAAAACAGTGTCTTCTGCCTAAACAGCTAAAGAATTAACTCTTATCTGCTGATAAAGAGTAAAAGGCTTTTATCCTCGATTTAAACAGGCCATGGGAGAGGGGCCTAACAGACAAGCAGTGTAGAATGTGGGATAATGCTTAAAGAAGAGATACAGATTCCCTTTTAATTAATTCTCCTTTGTAACAAATCATTTTCTCAAGCATTAGTTAGGTTCTGGTCGTAGGTCAAAAAGAAATTTTATCAAGTATCGACAATGTAAGACTAGTTCAGCTATTTTTGACATATGCCAGTTAAAATATAGCAGTATTCTTCTGTATGTTCTCTAGTTCTATTCTGGCATTAAAAATAACAAATATGGGGAAACTGGAAAAGCTAGATGTTGTCTTCCCTTGACAGCAAACATTAAACCAGCATCGTAAAAGAGGTTTAGTACTTTTAACAGTACAAATGCAAAATGTTAGTGTTTTCCTTCAGGCAGAACTTGGTCATCAATAGCAGTATATATAATTAACATTGCTTTTTAAATCAAGGACTTACTCCTATTGTGATTTGGCTGCACAGACTCTTAACAATATTGATCACTTCCCTAGCACAGTGCTCTAACACCACTTCAAAGCATGGGCCTCAGTGATATGGTCCAAATGATTCCGTACTAGCATTTCCCTCCCATGCCTATAAAAAACTAATCAGGAGATTAAGTACACAAACTAATATTATGAAGTAGAAATCAAGCACTCAAAATTCCAATAATTAAGTGCTTTACCACAGAATTAACTGTGCCACGTGCCATTCATATACTGCGTTTGGCTACTGTTTTCTTTGATACTCTGTTAATAGTTTCACGATAGAATAATAATTTGACAAAAAATGTATCACAAAGGCAATGCTACACAGCTGAACAGAACCAGGCGCCACCACTCTGGGACATGATTCCAGCAAGCCCTTGCTCACACAAGTGCAATCAATAAGCACTTGAGACAGACCTCGGCTTTCACATTTAATTGTAAGCAAATAATAGAATCTAGTTTTAGAAATTAGCTCTTTCAGGCTTTGACTCAGAAAAAGTATTTAAACACCTAATTAAACCCAACCCTATTCTGAATAGCATTTAAGCAGATTGTAGTTGTAATGATACTTAGGACAACCAAGTGCCGTCTGAAATGTGGATGGGTTTGTAAATTAAGGCCATAATCATCACTAGTGTTCAGGGCTAAATCATCATTCTGTAGAAGCTTACAAATCTGTGTGAACACCAAGGATTCAGAGTCGTAAGAAGCATTTTGAAAGTGATCTTAAAGTTTCAAAAGCTGAAAGTTTTTCCTATGACTTCAAACTGCATGTGAAAAATAAAAAGATTTGATAGATATGATTTTGAGTCTCTACTTGTACAATATCTAGTTATAGTGAGTAATATTTTCATTGATGTAAGATACAACTAAAACATATACCAGAGCTTCACATAAGCTTGGAGACTGGAACCTTTGCTCTATATTTATGCCTGATTCTGGAATAGATCTCAGAGAAATAAATCAGGAGTTTATTAACTTTCTCACATCACTCAATTCTGACAATTTTCTGCTCCACTGTAGACTTCTGTGGGAACTAGAAAGACAGTATTATGAAGTTTCATTTTGATGCTAAAGGGAAGAAAAGTCTAATCATCTACATAAACTGCACAAGCAGTCTTGCAGGCTCAAAATATCCAACACATTTCAATTAGATACCTATATGCAAACCAGTCTCTATAGAATAAGTTCAGACCACTGAACTTTAGATGCCTAATTAAGGTGTTCTCTATTGCACTCAAGTGAGATATGTAGCCCAATAGCCCAAGACAGTACGAGAACTACTCCTTGCTCAACCCAGTACTCTTTAATCCACATAACATGATGAGGTACCAAGAAACCTCATCATTCAAAGAAACAGTGGGTTAAAACAGAAGTATTTTTCAGTGTGCCAGTAGCAGTTAAAAAATGGTATTTCCATCTCACTAAATGCCTGACATTAGCTTGAGGCAAGGACTTCCCTTCACTTGCATTGAGCACTAAAGCCCCAGCTGCCAGCATCACTTGGTTCTTTGCTCGTGCCGTGGTCCAGTGAACTCCATCCTGGATGTACAGGCTATAAATGGGGCTCACCCAAATCACTCTGGATGTGAGTCAACAGCCACCACTCCAATTTCGGGCCAGGAACTGGTGCTTGGCCTCATTTTATTTACGATACAGATACAGGCCAAAAGTCTCCCCAGTTGACGTTTTTGGTACAGATTTGCTGTTGTACCTTCAACATATGGTGGGTCTATGCTGCTGATTCAGCACACCTGTAGCTGCATAAAAATCGGACAAGACAGAAATGACAAATTATTCTCCTAGATGCTTCACAAGTGGGGCATCCAGCAAAGGAAAAAACCTCAGCCTCAGTTACAAGATTTTTAAATCCAGAGATGTCACTTAAGGACACAGTGGAAAAATTTATTCTGGTTTTCCATTAGTTTATATACTTGAGCCAAATCCTTTGTTATTCTACCACAGTTTATTAGATTCACAGTTGGTACTTTTCACTTCAGTTGCTTTTTTTAGACTGCAATTATTCTCATGTCTCAAGAGTAAAATATTTTATTTTTTTATTTTGTTTCTAGTCTGGAGTAAATTGGTGCTTAAATTCACTTTTCCACATTTTGATAAGAAATTAATTAATAATTTTTTTTTTTCTCAGCTGGTGCTTACTCTCCAACAGAACTGCATCTTTATCAATACACAGGATATTTACGGAAAAGTAAAAGCTGTACATCTAAAATTTTGACAAAAAAGTGGAACAATTAACCAGTCCTGCATAACTAATGTCTTATCTAGACTGATTATTCTATAGACAGCAATATCAAATCAGGATTATAAACATCATTAGAAATGTTGAATTGCTAAACCTCATTTAATTTGAATTATAGTATTACTGGTAAACTTGAAATAGTATTACTGGTTTAACAAGGGCAAGTGTAGGGTGCTGCACCCGGGGAGAAATAACCCCCTGCACCAGGACAGGTTGGGGGCTGACCTGCTGGAGAGCAGCTCTGAGGAAAAAGACCTGGGAGTCCTGGTGGACAACAGGATGACCATGAGCCAGCAATGTGCCCTTGTGGCCAAGAAGGCCAATGGCATCCTGGGGTGCAACAAGAAGAGTGTGGCCAGCAGGTCGAGGGAGGTTATCCTGCCCCTCTACTCTTCCTTGGTGAGACCCCATCTGGAGCACTTGTCCAATTCTGGGCTCCCCAGTTCAAGAAAGACAGGAAACTGCTGGAGAGGGTACAGCAAAGGGCCACAAAAATGATTAGGAGCCTGGAGCATCTCTCTTACAAGGAGAGGCTGAGAGACTCAGGTCTTTTTCAGTCTTGAGAAGACTTAGGGGAGATCTAATCAATGCTTACAAATACTTAAAGGGAGGGTGTCAGGAGGACAGGGCTGGTCTTTTTTCAGTAGTGTCCAGTGACAGAACAAGAGGAAATGGGCACAAACTTGAGTATAAGAAGTTCCACCTAAACATGAGGAGGAACTTCTTTACTGTGAGAGTGGTAGAGCACTGGAAAAGGATGCCCAGAGAGGTGGTGGAGTCTCCTTCTCTGGAGACATTCAAAACCCGCCTGGACAAGTTCCTTTTCAACCTGCTCTGGGTGGACCTGCTTTGGCGAGGGGGTTAGACTAGGTGATCTCCAGAGGTCTCTTCCAGCCCCATATGAGTCTATGATTCTATGAAAAAAAATTCTGTGATTTGTGACTGTGTGATGGTTACACCTTCAGTGAAAACTCCATCGGCAAAGCAATCCCTGTGATTTAAGAGTGACTGTGACAAGAGTAATCCTATCAAAATAATTTTTAACTACTTTAACTACTTTTGGCTGGTTTTACTTTAATTTCCCTCAAAGACAAATCATAATTATTTCTACCAACATACTGAAAAGCCATGGAATCCTCCTGTTAAACTAGCAATCTTCACAGTTTATTGGGGTTTGTTTGGGTTTTTTTAACAGAAAAGAATTAGCCGTACAGACTCTTCAAAGCTGAAGTTGTGGATACAATTTCAGGGCATGATGCTGCAATCTCAGAATAAGGTGAAAAAGAATAAAAAAGAAGACTAAAAAAGCATCATTAAAGTGATCTCAGTTCAATCTTCCAGATTAAAATTTATGTGAAACAGAAACATAATTTTGTAGAGTAATAAATTAAATAGCAAAAAAACCCCAATTATTTATTTGACTTTCAAATATTCTACATACACCCTATAAAAGTCACATTTTTATTGCAGTAGTATAATTCTGTTGTTGCAACCAATAAACATTAGCTGTACTTGAAGTACACAAAGTTGGACATATAGAACATTGCCTTGTTAAAATATTAAACTCTTATTAGGGTCATATTAATCCCAGGCAAGAATTTATATTCACAACAAGCGTGACTACAAGAAATCACCAAAATTTCACATTAACGAAATAGAGCATGTCTTGAAGAGAACTAGATTGTTATCATGATCTCTATGCAAATGTGAAACTGAGAAAGAGTGTGTTTGGTGCTTACATCTTGCAAATGAGATTCTTTCTTCTTTGCTGATAAATTTAAGTGCTTCTCTAGGATGGAATAATATTTTTCACTTTCCTTGTCAAACTTCTTCTTCCCATCCTGAAAAACAAAACATTGCCAAGTAAAGTAGTTGACTAAATTAAATATCACAGCTAACTTAAATTAAAAGAAAGAATAGCTGCCAAAATATGTCTGGTTCTAAAGCCATTTTTGTTTGTTCCAGTGTTTTTAGGGTTTAATTCTGAATTGGGCCTGAAGATACTAAGAGGACTGATTCAATTATTAAATGCAACATTAAGCAGGACTTTTCCCATAAATAATACACCCACATAAATATATATGAGGTTTTATATAGGTGGCATCTTGCTAAGGAGGCATTTAATACAAAATAATATTCCTCAAGATTCAAGATGTACCTACCTGTCACACTGTTGCTGAATAAAAACATTGTGGAAGAGGTAGGTGAATATAACAAATTTGACGATGATTTAGGCCTATCCTTTGCATTTAAGACTAATATGCTTATTTTCCACCCACACTTAAAATATGAGAATGATGGAAAAGTATATACATGGTTGCAAAATGAAATTGGTTCCAAAAGTCTGTTTCCAATAATATTTTGATGTGTCTGAATATTTAAGCTTGTCTCATTTAAAAGAGTTATCCTGCCTTTTTCCTTTCCCACTCCTCTTAAGTTTTTCCCATTATGTGCAGACAATCCTTACATTTCTACTGTAAGACTACTTTAACAGATAATAGAAAAGAAAGCTACTCTTATGAGTAAATTAAGAAACATCTTATTTTCTGTAACCTAATTTAGAATTTGTACTTCAGTTTTTTAAAAATCAATTATTCTGAAAATTAAATCTGAAATTTAAATCTGAAATTTAAATCTGAAATTTAAATCTGAAATTTAAGAAAAAGCTTTCTAAAAAGCTTTTCCATCTTTCAAAAAGTACCAAACTTCAGGAGGTAGGAGAAGGAATTATTAATTATTACATATAATTAATTATAAAAATATGATTTTTAATTACAAAATTATATCTCCTCTAATTAAGAACAACACTCTGCCAGTGACTTTTACATTCTTAGGTAAGTCCTAAGGATTTTTTCTAATGATTAACAAGTTGAATATTTGAGAAAACAAAGAAAACTCAAGACAACCAGTCCTACTTACACATGTGAAAAAGCTATTAACGGTGAAAAATCTAATTATTGGACATAATGCAGTAACATCAGGTCATCTACAGAACTGCAGTGGCTCTTTTCCTGACCCCTTTCTCCCTAGAAATTGTTACATACAAAACCAAATAACTTGCCTGCATTGTGGCACCAACCTGTTTATCATATTATGCAGACACAGAAATAAGAAATAGAAGAACTGAATGCCATGAATGAAAACTTATCACCCAGCTGTAACAACAAACTATTTACTAAGTAGCTCCAGTGACTAAGGTTCACAATGGTAATTATACTCGATTATAAAACACATCATATACTTTCTATCCTGCAAAAAGTTCAAATATATTTAGTATGCAAAATATGCACAATTTATTGTTCTCATTACCTCACAATAGAAATATCTTCAAAAGACATCATAAGGAAAAGGCGGCACTTGACCCAACAAAACATTAATTAACAATATAGAAAAATTCCTAATGCCTTCTATATTTAGTTACAGCTCTGCAAATATGAGGGGGAAAAAGGCAAAAAGGAAAAAAAAAATGCTTGTATTTTGCCTAGCAAGGGAAAAAAAGCCATATGAATTATCTTCCAAAATCTTTCACAAACACATTCTTAAAAGAAAGAGAGAAAGCAGAAGGCAGGACTCGCCAAATGACTGATAAGCCAAGAAATCAACTTTTGTGGGACTGAAATCACAGATTGGTTCCACAGCCACAGTTTTACTGGGAAATACTCAACTGCCAGGTCTTTATGATCAAACAAGAGCAACTTGAGTATCTCAGTATCTCCTTCTGTCACAAACAAAAATTCAGTTTAGTTGATCACACACCAAAGACTTCCTTTTGAATAAAAGGTGCAGTTCCATACTGTCTTATCTTTTGAGACAATGATGTTAAGGTGCTGGACGAAAAAAAAATAAATAACTGGATGATTTTAAAATCCAAGTGACACAGGTGGCAATTCACCATCTTGAGGAAATCCTCAAGTCAAAGACAACTGATGCAATATAAAATGCAAGGAGAATTACTTCTCAATTTTTTTTCCATGCCACTGAAAGTTGGGAGAGGAGACTGCTTGATCACAATATTGAAGCCTTTGGTGACAAGCTGCCGGAGTTCAGTGGTGGATACCCTGTCCAGGAGACCATCTACTTCAGAATGTAACTTGCCATGGCCTTTGACAATAAAGCCTGGTGCAGATGACTTTTGCTGCACATCTGGACTCGATGTTGTGCTTGCCTTTGCTGCCTCAGAGGGAGGACCTAAGGAATGAGATGGGGAACCACAAGCAAAGCTCCTGCAGGATTACCTGTGTCAGACTGGGAATCACCCAGCCCAGCACCAATTCCTTCCCTGATAGATTTATTATATGAGCAGTAGGTATTCCTCTTGCCTCGTCAACAGTTTGTCTCAGAATCAAGGTGATACACAGTTAATGGATAATCTGAAGTCAGGTCGGGCACTTGAGCTCACATCAACAGTAGCGTAACCTTTACTAACAAGAGCCAGGAAAGCGTCTGAAGTCTAAGTAAGAGTCAAAAAGGAAGGTGTGAAAATGGGACTTGGCCATAGATAGCTCCTCTTCTATCAGACAGCACCTCAAATGCACGTCAATGCCAAGACAGACCCATTCATACATCTAATTTGGTTCCTGGTGCACGAAACCCAGCTGCTTACATCTTGCACTTACATCTACAACAAACCCTAAATCATGTATCACACTGTCTATTCTACTTACATATAAAAAGGAAAATGCAGAAAGTAAATGATTACACCTAAAGAGATACAACTCTCCCAAGAGCAAGAAAAAAAAATTACAACTCCAAATAAGCTACTTGTGGTTGCAAATCATCTTGTATCTCATCTGAAGCTTCACTAAGATCTCTGTGACACCATTCGTGAGGACATAGACAATTTGAAGGCTCTCTTGGTCTTCTGCCAGCACTGCCAGGCCCCTCCCAGACTGTACCTCTCCTGCTGTAACAGTGATACGCCCAACCACTACCCTCACAGTTTTTATGGCAGTTAAGTTAAAGAGAAAACTAATAATTTGGAGCTTCCTTGATATCAGGACAACTTCTAGCCCGAGCGCAGTGTTTCCAGGGACAGCACATCTTCTGAACTTCTTCCTTTTTTTCCAGATTTTAACACAAGAAATTTCTTGCTTCAAAGCTAGAAGCAGACAAAGTAAAGAGAACAAGCAGAAGTGGACAGAATGAAGATCTGCCTGGCAGTTTTGCCTGCATTAGTGTCTTCGCTGGGTGATACTTCTGGGAATAAGGCTGTGGTGCCAGCAGGACAGTGTTTCTGGCGCTGTACTTATCACTCAGACAAATTTCTGGGAAAAGGCTAAAAAATACTGGCTCCAACAGGTGGGTGAGTTCCCTTTGCTTGAAATGTCCTCTGCTATGCCAGTAAAAACCGCATATTTGCATGCCTCTGAAAACTGTTTACTTCATAAAAATTAACAAAAAGAGATATACTCAGAAGCAGGTGATTCATTTTCTGGAAGAGAAGAAACACTTCAGCTTATGCCAAGATCACTCTCACCTCGCACACTCAGCCGGTGACTCACTGCACACAGGCGCATCCGAAGTGCAGTCACAGACCCATCTCCTTCCAGCTTTAGCTTTTTCTTCTACAACCCTCAAAACACTCTTATACACAGCTGCTGCCCAAATTAATCATCTGAATCCTGGCCCCAGCAATCTGTGCCCATGAGACTGAGAATCCTGCTTTTCCACATGCCAGGAGGTTTACAAAGAAGTTTCCATGCGAAAGAACCTGCTCAAAGCTTAGGAAACAGAGAGTTGCTTCTGCCTCTAGATTCCACGTTGGATCAAACCCCGAGGAGAAGAGAGAAGTGGTTGGATGAGAAAGCTCGTGCTGTACTGTTCCCAGAACAGCCAGCACCAGACATGACACAAAGCATAAGGTACGGGGCCATTAGGATGATGCTATTCCTGACTTCTGCCCTATGTCTCTTACTCCCTTTGCCTCCCCCTACCTTTCTACCTTGCACATCCTTCCTCCACGTAATCCTCATCCTTTCTCTTCGCCCTGGAAACTTATCAATCATTTCTGTCAAAATATCAGCTACAACTTAGAAAAAACTTGCATGACATAATTAAGACAGTGCAATAAAAATAAAAATATAAACAGTAAAAGAGAAATTACAAAATACTATTCCTTGACGTATTATATACTG
Organism: Calidris pugnax; assembly: GCF_001431845.1. Lineage (NCBI taxonomy): Eukaryota > Metazoa > Chordata > Aves > Charadriiformes > Scolopacidae > Calidris > Calidris pugnax. Next base: position 31,744,362 of record NW_015094510.1, read on the forward strand.
ATGTGTAAGTCAACAATACCTTTGGTATAGATGAAGTTCTGCAGCCTCTAAGCCCCGTAAACCTGTCTCTATGGTTGTTTAAACGTTCTCAGGTGCATCATGTCACTAAGCCTTAAGTCAGCTCAAATCAGCCATATTTATAGCTTTAAATGCTTAAAATTTATAACAAGCCCATCAGGAAAGCCCTTAACTAAACACTCAGTTTATAACATGTAGTAGAGTCTTACTAACCTCTAGAACCATCTTGACAGAGTACAGTCATGTAGTACCAGATCAAGATACTACTAATTATAGATGTGCTAGTTAGAAGTTTAACTCAAAAGATGTTCTCCCACCCCTCTTGTTTTACAGGTATCTATGGCTGTGAAAAGATCAAACATCAGTTAATAAAAAGGTAACTCAATTGAGTCAGATATTATTTTTCTGATCAGAAAGATTTTGATTCTGTGCTGTAACTAATCATACACATGCAACAAATCTACAAATTTTAACCACCAGTTGTATTTTTTGATGTAAAGCAGAGTTATATTTTAAAGCTGCTTTCTCTCTTCCAGTGGGAACATCAAGAAATCAGACATTTTTGTAATGGTGTAAGTTTGCCTCTACTTTGCGTGCAGTATTTTATGTCACAATTGTTGTATGTACCTTCAGAATTATTGTATAAACTATTCCTCTTTATTTCTCATGAATAGCCTTTGCCATCCTTCTCATTTCTTTCCATTTTGTCTAGTTGCAATGGCTTTTGGTGCTATACTTTCTATTTGCATATCTTAGTTAAAGCTTACATCTGTCCCTAAATAATATTTTTACTCTTTGTTTCTCCCAGAATAATAATAATAATATTTTTACTCTTTGTTTCTCCCAGAATTCATATTTAAAATTTAACAAGTTAATCTTTAAAACAAAAAAAAAACCTGTACATTTAGTTCAGATTCATTTTCAATAACAATATCCTTGCGCAACCACATAAACATGTTTTGTAGGAGGTGATTTTAAAAGGATCAAGAAAGGAAATTAAAGTAGAAAACATTGCAAAGAATCTATTTGGAGAAAAATTTCAATTGGCATCCCTTCCTTAATTAGGAAACAAGTGAACATTGTGAAACATGGCTGTGACAAGTTACTTTTTTCTCCCCACCCAAAATTAGTACAGATTTTTCTCACCAACTTAGAGCTGCAGAAACTGGCAACGAAATGCAGTAGTAAGACTCGAATATAGATCAAGTCAGACACATTTGCCAATGGAAGAAACTGAAGGCAATGGTGAACTCTGTGGAGATCAATAAAGCCACGTCCCCTTCCTTTCTCTATGATAACAACTGCAAAAAATGTCGATATAACAACACACTGGAGATGGTTTGTTGCTGGAATTTTAGACTTCAACTATATTTTTCAAAGCTCCCTTTTTGATTACCTTCCAAATAAAAATTCAAAATGTATTTCTACGAAGTTATTGGAATTTTGTTTGGGGTTATAAATTTGGAGGATCATGTCTTATTAAGTAGTAGGACAAAGAAAAGTAGAAATGTAGTCTAGAAAATAAACTGAACTTAGTCTTGGAAAGACTGACTTAAGCTCAGATCCCATGGATTTCCTAGAAAATGTGAGATCTCAGAGTCTCAGAACTTCTATTGTGAGGAGAAAAGAAATAAATTCACCTTCCATTTTATTTTGCCCAAGGTTTTACTTAGAATTCTCATGGAGGTGGTTGGTGGGCAGGAGGGGGGTAGTAGTTTTTGTTTTTAATAAAACTGAAATTATCAGGCATCTGAGACCACAGGCTGCATTTTATAGATGTTTGAATGGGGGATTTTCTTTCTGGTGGAGATTTTGATTTGTTATGTGAATGCTCACAGTTTAAGACAAAGTCAAAAGAAATTTTCCAAAAGGAAAAGTGAAAAGAGTAAAACTCCTTCCCTCCTTCTCCTCCCAATCAGAATTTAACATATCCTGAAACTGTAGAGTTTCTCCAAATCTGTGAGAAAGCTAGGAGGTTAAAGGGTATTGTTTATGTTTTGATAGCAAATAATATGAAGTGGAACACAGTTATATCATAGCTTATAAAGCAATGATTGCTGCTCAATATAAAATGGGGTTAATATAGTCACAAATTATGACTTATGTTACTCATAACTGCCAGTGAAAACACTTCCAAATTGAAGCTGAATGCATCATGTAGAAAGTTAAATGTCCTAACAACTATAAATCTTTAAATCAATTCCTTACTAAAAAACCCCAACTGTATACAAACCATGAATATCCAGAAAAGAACACGGTGTAAGACACAAATAATTATAATAAAAAGAACATATTGCAACTATGAAGTACAACAAGACAATAAACTGGGAATACAAGAGTGTTTAGCAGCATTAAAGCTATGAAGACAGACAGTAAAAACTGGCAGTTTAAAAAATAACCTCAATTAAAATCAGGTAAGATATGCATAAAACTAAAACATACTTTAAACAACCCAGAACTAATTTAAGTTTAGGATGGAGTTCACATCTGTGTAAAATACCGAATAACCTTGAAGACATAATTTACTTTCAGGTTCATAAACTTCTGAAGAAAATTTTCTTTTCCCTCTGTAATGCCTGACAGATCCAAATGTCAGGTATTTCTTCAGAAGTGTTTCCTGGAAGAGGAGAATCCTACAGCCATTTCCTAATATTTCCCTACGTAATTCCATCACTTGTGTGCAGACAGGAGGTACTTACCAGCAGAGACTAAAAAAAACAGCAGAAAAGTTTCACTATTTCTTTGAGATCTAAAATTCTGTTCAAACTAAGAAGCACTTACTATTAAATGAACAAATGTGTTTGTAGGATGTCACTTGTTTCTCTCCAAAAAAATTCTCTCTTGAAATGGAAAAATAGTAAAAGTTCCCAGTACTGTTGTGAAAAGACATGCAAACCTGCCAATACTGGCAGGTCGCAAAGCAGGACACATTAGACTCCTGTTATTCAGCTGTAGAGTTGTCTCGAGTTTATTTGGCATTTGCTGATTCCAGGAGTAGCTGCTAGATGTCTGGGAATCTGTTAAATCCCTGCCCAAACAGCAGGACTGGTAAGTCTACACACGTAATCTAGTTTTATTGTTTTTACTGTCTACTGAATATCAAGTATTTTTGCTGGAATATCTTACTTAAGATATTAGCATGTTTCTGCTTAAATAATATGAAGAATATCCTTGGAACAGCAGAAACCGACTTTTTAGACTCTTCTCTGAAGCAAGTTTAGGATAGTTTTCTGAAGTTGAAAATATTTTATCATAACAGCAAGAGGGTCTCCTGTTCTGTACAAAACCTTCCAACTTGAAATGATTTAATAAAGAAAGTTCCCCTGCTCTTTAGGAATTCAGAAAGAATGCTTGAGTTAACTCTGTATATTTCACCAAAAGTCATACGGAATAAATTGCTCATGTCATAAGCAATGCAGATATTTGTTAGAAATCAATATAGCTATATATGCTGAGTAGAAAATAAATGACAACCGAAGATACAACTCAATCCTAAGTCATCGCTTACATGATAATAGGAAAGAAGTCAACACACACTTGGGGCATGTTATTCCTCAAAAATAAAAGTCAATCAGCAACAAAACATGCTGTGATTTAGAATATTAAAAACGCTGAAGTCACTGAGCTGGCAACACTATCCGTGGAAAGCTGTCAACATTAACGCTTACAAAATGTGACCGGAGAAGAGACCTCCTCTACATGCACAGAAAGTTGATTTCTTTCTCTCACTATCTAGTTCGAGTACGGGCTTACAGACCTTCCTAAAGTTCATTAAAAAAACCCCAACAAAACATAAACAAACAAGGCCTTTTATTGTTTCTGCTTCATTTCCATACGCACCAAATTCAGTTCAGTTCAAAGGACAAAGTGGTTCAAACAGAAAGAAAGGAAGGTTTACAGGAAAAGACAAAGCTAACACCGTTGCATAGGTCTGATGGTTTGCAGCTGATTCTTCAGAAGCAAACAGTCCACACATGGACTGCATGGACAGAGGAAATGTCCATTCACAATGGGTGACAGTGGAGCGGACTGGTCACACTCTTGGGGAACAGGCAGCTCCAATTTTTGCCTAATCTTCCGTGCCAGCACCTGGACTAAGCAGGGACAAATCTCTCGGCTTCACCTGCGTTTAGACAGTTAGAAGTTGGCCTTTCAAGTTCAGTAGTCACACCAACCTGTTATCCAGCACTGTGCCAACAGTGAAAAAAGGTTTGGTTTTTTTTGATTCTCTAGTTCTCACACTGAGGACAGAGAGACAGACCTGGCTATCTCTTGCACAGAAATACTAAAGATGTGGCATCCAGCTGTGTGGAGTGTCAGCACAGCACGGGGCTGCCACAGGATTACAGCTTTTGTAGCACGATCTTTGCATTTGACAGTAAGGCTCGCTTTCATCGTTAACAGCCAGAGCGGTGAGTGTCTCAACTACAAAAAGAATATCTAGTTTGCAAAAATGTATTACACTAGTCAGCAACTTCCCCTGGTCTCCATCACTGCCCCTTTCCTGCCATCGCTACTTCTCTTTGTCATTTCCTTCATCTCTCTATGTGGCCAGCACCCATTCCCTGAGCAGCTGCCTTGTTGGCATCCCATACCTGATGGTGCTGCTCTCCTTGCCCGGGTACCTCCCATCACCGCTGGCTTCCTCTCCTCCCCATGGAGGCACATTGCCATTTCAGGTTCTCCGTGCCCCCTTTCCTATGAGTGTATTTCAGCCATGTCCCATTATGCCAATAAACTAAGATGTGTGTGAAGAGGCCATTTCATCTGCACAGTTGGCAAGTATCATCTTTCCTCCGTGCGCTTCAAAGCAAAGAAAATGCAAAAAAAAAGCTGCAAAGAACATAATGTCCATTCAAATAAAGCAATTCAAACAGACTAGCTTGTAACGTCACATACTCACTGCTTTATTTTAAATGCAGAAGATAAAAATATCTCTTTCTTAAGTAGTAATTTCTTTTTAAAAGCACTCTTTGGGAATCTCTCCCATCTATGCCAACCAATCAGCTGACATCCCTGATTTCAGTGTGCCAGCAGCACGTTCAGCACAGCTCACGGTCCCACGCCACCATCCACGTCACCGCAACGGGACCCCAACGCTGACCCGAGGAAGAACTTGAGGCGTGTTATGAGAAAGTTTTTAGATTAATGCACACAACTGGAAGCTGTGCTGTTTACAGATAGAAAAAAAAGGAAACAGTCTGGGGTTAATGTCAGAAGTGATTTTGTTTTGTTTTGAAAGCGTCTATTTTCAGAGTCCCTCTCACAACACCGATAAAGGAACACAAACTATCGCTTTGGGGTGAAGAGTCATGCCTCCCCAGTGGCGCTGGTAAGCTCTACCAGTCCTCTCACATATACTTCTTACAGAAGGATGATCTTCTCATCAAAACAACCATCTGAGACCACCCCTTCTTGGCAAGCTTCACAGGAACAAATAGCTCTGTAGTGGCTACTGTAGCCTGAAAGATCCTAAAATAATGAAGTCCCGTATCCTACACCAAGACACATTAAAGTTTCAAGTAATGATGCCCATCTTTTGTTACAGTACAGAAGTGATACTTTCCAGCTAACTATCACTTTAGAATTGAGCTATTTTATACTTGCTTTGCCAAAAGCAAAATTGCTACAATGGTAAGAAAGTGCAAGTTTGTATATTCCCAGGCCCCTGCAGAACCTGCTCTATAGACATAACAAGATACTGGATGAAAGGAACCCTGTGCTGATACAGCCAAGTGTCCCAATCATATTATTTTCTATTTAGAATGGAAAATGCAACTCCACCACAGGACCCACACACTCAACATCATCTGAGTAATGCCTAAACATAATAGATCTATTTTAATGCCGCCAGCTTAAATACACCACAGAAGAAAGGGAAGCAATGGAGAAAGAGTATCTTCATTTTCCCCAAGATTCCTGAAGAAAACAGAAAAAAGAACACATAACAGAATAAGATTAACAGATTAATTTATACCCACGTAAAAAGCCTCATGAGTTAAGTGCTAAGTGTTTGGTACAGCTGTGGTACTATGCAATATCCATGAGCACAACTCTGGAGTAATCCCTGTAGGGTCAGAGAATGCAGCTGCCTTTCTGGAAACATGACTAATTTGGTTTCATTAAGGATGCCAAAATTCAGGATGGAGTCTTATTTTGAGTGCGGGGGAGGAGCAGAGTAGGTGCCTTTGACTAGTTTCCTCCAAGCTGGCAACTGGCCACTTCCTATGTTTTGCTTAAATCCTCCTCCAGATCCTTGAAGAGTCTTACCGACAACCTTGAGATCTCTTTTTCAGGTGCAGAATGTAATCCTCTCCACACTGTGGCCAAGATAATAGATGAGTAGAGCTACTGGAGCCTACTGAGAAAAGATTTTTTTAAAAAATAAAATAAAATAAAATAAAATAAAATAAAATAAAATAAAATAAAATTTTGAATATTTGCCAAATCCTCTGTGCCACAAAGCAGTCAATAAGGGGTTCAGTTCCCCTGTGAACTGGAAGTTAAATTTGGAGATGTTATGTTCTCGCTCATGCTTTTAATCACGGCTCAAGAGTGCAGCAGGATTCCAGCAGCTGTGCGGGGTCAGGATGCAACCTTTCTGAATCCTTCCTGGGACACAGATTACAGTGGGCTGAATTAATTTAGCAAGAAAAAAGCCATAATTTAATTAGAAAATGTGTATGTTTTCTTGCATTTTTAAGTTCTTCTATTATTTTCCAATAGAAGGGCTGATACTTTCTACCCAAGTTTTAATTTTTTTGTTTTACTAATCGTTTACTTTTAAAAAATAAATGGTTCTTTTTGCCAACAAAAATACACTGCATACTACCTTAAGCAATTCCATGGACTAAAACATATCTAAGCCTTAATTCTTAAATGTTATGGCAGAACATGGTAAATTACATTTCCTCTTTACTACAGAGGACTAATCTATTTACCCTTAATTTATATCTGTTTTCTTTTGGATGCAAATTAGAATTTTATTAAATTTTATTAAAAACACAGCTTCAGAAACTGGTTTTAGTCAGTCAGCCAGTTAATCATACTAACTTTTAGCAGAAAGAACACATTTAACAGAATTTATTAACACAGACTTTGCACAAAATATTAACTGGTCTACTAACAAACACCTGCAGTTAATGGACTGAATCAAGAGTTTTTAATCACTGTTTCCATAATCTTTTAGTTAAGAGATTTGACTTCTTGCTTTTGTTTTTTAAAGGAATAAACTGGAAGTGAAACAAGCTTTTAGGATTGTTCTCTCTCTCTTTTTTTTCTGTTAACTTCCTAAAAGTTTCTCAATTTTGACTAAAACAGTTATTGAACTGAAGTAAATTGCAATGAGAAAGTAATTTTGCTGCATCTGCAGAATGACAAGTACTGTCCCAAGTAGATTAGTCGCTACAAAAAAATGCTAGGTCCAGGTGCTCAGCCAGAGATACCAGCTTAACGGTTTGGTTTTCTGCAGAAGAAAATAAGACTGCCTGAAAAGATGAAGTGTGTGAATACTGAGCTCTTCACCACTATTTTTGAAACTTCCCAAATATCTTGGCATACAGAAGCGTACAAGAAGCAGTAGTTAGTAATACCTCTACATATACTTTCTACTTTAAAAAAACCAAACCTATTATTTTAATAGCCATAACCAAATTGATGCAGGTCTTTCACAGCTTCCTATTTCCATAAATTTATTTGAATATCCACATTTTAAATTGAAAAAAAATTTGATGTATTTTTGAAATTATTTTTATACTGTATATTTTAATTGGATCCAAATTACAAAGAGAAAATAGACAGGTGCAGATGAGAAAGCAACAATCCAGCTACTCCAAATTTTAGGATCTGGGACAATTCACAGAGGATTCTATACACTGACACTAAAATCCAGAGGGAAATATAGAAAAATTAAGATGAATTAACAAACTATTTTAACAATATTTAATCTGAAGAAATTTTCAAATTATCCACTTTTCTTACAACTGTCACAGACAAGACTTACCACTACCAATGAGTATTTTTTTAGCTTATCTTCCTAATTTCTCAGTTCTTGCATCTGTCAATACTAGTTTAACTAAACTACCAGATTAAGCAATCTGAATTATATCTCAGATAAAAATTATCTAGGACCAACACCTTGGAATTAAATGTATTTACAAATGTAGTTCACAGCTTCTTCACAGTTCACAAGCTTAATCCGAAACCTGAGAATTTATATAAGTAAAAGAAAACCTAAAGAAAATTTGTACTTCTCTATCTATCAGAGGTAGATCCCTAAAAGCCTCTAATATCTTAAAGAGATTGCCACTTGAGCTTCTTATCAGTAAAACAAATATTTGGTTTGCAGCTGTGTCATGACCACTGAGTAGCCTCGGTTCCTCCTGCTCAGTCATTTCTTACACTTTCTTCCCAATCCTCTCGTCGTCCTCCTCTATCCCAGCAATACCCCAACCTCCGGCAGCCCCAAGCCGTGTCAGCACCACCAGATTTTTTTCACTTGGTTATTACTGAAAATAAAACAACAGACCGATCTCAAATTGCCCCTTGGGATCTTCTAATTAGTAAATTCTCTCTAACCAGACAATCTCTCCCATAAACAAAACTCATTTCCCCGTTAACCAGTTCCTTACACAGATCGGGTTTCTTATACTAACCCCCATCTAAACTAGATTATAATGTCTCATGCAGAGTGCTTTAAAGGCCTTGCTGAAATAGGAATAGGTTTGATCTGCTGCATTTCCTTGCCCACAGAATAAATTATCTTATCAAAAAAGATATCAGGTAACTCTGGTAGTAAGCATTTTTGGGAAACTGTGTTGCATTTTAACTCAAAACATTTGGCCATCAATTATTCTGGCCTGGCCTCTATTTCTGTTTCCTTCCCCCGGCCTCCTCCCCTCTATGGTTCAGACTGACTTTAAAATATCCCAAAACTAGTGGACACATGTACAAAACCTTGAGTAACAGATGCTGCTTATAATGAAATACCTTCCACCATACCTACTAGAGCACGGTCATTCATTTTTCTCCGTTAAAGGAATATTCGGACTGACAAGCAGTGCTGTAATTTGATTAGGTACCAAGGAAACCAGTTCACAAAATGGGCATTTTGGCATTTCTAACTGGTCTTAGATACCTATCTAAAACTCTGCTTTGACAACTTTCTGACAAACTTTAAAAAAATAGTTGTTGGTTTTTTTTCTGTTTGTTTTATGCTCCTCAACTTCCAGACAATCCAACTAAAACAGAGAGAGAGTGTGCCAGCTCCTGCCTGCCCACGGCGTGCGAGGAGAGATGTGAACATAGATGCAGGAAAATTAATCCCAGCAGTGAACACGCATTTGTTTCCCAAGTCGAAAGGAATTCATAGCTTCCAATGAATGAATGAAAGTAAATAATACGAAAAAATAATCCTCCTGGCAAAAAGAAATAATTTTATGACACAAATAGCTGGAATTGTAAGGAGGAAATGAAAACTCCCATTTTAAGTCTTAAAACCAAAATTGCTTCTGTTGTCTTTGATCTGATTTAAGTTGTACTAAAGGCCAACGCACGTTGGAACAAATATTGCTAAATACTGTACTCAGCGGATAAAAAGAAACATGAAAGTTTGGCCTTATTGTACATAACACATCACACAGTGATCTCACCAAAGTTACCAGCTGGGGACTTGCAAACCACATTTACCAAATAAGGGAAAATGCTTCGTGCCTGAAATCCTTTCCCAGTTACCTCACCCGGCTTTTGCTCGCGTTTCCACAATAATTGCAGGGGTCATTTTTTTCAACTCAGATGGAGTAAATCAACAGGCTATCCAGTGCAAAGCTGGGTTTGTGTAGTCTCTGGAGAGAGCTCAGCTTTATTTAAACTGAGTGTGTACAGAAAAGGAAGAACTGAAATATGTGCAATAAAAACAGAGGAGCGAGTAGTATAAATCGAGACGAGCAAGTGATGTGGATTTGTGTATTGCCGGTTTGATTACAAAACACTAATGTTTTATGGGGAATGTTTCTCAAATTTGATGGGTACCTTCAGGTTTTTGAAGTGCATGTGAAGAATTGGTCTTTTATGTTATTCTTGTGACATTCCAAAAACACTTGAACTTTGCACTTTGGGTTTATGCTGTCCTTGTATTTGAAATATAGCTTATATAGCTTTGTAACATCAACAGGATATATTTCATCCTCCGTGTTCCCTTTGATTTCTGTGACCATATTTTTTTGCGTAATTGATATAATTTTGAAGAAAAACTAATACATACTCATTCTCCATTTTAAACACAACGATGGGACAGTCCTACATAGTTCCTTGTGGTAGTAAAAACCTTGTGAGGTTACTTATTATTAAAATAAAATGGTGATTGTCATAGTGAAACCTGTCATTAATTTACAACATTTTCTCTATTTTTTTTTCCTCTGTGTGTGTGGTGGGGCGGTGTGGAGGACTGCTTGTTTTTATGTCCAGATGAATTTTATCTGGTGCTTTCTAAAAGAAAGAAAAGAGCCCAGTAACCACTTTTAAGTGCACCTTCTAATAATCTTCTCCTCACCAAAATCTGACAGTAGTGCCTCATGTAATTTCCTATTATGTATATTGGTAACACAAATATAGAGTAATATTTTTTTCCTCCAAAAAATTTGGAAATACAGCTTAACAGGTACTAAAAATTAATAATTTCAAAGTCCAATTAGAAGAGAAAGAATCCAGCACTCACCACTGCTTCTAAAATCACAAAGCTTCTAATGATCACAAAGCCCAGCTGCCTGCATCTCTAGCTACTGCTGGAATTGCCAATGCAAAAGGCATGACAACTAACCTCCTGCTTCTATAGCTAATCTCTTAAAATGTCAATCTGTAAGATGTTATGATGGCAATTAATTGTAAAGTCACAGCTCTAGAGGTATATAATATGACATAAGTATCAGGTATTCTGTGGAGTCTGCATCATCTCAGCCTCTGTTTAGAGAGGAACACATACACAGAAATGTTTTGGGGTTTGGGGGGAAGAGGGATGACACAAACAGGAGCAGGTTTGAGTCTGATGTGAATACAATTCTACACACTGTTGTTAGTTAATACTAGGGGAGAAATCAGCTTAAACCTAGTATTTCAGAGCAAAAAAGTAACAGCTGATACATAGTCCATAAAGCTGACATGTTTGGAGAAGACCTCAAATAAAAAGTGATGTTCTCAGTGTCCTGTGAAACTTTCTGCTGAAATCCAGGCAACAAGAAAGCATCTATGTTTTCTGTTTGGCTATCAGTTCAGATGACCCCAGAGGAATTCAAAGAGCCAAATCTCTGTTCCAACCTTCATTAACTGCAGATAAAAAAATAGCAAGTTCAACTCATCCCATATTTATAAGAGTTCATAAATGCTCCATGGTTGAGCCCGGTGAACAGAAGTGGAGGTAAGCAATCTGACCATGTTTCTCTACTTTACTAACAAGGAGTTTTGGAAAGTCCAAATTTCTACTTTACTTCATATTGGTCTCATTATTCCTAGATCACACATTTCTATTTTGCAATTACTAGAAAAACAGTATTAAATGTAATTAATCTCTCACTTCTTTGTGTTGATTCCATTTAATTAAAGGCCAATTGTAATTGCTTCCGCTGATAAAAATCAGTTCAGAGGCAAATGTTTGTATTGCAATCTGGGTTATGCAGGCGGTCTGAATCTCTCATTTTTGAGCTTGAGAGCTTGAGTTGAACTCCATGAGCACTGCAAGAAAAGACGAGTTTATTTAACGTTCTATAAAACAATGAGCTGGGAGAGCTCTCTGTATGGCATCCATGTGTCAAGCCTGTACTGCCCAAAACACACATAGTGCTATGTAATAAAGTGCATTAGGCACCGGAATGAGTTACCTGAGCCAGGCTCTCTCCTGAACTCATTCAGTAAACTGTTGTGTGACCACAGACAAGTTAAGCTGATCAATTTTTCCATAAACTATATAAGATGGGAAAATGCCTATATTTTATCTGGAAGGGATATGGAAAAGAAACCAGCCATTACAATATACCAAACAGAGAGGACTCAACCTGTCCTGTAGTCCCCTGCCTTTAATGTTAAATACTTGCTGATTCGAAAAACAGAGGAGTCATCTTCAATTAGATCATTAAATACGTGTTGCCATCTACTGACTTATATATTTAAAGGAGACGTGAATGTCTTATACAATTCTGCAGACAGCCCTATGAACCTCTGGATCGTGTCTCTGATGCACCAGGACAGCCAATAGTATGGCAGGCCAGGCTATCAAAAAGGGCTCTCTGCACAGAAGAATGATATCCCTTAAGCTACAGGAACATGAAATGAAACATTAACACAAAGAACTGAACAACATAACTAAAACTCATTGACAACTAAAAATAATTTTGTGCTGGGATTAAATTCTGATTTGTGCAACATGGTAAATAAACTCCCAGCCCTGCATCTCACAGCAGCATAGGGGTGGGACAAGAGAAGAATGCAGCTGTAAACAAAAACATATCAAGTAAGAGGGTAACGAACATCCATTTCAGAGAAATATGACCTCAAGTTCACAGTAAAAATTCTTCTCAAACATTTACTTAGTTCCTGTGCGGAAGCAGCCTCATCTGCTGCACATTCACAACAACAGTACAAAAGTATAAACCTTCGGTCTCTTTCCAATAGCTCTGTTCTTCTTTGGAGGTTGTTTGAGCACAGCACAAGCGCAACCTCAGCTACAACATCAAAGAGATTTTTTATTTTTTTTTTCCATACCCACTTAACCTTACAAATGGAAAATTTCCCAGAAAATTTTATGAGTGCTAATATGAGATGCAAAATGCTTCAGAACTGGCATATTTGTGTAGACAGAAGGAACTGTTACTAACCATACCTCTAATTGGCTACCGCAGCCTTTATGTATCTCTCTGGGACCGTGATCAAAGCAGCCACTGATAACCACTTAAGACTCAAGGATCAGACTGAAAATAGCTCTTCTACACTAACAGTTCATTCCGACATCTTTTTTCCTGATATATCTGATTTCCTGGGTTGACTACTGAACCCTGGTATAGACAATTTGCAATGTTTCTCTAACACAGATGTAACACTTAACACCGAAGAACTCGCTTAAAATCACCAACTGGAGCACTTCCACCATGGGAAAATCTCTGGGCACTGTGAAGATGAATACTCTGGCAAAATGAATATGAATCACTGCACTGCAGCAGTCCGGTAAAGTGGAGAGGGAAAGCAGAGATGGAGAGTACGCCTAAAGTGCACTAACTTCTTTTGGTCTCTATACAATGGCCACTTGAGGGTCACTGCACCCACAGCAGCTGTTTGAACCCTCTGTGAGGTTCTGGGTTAACCCAAGATGCAACATAACATAAATGCAGACATTAGAAGATGAACACAATTCCAGATGGTAAAAATGTGCAACTGTAGGAAAAGCTGCAGCCTATGCATGTAAGAGTCTTTAAACCCAATTTCTAAATCATCTCCTTCGCTGAAGCAAAGAATTCAGTATAATTTACTAACATATTTAATGAGGATGGCATCAAGTATGTTTGAATACAAAATGCCTGTTTTCAGTCCAGCCTTCAAAACACACTGATAAACTCAAATAAACATGAAATGAAAAAGAACTGTTTCCACAGCCACTTACTTTTGCTGCTCCTATTTGCTCTTTACGAAACTTCTCCAGCGGTGCTATTAGCACATCATTAGCATTCTGGATCTGCAAAGTTAAAAACAAAGCATATCTTTTTAATACAGAGTATTTGAAGAAAGTGGAGTCATTGTAACTCTGCCAATGTGCAAGACCAAAAAAATTCACGTCCGTAACATTCTGGTAAGAGCATATGGATAGGAGTCAAATAATTATGTTCCCTTTACATAAAACATACAACACACATGTTCAATAGTCTATTATGGAGCATTTCCATGAATAACTACAAGAATTGTAATGAATGTTCTAGTAAGTTTATCTGCAATATATAGAAGGGTTTTCTGGTATTTCACTTCCATTTCTTGCATCTTGCCTAAAACCAGAATAGAAAACGAAAACTTCCAGGAACACTTTTTGGCAGAACAGAGAGGATAAACATAGTAGGACTGACAGCACTGTCTTAAAAAGCCTGTGTTTACAGAATCCAAATCTTTGACAGCTGAATCTTTTCAGCTATCTCTTTGGATTATACACCTAATTATATGGAACAGAGGAAAGTAAGGCAGAGAACTCTAAAAAGAAAAGTGGATGATTTATAAAATACTCTAGATTGGATTCCTTCGCTTTTCTAGGTTTTAAACTAATTTAAGATGTCCTGCAGCTATTTTTATCACTTTAACCTAAACCAGGGTTCCTAATGAATCACAATTCTCCCCGCATGGCCTCTGTTTATTTAGTGTAAATCCAGTCCTGGGAACCCCTCTGTGAAGACCATTCCCAGCAGCGACCACCCAAAGTGGTCCTTAGTCATTTGGGCTGGAAACACACATGCAGCAGAATACAAATACCAGCCATGCCATCATGCCAATCACCAAAAAAGGTAGCATGATTTCATCATGTGCCTTTTAGAGACAGGCAGAATAACCAACTGAATTGATTTTACTGCAGAAAAATAAGAAGAAACCAAAAAATGCCAACGCTTCAGAAATAAAGCATAATAAAACACATCACAATATTCTATTATACTAACTACAGGCCAAATTTTGGGTTTTCTGCATGAATAGCTTTTTTGCTTCGTACCAGTCCAGTCTTTACCATACTCATCACATTCCACATTTGGGCTTTGGCAGGTCTGGAGGTCTGGGCAAAGCTAACATGTACCCAAGCCAAATGTGAATGAATACAGCTCTTGTGACCCTTCCATAATAATAATTGATAAGTTACATTGTCAGTTGAGCAGAAAAACTTCCCAAAAGGCTGTAATGATAAACATATAGAATAAACCCATTGAAACACAAACACATTTTCTCTCCTCCCAAACCTACCATTACAATTTGAAAGACCACAGAATCACCACATCTCTCAGTAGGGCAAAGTTTCAGGAAAAGCTGAGGCTGTCATTGACATCCTAATGCAACAAAGTCCAAGACAGCAAAGGCAGCACTTGGCATGCTCAGTGATGCAGTGATCAAAATGTGCTACATTTAAAAATAAAAATCAGGCACAAAGGACAGGGAGGAGTGTTTTCAATGCATTCTCTGAGCTTTCACTGCATTCAACATCCTCCATCAGCTCGACTGGAACAGAATACAAAGCTACATTATTCTCAAAGTGGACACTTCCCAAAAATATAAATATTTTTAGGCAATATCTCGAAATCTAGCTGACACTCAACACTTTCTATATAGCAAAGTGCATGCTTTGATAATCTCTATTCCAAGGATTGCTAAATAAGGCAGATTAAAATTAACAGGGGTGCAAAACTGTTAAACGACTTGCCTATGGTCAGGCAGAATTGCAGTGCACACATCTGGAAGCAGCAGCTGGAAGTTTTGATAGCTTACAGAGGACGTACATAGCTTTTGGCACACACAGACATCACAAAGGCTTGCTGGAGTCACTGGTACAGAAGTGTGGACGCATCTTTCCTTTCTTTTTCAGGTACAAAAGTAAGTTTTTTCTCTGCCCTTTAGATTTGTTTCTATATACAGCAACAATACATTAAATACCTTGCAGTTGAACTAAAAGAGAGACATTCATATTACTGAAATAGTTACTACTGATACCAGCAATCGTTGATAGCCCTGTTGCTGGTCACTGCCAGTCAAACTAACTCCACACAGTGCTGAACGTGGCTCTTTCCTTCTTCCCTCACTTCATATATTGCCCTCTTGACAGCCTTAAAGCAACTGACACACAACAATTACTGGTCTCACTCAATACTGCTCCAAAGCCAAGGAAATATCTTAGGAAAAAAGAACCCTGCTTCAAACACTGTGTAAGAACATATTCATAGGAAGAGGCTTTGCTGGGCTGAAGCACAAAAGTATTCACTCCCACAGTCGTACACGCAGCTAGGAACGGACAGTGGGTATCACCAGAGCCACATGAACAGGACCTGCTGCAAATTCATCCCTGGGCTGAAAGTTTTACTGATGAGAGCCCTGATGTGGTAATTCACTTCCCAGCAGAATTAGAAGCTAGGCAAGTAAGCAATGGGCTTTGGCTTTGGAGAGGGAGAACACACCAGCAAAGTACCAGAGCAGGTATTACAAGACGCAGAATGCTCTGCCATGAAAAGACTCCTGCTAATTTCCACCAGGTTGTGCCCAGCTTTGGAAACTGAAAATTACAGAGAAAGAAAAATTTTTGCCTTACATATGTATTTATTCATTTCCTCTCATTGCCGATTCCTATTACTGCAATTATTTCACATTACAGTCTCCTTGTTAAGGGTTACAAATTGTCATATCCCCCCTCCAAAGTAAGAATCTAATCCTCCCACAAGCAGTTCTATAGAAAACTAATTGCTTTAGATACTCTGAATTGTTCACTGTGTGGTCCTAATAGAGTAACTTTCTTCCTGCCAAGACAATTCTCTCTCTCCTACTCAGTTACTGGGCTAGGTTGAAATCATAGACAGTTGGAACACTCAAACAAAGTCAAAAACACTGTAACAGTTTCTGTAAATAGCAACTTCAAGAAATCCATATTCTGTTTAAAATACAGATCTCATCCTTATGAGCTTATTCAGATTAGTCACACCTTCAGAGAAGTTATAGTTTCTTGGTCCACTAGTTATTGAATACTACACAGTTCCAGCTCCCCACACGGCTAATCTGAGGCAGTCAATCAAATAACGTGATCGTTTCTTGTTCAGCAAAAGGAATCATGCAGTTTTAACTTGGTGTCAGTTTACCAGTCTTAAGATGATAGTCTTTACCAGTCTTAAGACTTTATCAGTCTTATCATCTTAAGATGCCAGATAAGTATTAGGCAGACTTAATGTATGTTATGTACACATAATATTTCAAACTTAACATTGCAATTATGATTTCAGGTTTTGTGTACCTTGACTTTGCAATTACTTGTGAGGTGTCTTGCTAAATAAAGGCTTCCTGGTACATTTTTCCTCTCAGAACATCTATTTATAGGTGAGTGGATAAACTAGATTTGAAAGCTTTATCTTTCCAAGTATTTGCCATCAGAGTCTGCCCTGGTTTTTTCACTCTCAGAAGTATTTACCATTCCAGATACACTGATTTTCTGAGAGGTGAAGTAAGGAGGGGTTTCATTGGAAGCATCCACATTTGTGGTTGGACTCGATGATCTCAGAGGTCCCTTCCAACCACTAAGATTCTGTGATTCTGTGATTTCAGAGAAGACAGTCCTACAGAAAGAATGGTTTGTCTTTTTATCCCTGTGTCCTCTGATGATGCTGTCGTACTTTAATGCTTGAGTATCAACTCTCCCATCAATGCCTTTTTCTTTTTCCAGGCTATGAAAAATTGACAAAGTTAGAGACAAGTACAGATGCTGTATCCACTCCTGTATTCACTCCTCTCAGGAGGAGATCCCGAACTTTCCCTTCATCTGGGAAGTGATATCCTTTAAGGTTCATCTGAAGACAAACTGGAGGCATACCCAGTTCTTGGAGTGCTGCAGAGACAGAGGCAAGTGCTACTAGAAAGCACACAACCTCATTCAAAGAGAACTAAATTTGATGTTGAAAAGTAGATTGTTGTTGAGACCTTAAGATCCAAGACAGTTTAGGATACTTTTGATGGAATTCTGACAATCCCACGTCCTGACCAACACCAGAAATGTTCGAATCTTTCTAGCACATCTTAAGGTGGGGACTGTAGGAGAGAGTGATCTGAACACTGTCAGAGCTCTCCACTACCACAGTCAGTTTTGTTTCACCTCCGCCCATGCAGAGCTTCTTTGCTGGAGGCACTGGCTCACCATCCCTGCACTCAGCCAGCCTCCATCCTTCCCCTCCACCCACACGGCTCTCCTCCTTCAGGACACTCTGAATTCCACGCAAGCAGGAGACCTCCAACTTTACAGTTTACTCCCCTGGTATATTCAAATCCCACAACAATTAGCCAAGCATTCAATCTGACCTGCTGCCCTTCCTGTGACTGGATGCTTAACCATGGTGACAGTGCAGGAATTTGAAAGGAAAGAGACGAAAAAAAAATTTCCAAAAGGCGCGTGCTGTTGAACCAGACACTGAAGGGCAAGAGAAAATAAAGATTTAAAAGCTATTTGTTAAATCAGAGGTTCAGTTCTGTTAAACCCTTCAGTTCAATCAATCTATTGCAGAAATTTATATTATTGAGCATGTCGCAAGACAGTGCATCTTTCACACACATCAAGATAATGATACCTTAATACAAAGAGACGCCACACATTTTCATAGTTTTTTCACTTCTTTTTGTGAAAAACACTTTTCTCCTCTTGCAGACACAATAAGAAATTTCACAAAATTAATAGCCTTGCAATGTGGTGTTAATTTTAACTCTGCTTTTTCTCCACCAGTCTCCAGCACAGGTAACCTAAAAGGCAAGTCAGGCAGAGTATCACACCAACTGTAACTGAGACTAGTACTAGCAGAAAGAAATGGCATTCCTGAGTTGAGAAGGAAAAGAAACATTTCATCCTTCTTGAAGGCATGATGAGCACCAGGACTGTACTTGTACCATTTTGTGTGCTAATGGAACAAAGAAAAGCCACGGACCTCACTGAAGGAAGCCAATTCAAGGATTACTCCCAGGACTGCACTTGAAGGGGAAAAAGAAATAAAAATAAATAAATAAAATCAAAGAAGAAACAGTTCCACTCATGCTAAGCAGAGTATAAAAACAAGCAAACCTTGCAGACAGTACTGTGACTATCTTTGTGATCACTAACCAGATGCGACCTTATCTCATAAACTGGGGAGAATATCAAATACCAGGAGGTCCTCTTGGGCTCTCTCTCCCATTTGGTAGTTCCCTTTGTTCTTCCCACGTATCAGGCAAGAAAGGAAACATTACAGTTTGCACTCAATACATCTTGTGAGCTCATTGGCAGGAATGAGTGAATACATGTCATTTTAGAAATATTCCATCATACTATCTTCTTTTTTTTTTTTTCCCTATTTTAAACTATCCACTATCCTATTAAGCACAGCATGTAATTGAATTAAGTTTAAAATATTTTCACTATATTGATACATGAATCATCAATAAAGTGCTTATATAAATGACATTTCATTAATTTTATACCCAACAGTCTCAAAGTTGAGGCACATGCTTTCTGAGCTGTTTCATAGGAAACCTAATGAGTTAGATTTACCAAAATGAGGTGAAGACCTCTGCTCTCTAAGATGAGAGGACAACATAGTCAGTACCTATCAAATACAGCCCACCTGCTCTCAATCTTGTCCTCTTTGTGGTATCTCCATCTCTCTGGCAAACTACAACATTTATGGTACTTCAGCACTCAAAGATCCCAAGGTCCATTACACCCTTTCATAAAAACAGTAACTTGATTCTCTTTGAAAGGAGGCACCAACATCCTCCATGGTGCAACAACTGTGGAGCAGAAGCTCCGTTCTTCCTCACAGAAGATGAGCCTTGTGAACGACCGTGAAACCCTGGACCTTTGAGACCACTCTGTACTAACACTGGTTAACTTCCTTTGGGGCCTAGTAACAACAGAGAAATATGAACTCCAAGGACTGGTATTAAGAGAATAGAGAAAGAAAAAAGTGGTTTTGATTTCAAATAGCAGCTCCCCCACAAATTCTGGGAACTTTAAGTGTCCCCTAATGAATCGGTCGGTGCACTGCCAACAGCAAGATCTGACAGAGGACATTACCACCTCAGTAACAATCCCAGTACAGAGTCTTACGAACTTATGAGGCAATTAAGTCAGTCACTCAACATGAGATATCCATGGTCCCTGCACTTGATACAGCCACACAAGCTTCCCTTCCCAATCAATGGAGAGAAATAAACACATGATTCCTGTGATCCATGGGGATACCTTTCAGCCAAGATGCATCACATCACGAAATTTCCAGGTTCTCTGTAATCAAACTCAAGTTTGCTATTTTATTTCCACAAAAGTAATTCTGAGTAGATGTAAAAAGCCTAAACAAAACATTATTTAGATGTTTCCAAAAAAACCCAAAAGAATGCTTGGGTCACTGGGCCTGAAGTCTGCTCTTAGGGATATTGCAAACTGATTCAGAATAATCCAAAGAAATCTGGGCCTGGGCAGAAGAGCCACTTCTTATTCAGCAGAAAGCAACTAGATTCAACAGAGACAGCATAAACATTATAGACATGACAGGATTCACTTAACGTTACTGTCAAGTTAACTTAATGGTCCAAAGTTACACTCACAAAGGTATACGGCACATATCAATGTAATCAAACAGCTGAACTACAGACACAGTCAGAACTCCCAACAGGATGCAGAATAAATTACCAAAGTATTACAACCAATGAAATAGTGTAACAAATTGCTTGCATAAGAATTTAAAAGAAAAAATAGTCAAATACATTTTCACTCTAAATTGGGACTAAATAAGGAACAGGTAAGTTAAATGTTATTATATTAGGTAATACAGAATATGGCTTGTTCTTAGGCACAAAATGAAATAATATTTTTAAACCTCACAATTTCTTTTTAATTATTTTCAGGCATAGTTATTACAGTTATCACCAACCAATTTATGTGTGCAGTGCTGAAACAGGTACATTTGAAACTGCTCCTCTGATCTAGGCTATTTTGCCTGTTGAAATCCAAAACTTGCCATTGCCTATCACTTCTCTTTAAGATGGAACTTCATGCAGCTCAGAAATAAGCATTCTGCCCTATGTCACGGAGTCCCCTGGAAGCATGCTGCCTCTACTGCTTGTGCTTTCTGTCACTAATGGGTATTGAGATTCCAAATTCACCAGTTGACTCCGGAACGTGGCAGGTAACGGTGTCTGACAGAGACAGAGCTCATTCAGGAACTCACCGAAGCCCAACATGGAAACCAACAGAAAAAGCAGATCTTCAGAAATCAGAAGCTCCCACCATCTGATCCTATTCACTTAACACTGCTCCAGAAAGATCTGAACATCATTATGTTACCTAATGGCAAGGTCTTACGGAAGTTCAGGACAAGTTCCCAACAGAACAAATATTTAACAGAACTACATAGGAAGTAACAGTCTTACAAATGATTTCAAGCATTTTATGATTATTTTTCTTAATGACTTGTTCATCTCTTCATAAACTGCAACCATAACAGACTTAATGGCCGTAAGACTGGATTTTGATTTTAGACATTGCTCAGAGAATGACAGGACACATAGAGAAGGAAAAAAAGGTACTTAGATGAGAGTAATTGTAGCATGAAGTTATGGGAGACAGTTTCATATGCATCTCAACAGTGCTTGTTTTGCATAATGAGGCAGATTATTTCTGGCTGAACTTATCACTGCTGGCAAAAAAAGAGCAAAGTTAGCCACAAAATTTCCATATATGAAAAGTTTTTAAAGATGGAAAAATGGTGTTTGGCATATCTATATATTATCTACATGTCCGTTTAATGCTTCTTTTTAATGCTATTTCCCTTTAACTATCTTGTTCACTCAATGCATTCATTGCTTATGATGTCTCTGGAGGGAAAAGCCAAATATTCATTCCATCTGTTTTAAATTCCGCATTTGAGAATTTGCAGTGAGCTTAAAATGTCTTTGTTGCCTTATAAATATTTAAAGAGAAAATATCTTTATATTTAAACTCCCAGAATTGTTGTTATTTTACAGTAGTTAAGTTTAAATGTTTGTATGCTAATCTGTTTTGGTCATAAACACAAGATTCTTGGGCATTGTCAGATCGCTAATACTTCTAGCACAACTTTAAACAGTACCAAGAAGCAGCTACTCAATTCCCACTGTTTTGTACGTGGAACAGAAACTGCATTTATTATAATCACCTTCTACTAAATGGTCTGGTATGACAAACCAAATTTACAGCTAAAGACATTTTAATAGCTGATGCTCAAACTGTCCTGCTGAGTTGGAAAGTGCAGCAGATACATATTATCAGTCACTTCAACAAGCAGTAAAGTCAGAAGCTACAAACCTGCCACATACCCAGTGAAAAAACTGCTTCTGATAGCATGTAGTGGCAGTGAGATGTCTAATACATTTTATGGACAGTCTTAGAAATTATTTACACTATATAATACAATGCCATCTGCGCAGAGAAAGCAGATTTGTTCTTGGAGGAATATTACCTGTCTTTCAAGTATTGTGAACTGCTGAAGTGAAATTGCTACAAACACCTTTGTGTTAATTCTACTTTACATCTTCAAGATGCACAAAATCCTTAAGAAAATGGATTACTGAAAAGTCAAATTCCATATAGATGTATACATATACGTATAAAGTCAGATATTCTTATTTTCTTATAATTGTTTATTTTACTGCAAATCTCAAAAGACTGCTAGATTTAATTTCCTTTTTAGATAGCTGAATGAAGACGCAGGTTAAATACCTCAAATATTTGACCCAAATATGGTTAACTGTATTTTTTCCTGCCAACAACATATTCAACAGTATTTTATAAACTCAGGTTACAGTAGGAAAACCACATGATGCTAACCTTTAAAAATGTTTTAAGTTTTTACTGCAGACTTTCAAAATATATTTACTCTTTTATAAAATTATTATACCAAAAATTTGCACTTAAATTATCTTTTAAAAGAAGAGATTACACAACAAAATGTATATTTTTAGCTATTATCACCTACAAATAATACAAATGAAAACAGCCTTCAAGAGAGGAAACACAATACATTTTACAAGATAAATGAGGCAATGAAGTGGAGAAATGAAAACCAGCAGTTGATAAGAATTCTAAGAAATAAAAATGAGATTGTGCTAATAATACATAACGGTTTTGAGAAAATGAATGCCAGAGGTTGGTATCAAGACAAAAAAATCCAGCTGAATTTTAAAAAAGCATGGCTAGTTTTATGACCATTAATAAGCACACACTAGTTAAATTGAAGGAAATCAGATCTTAGACTTGAAAGTGTTTGCAGAGTGAGGATGTAACTCACAGCACACAAAGGAGTCCTGTGGTTGTTGAAACATTAGATACTCCCCAAAAGAAATATCTGTGTAGAAGAGGGGCCCAAACAAATTCAGGTAAGTAAGTTATGCTTTATAATGTAGTTGAAGTGGTAGGGGAAAAAATTCCAAAATTAGTATCTCATGGAAGTAATAATTTTAAAACTTAACTTCCCTATGTCTTAATTTATTTTCCCCCTTCTTCCTTGGTAGTGTGAATAAAGTAATAATTAAAAATTGCCCAACTCTTCTCATGTGTCAAGTCTCTATTCCAAATGTCAAACACTATCCCAAGCACTGAATAAAGATGTAAACACTGCTATGTTGTTAATTAGGCTTCATGGGGAAATTAGGATGCAAAGAATGGTGTCAGGGGAATTGCGCAGACATGGGTTTGAACAATGCTGTTCCTGCCTTCCCACAGTAACTTTTGACAAAATGGACTTCATTCCTCTCACAGTGTGCCTTGCCAAGAAACGGATTTGAATAAAGGGTCCTCATTAGCAATAAAAGTTTGGAGGGTGGAAGTGCTGCTTGAACTTTGTATTGCTTTGTATTGCTGAAGTACATGCAAGGAAAAGCTGAATTACTAACAGTGTCTGGGTGAGCCAGCCCCAGCCCGTGTCAGCCCCGTCCAGCCATATCAGCTCCTGCTCTCGCAGCAGCACAAACTTGTAGCATCCACACACATGAAAGCTCAGGATGTCAGCCTTGTCTATGGTTGTGGAGCTCCCAGTGGCCACTCAGACCTTCTCACCTCCTCGCTAGGCTCCATAACGTGCTCTGGGAGATGCTGTGTGAAGGCTGATAGAATTATGCAATGAGTATTAACGCTCAAACCTTTTTCACCTGCTCCCCGTTAGCTTCAGAGCTAAACAAGGCATTGGTGATTCTTGAGTGTAGCAGTTAAGAGCAGGAAAGTATCTAAGAATTATTCAGGGTTGCTCAGAAATCTCTTTGCTGGTATTCAGAGGACCATTACCATAGTGACAGTGTACAATACTTATGTTTTACTACTGACAGCACCACTGAACCAATGTGAAAATGAAGCATGTCATATCTACTTCAAGCAACTTGAGGATAACAGAATTGTAAACTAAGTTCCTGTAGTGCTACCTTTATTAAGTCATCTTTAATTCAGGTTCTCAAGCCACAGTTGTACCTATAAAAAGGCACCTAGATCCACTTTAGGAAATTTTCATTATAGTGAAGCTCTAAGAATTGATTTTTAAACAAAAAAAGGACAATCTACAAACCTGTCTCCATGAGTGAGTAATCTTCAACAGCCAAGACGGTTCATCCACTGTGGACTACTCTTCTTGTAATTGACGTAGCTACTGTTGTGTGCTAAAGGCCAAAAGCAGAACTCAAGATTCCTAACACTGAAAAACAATACTGAGCCTAGGACTTGTGAACTCATTATGAAAATACCACACATGCCTGGGGAGTGCCTAGAGAGGGACTCGTGACTGCTCCTTCAGCTCAGCTATGAAGAGTTAATGGGCAAGAATCTGAAGGGCAAGATGTTTAAATCTGTCTCTGATTAATGGGGAGGAGGGACTCCCATACTGCTACTTACAACTCACAGAAGGAAGAGAACACTTAAGAGAGACCTTATAGAGGCTTTTCAATACCTAAAGGGGGCCTACAGGAGAGATGGGGACGGACTCTTTATCAGGGAGTGGAGCGATAGGATGAGGGTTAATGGTTTTTAACTGAAAGAAGGCAGATTTTGACTATATATCAGGAAGAAATTCTTTACTCCGAGGGTAGTGAGAGACTGGAAGAGGTTGCCCAAAGAAGTTGGGGATGCCTCATCCCTGGAACTGTTCAAGACCAGGCTGGATGGGGCTTTGAGCAACTGGATCTACTGGGAGGTGTCCCTGCCCATGGCAGGGGGGTTGGAACTCTATGGTTTTTAAGGTCCCTTCCAACTCTAACCGTTCTATGATTCTATGATTAACAGAAGCTAAGGGCCAGTAAGTTAAAAAGGAAAGGGGAAAAACCCAACTGACTTACGCCTTGGAATTGATTGTAAGAGCCCACTACAGAATAATAAATATACTGCGACAAGTTTGCTGCACACATCTGAGGCTTCATTTTTGTATCTCCTGTGCTTTTATTCATGTTTTTTCTGGATATGCTAGTGATATTTTTTTCCCCAGAAAATCCTTTCACATAGCACAGACCACGCATGTCATCTACTCCCTACTGCCCAAGGACACAAGTTCCATGGACCTATTTTCCCTTCAGAGCTCAGTGCAGAATTTGTCGCTACTGTCACTTACAACATGAGCTGGCAACTCCCTTTTGCCCCCTTTCCCTCAGTCTCTCCTGTCTCCTCGTCTTGCTGCTTAGCTGTGTCAGAAGGCAGAATTAATTTCTACATAGATGGGACTACTTTATAATGTGTTAAAGAATGCATTTAACTTTTTCTGATCTATGAAGAATTACAAAGATGACTGAAGATGGTAGGTTTCATAAACTAAATAAGCTACACCTTTTTCCTCTTATTAGCTTTCTGGTTTTCACCAGAATGATCAGTTTCTGCCTATTGTGAACAAATTGTGTTGTTCAAAACTAACTCCCCTGTACCTAGAGCTGAAGAAGAGAGGACAGTAAGTTGAACACAGCACTTTGGACACTTTTAACTACAAAAATCCTTTGCTGTGTGTATTCCATCTACAGTATATAGGTGCTATTTATATTACCTGAGAAAAAAAGAATTACCTGGTGGTAAGGAAAAAAAATCCCCACAAAAAACAAAACCAAAAAACCCCAGTTTGCCTTTTTTTCCCCGTCCTTTTTCTTTAGCAAACAGACATAAATCAGCAATGGATATGGTCATGGTAGGTAGCTAATCATCTGGTAAGAGATGCTATTCTTTTTATGGGCTTATTCCATGGATTGTAACTCAGGGAAAACTAAAAGATAAAGTAATCCACAACCACAATGAAGGAAAAACAGTTCTGTTATGTACTTATTTGAAGCTTGGACATTTGTCTTTTTATCACTACCATTAATACAAACAGTGCATGTCTCTTGACTAAGCTGAGAGTTCAAATTGTAATGAAAGCAAAAGAGAACTCGAGAAAGTCGTTTCAGATAGCCAGCAGAAGAAAACTTTTCTGGTTTTCCCTTGCTTTATGGCTTTCCAAACAACAACAAAAAAAATCCTCAGCTTGAATGTTTACATTACATATTATCAAGGGGGAAATGGCTACATAAACACAGGAAACAGCATAATTGGAGCACAGAACTAATTAAGAAAAAATAGATCCAGAATTCAAGTACACCTATCCTTCACAACATATTTAATGGTAAATTATTCTGTTGACTACTTTGGTAAATGTAGATATTTTACTATGTCATGAGTATCTTTCACTTCTTAAACATTTATCACAAATATTTTTTTCCCCATGAGGAAAAAGTAAACACAACAAAACCAAACCTGCTTGTACTGGGGAGAGGGAATCTTCAATTTAAGATATGAACGAATCTCTCGTTTGGTGGAGAGTTTGTGTGGCTTTTTCTTTTTAATTTCTTTTTTTTTTTTAATACAACGCATTAACAGTTACAGAAAGTATCTGATTGAAATAAACCTTAGCAAATAAGCAACAGGATTCACTTTACCCAAGTCCCTATTTTAAACCTTCCCAGGCACTTTCACTCTGGCTGTTAGACCTACTTAAGAGTCATCCCAAATCAGTTCCGTATGTTTATTACTTTGTCTCTTTGCTTTTCCAAATCCCGATCTGTAAATTTTGCGGCCAGGCCTGTTTCCCTCACTGCGCAGATGTCAACAAAACTGCTCTAGAGTGGAGTGAATGCACCCCGAAGAGGCCTCCTTGTGAGGTCCATTACAATGCAAAGGGAAAGTTGGAAATCAATAAAAGAATAAATATACACTTAGCTAATCAAAGTAAGAACTTTCTGACTTACTACAAAAAGCAAAACCATTTTTTTTTTTTAATTAGCACACATTAGCCCTTAAGGGATGTTGAGTTGTCAGAATTGCAATAGCATTTATTTTAAAAAGCTTTATCTGTCAGAATTCCTGAAACCGACTTTAAATATGTTTTCCTCAAAAAA
The DNA here is from genome assembly GCF_001431845.1 of Calidris pugnax. Lineage (NCBI taxonomy): Eukaryota > Metazoa > Chordata > Aves > Charadriiformes > Scolopacidae > Calidris > Calidris pugnax. The sequence continues at coordinate 31,771,524 of NW_015094510.1, forward strand.
CCCAAAAAGCCAGAATGCGGGTGCCTTCCTGCTAGGCAGAAGTTGGAGACATTAAGGCAGACAAGCTTCTAAAAGAGATCTTTAGTGACTCTTTTAAAAGAGTTCTTTAGTGACAAGCTTCTAAAAGAGATCAAAAGTTTGAGTGCCTGAACGTCATCAGCAACTTCTGCTGACTCCAACATAAGAACAACCCCCCAAAAATTTTAACTGAAACAAACAAACAAAAAAACCCTAAATGGAAGTTTAGTAGTAAAAATATGTTGGCAGAAATGTTTACTAGAGCTAGGATTTTATTTTAAATTTTGTGAATTGCCAGAAACTGTTATATTTGACTTCGTAGTTCCTTTCATTTATTTTCTTTAAAAAAAAACAAACAAAAAATGGCCACCTGCAGAACTCTCCATAGATATTAGTCTCCTAAATACTAAAATGAATCTATTTTGAGCCTCACACAAAATGGTCTTGGGGAAACTGTTATGGCTAATAAAGTAACTCTTAAAATTGACTAGAAAAGCAGATATTCATCACAGCCTGTCCAACTCCCAACTGCTTCCCCTTTTCACCTACCTCAAAAACGAGAGAGTGGAAGTCTTCTTGAGAAATACACAGTATTCTTAGCTCATTAGCATGAGGGGCATCTTTGAAATAAGTTAATAAACAATACTTAATGCCAATCTGACTAACTATGGTTCAGGCTAAGAAGGATGCATGGTCACTGAGTAATCCAAAGTACTTTGTTTCTTCGCTACATTTTCCAACATTTGGCTCAATCTCAGTTTGTGCCTTAGACACTTCTATTTTCCTTGGCAAAGTATTTCACAATGTAGCTCATCCTGATGAAGTTCTCCTGACATTCAGCCTAAATTCTCTCCCGATTTCTTCCTGTCAGATGATTGCCTCTTCTTAGCTAGATGATGTAAGCAGCATACACACTTCCCACACAAAGAAACAAAAGTTCTGCTAATAATGTAAAAACGGAGAAGTTAAACTTCACTCTTTTCAGGTAGTCATACATGAAAAATACAAATAAGACTATCTGAAAAAAAAAAACCCGCATCAGATCCTGAGCTCATTCTTTCATCAGCTCATTGCTCTTACGCTCAACAGGTTCTGAAAATGCCTGAATAATTGTACAGGTATAAATAAACACAGAAGCAGATAAAGTATACATACATTATCTATACATATGCTTAGGTATCTACAATGTTTTGAACAATTATTCAAACTGTTGATGTTTACAGTAGCATTTATTCTAGAATAATAAATACTCTGTATATTTATTAATATACAGATAAAAAGCTTGGCTTGTTATGAATCTATGAATCAAAATTTAGAAAGATGTTTTTTGCGTTTAAACTGCTACCAACATCAAAGTATTAATATATTTCTGCTATTGTAATTTGTCTCACCAGAACACTGAAAAGGCTTGTAAAAGATGGACAAACTACTTACATACAACTTTAGGAAAACACTTCTGGCATACTACTAATAGCTTGTATAAGTGACAGCCAGTGTAAATGCACAGCCATTTGTCATGACTGTCGTTTGAATACAAATATTATCAACTATCATCAAAACTCCACTACTAGTATATGTTGACACAGAAAACCCATTAATTATGGTAGAGAAAACAGTATTAAATTTTAGGTGCTGCTAACCCCATCAGTTTTATAAACTGACATTCCAAATTACAGTAGGTAGCGTAATTACATTATCACAGCTTTGAAGAGACACCATATTTCCAGGACTGGTGGTCCAGTAAAAGCCTTTGCCATTTTTAGGATACTGTGCTAGACTAATCTTTACTGAAATTTTCTTCTACCTGCTTTAATTAATCAAAAAATAAATCAATCTGGAAGCACTGTTCCATTTCATGATAGTCATTATCACAACAACTATTATTCTTGGGTTGCCATTTTGGGAACAGCACCTTGGGAACAACTATCTCATGGCAGGCCCAGTGAATTAATTTCATACTAGCAGGTCTCCCTTAATGGAAGTCCTCACCAGGATCACATAGAAAGTTACTACTAGTACTGCTTAAAATGGGTGCACCTGAATAGATATTTGGTACATACAGGCCAAGCCACAGACACTCCAGAGCTCAGACATTAGAAGTGGCTTTTATCTTTAGAAACGGTCTGAATAAATATCCTAAGTGCTTTGTGTGAAACCTGTGCTGGTGACCTGGTCTAGTGGAAGATGTCCCTTGCTCATTGCAGGGGGGTTGGACTAGATGACCTTTAATGGTCCCTTCCAATGATTTTGTGATTCTACAAGATTGACTCCCAAACATGGTGAGGTAACAATCTTCAGAATGTGACAAAGGCTCATACACAACTGAGCACAAAGCAAAACAATGCAGGCATATGAACTCATCAACCACCTCATTGTTTTTCCTCTTTGTCTTCTAGTTTATTTTGCAACTCCCATTCATTGAGCCCTGTTTCAAATTAAAGACTGACGACTTGACAGGCAAAGTGAACAGTGCAGGCTGTAAGTGGTCTTAACTGTTCATCTACCTACTTACCTCTTTAAGCAGCCCGTGTGGTCACTTCTTTGTGAGGTAAAAATGCTTTATCAGTGGCTAAGTGGTGGCTGTTGGAACTAACCAGCTATGGATGCACTGGTTTATCAGCAGTCATGCCATACCTGCCTGCGCTGCTTGGAGCGAGGCTGAGAATTGATTAGGCAGGCAGGAGGGCTCGTGCTGGTAGTACAGCTGGCCCTGCAGTCACTATGTGTGACTAATCTGTGCCACCTTCCAGTATGAAATTGAATTTTCATCTTCACACACACCTCATGTCTCCATTTGCCAATTCCATTAATAGCAAAAATAGAATTAAAAATAGAATTAATAGATACTAACCTCTACTATCACTATTAGGAAGCACTTTGCATTACGTTGCGCAGCTGCTGTGAAATAAAACTCTGAGAAAGTCTGATAGTTAAATGCTTTCCTCCTGTGCTGGGTCTAGTTCTTGATACAAGAGCATGGCAGTACCCAAACAATCCACTACTCATTATCTCTCTACCAACAAGACCGACCTCCCAGAATCGTTGTTAAAAAAAAGAGAAAAAAAAAAAAGAAAAAAAGAAAAAGCTGGTGTTGCGGAAACTAGTTATTCTAAGAGATGAATGTAATTGGAAGTTGTATTTTGTTTTAACAATTATTTCATGAATGAACATGTCCAGGCATGAAGCCAAAGTCAGCTGAGCTGTTTGTAATGGTACTATGCCCAGGAACCGTTAACTCCAAGATTGGAAGTATGTATCCTTTCAGGAAACAAAAGCACGTGTATGAACTTTTAAGATATTTTCTGAAGAAATGTAGGTTAACCATAGACTTAAACTATTCAGAGATAAATGAACTTTTATAGGTACAGGATCCATAGAATATATTTCAGTATGTCCATGCTATTGACAGCATTAACTCCCTGTGTGTACAGTGCTCTGGTATCCCAATAGAAATTTAAAGAGTAAATTAGAAACGTGCAAGGTAGCTGTTCAGGTTACAGGAAAAGGTCACGATGTTCTTTTAAAAAACAGATATAACAATAAATGAACTAAAATACTAAATAAAATATGAAGTTATAGAAAATTTTAAATTGATTTCCTACTGTGAAATACAATTTTATAGCTGCACACATACAAAGCTTTACTGATAGGTGACACACAGTCAAATGTTCAGAGGTTATTTAAATGTCAGCTCCTGAAGAATTATAATTTAGATGGTTCTGCCAATTCTCACTGGTGAAAGTTCAAAATGAGCATTCTGGGAAAAGCACACAAAATTAAGAAAGGGATGAAGGAGACATGGGATGACGTGTCATGACAGTATTTAGAGCAACAGGGCTAGAAATAGTATCAGATACAAGTTTCTTAAGTTTTTTTCTGCTCTCATGCAGATATGACTAACAACATAAATCAATTTAGAAAGCTCTCATTTAGCTTGTAAAAAGATACCAATGTAGTGTAAGAGCCAGCTTGGGGGCAGAGAAAGGTCTAGCATGCTTTCTTTAAAGGTGGCCTTCTACTGAAGAACAGGTATCCAAAGAAGCAGCTCTCATAGTATTTTAATCTTTAAGGCTACCAGACTCCCTGGCCCCATCATTCAAAACTTTCCACGGGACCATGTGACATGGCTTCCAGATTTCTGCTATAAATTCTTTTTACCGCTAGAAAAATAACCTTTGTCCGTGACCACAACTAGCTGTAACATCAGGGCTGCAACAAACATTGCACTGAGCTCTAGACTCGCAGGCATTTATTTTGGCAGCCAAGGTCGCTTAAGCAGAATTCCCTGATTTTGTGTAGCTTCTTCATGCTCTCTTTGACTTTTTCCTTTGCCCTTGGTTGTTGTGATGCTGAAACAGTCTGTGGCAACATGGTTAAAAAATAACCACTAAAAAAATTTTGTTTGTTTTGTTTTGCATTTACCCAGGTCGGTTTTCTGAAGTGGGTACACAGTAAACTGGTACTGCTGCCAAAGAAACACCCAGAACTGTCTCAGTCTCAGTTCAAAGTAAAAGCACTTGCTCGAGGAGAGGCATTTAGGGAAAGCTTGTCAAAGTAATAATAATTTGACCTTCTACAGGCATTTGAAAGGAATAAAAGAAACAATCTAAATGTTCTGCAAGTCTTAAGACAACATCCTAATGAGAACACTTCAAATAAAACTTCTTTGTGTTTAGGGCACATGCAGATTACACAGGTTCCCCAAGGGAGAATATCAAGCTGCCTTGACTTTAAAAAACATTAATTTACTTGCTTTCTTTTGAAAAGGTGTGGTTTGTTTTGTTTGTTTTGTTTGTTTGTTTGTGCTTGTTTTAAATACAGGCATCTTTGTTTCTACATACCCTTTGGTACATAAAGCGCTGGCGCTATCCATTTTAAATCATATTTCCCAGGACACTGGGAATAAGAAATGTCAGGTTTCAAACTACTCTGGAGATCAGACTAAATGAAGAAAAATTCAAAAATATGCTGTTTATAGGAATGATACTCATACTTTTCTCCTACTAGTAGGAGAAGTGCAGACAAATTCAGACTCCATTACAAAAAATAAAGGGTAGATTGTCAGATAACAGCACATATAACATTATTACAGGCCAGTAAGAGGTACAGCACATACCCTCTGCTATGAACAACTCCATTCCCTCCCTCTGCAGTCACAAAACATATGCATGAAACTTTAAGGCTGTAAGGTTGGCTGACCCATGAAAACTCAGGTTCCTTTCAAATACTCATTTAGAAGTGCAAATGTCTTTCTCTTTTCTTTGTCAACAGTCATCTGAGAAGACACTCAGTGACTGTGTTGAAAGCCAAAGCGTCTACAAGCTGAAATAGCAACAACATGCATTTCTGTGAAGACTAAAATGTCATTAAAATAAACTCATTCCAGCCACGCTACTCAATGAATGCCTCTCAAAACACTTTGGGAAGCTGCTGTCATGTAATGCAAGATCACATGCATTTAAACACAGGGAATACGAAATGAGTATATGAAATTGAGAAAAAAAAAAAAAAAAGAGAAGTAGCAAGCTGCTTTCTACCTAACTAACCAACCCTTTATTTTGCACTTTTTCTGAAGGGAGAATTTAATGTTTGCCTCTTGATAATACCAAAAATTGGCAAGCCATACCATTTTGTGAATCTTCTCACTGAAAAATGCTGCGAAGTAAATGAGAAATTTTCAGAAATTTGGCCATGAGTTACTGTTTTACTGGCTGGTTTTCAATAATCACTTCCTATTGCAGTCACTGCTGATCAGTCAATTAAGAACTGCAAAAAACGCTTACTAAGGCACAAAGCCAGCTCACCGGGACACTGTAAAAATCACGGGACTGTTTACAGCAAACTGTTAAATCATTTAACAAAATGCTTTGTAAACCAAAGTTTTAAGACTCCCTGCAATCATTTTATATCATAATAAGGAGTGACCACTCTAATACCTTCGTAGTCAGATATCCATAAGGAGGTAAATGCAATTACAAGCACCCCAACTATAGAAGGCAGGAGAAACTGTATTAGTTAACTGAATCAATTACATTAATCTACAGTGTAGCACTCCTGCAACACAGGTTGTATGTTAAAAATAAATGGATTTTCTTCATTCCTATTCTCTCTGCAGAAAACTGAAAAGCAAATACTATACGGGTACTAATAATCAAAGACTCATTTGAAAGGCTTTGTATACGCTTGTGTAAGATGTTACAGGTACATGAATGTTAAGAAACACTGCAAACAGGGACCAGAGCTAGTGAAGCCCCTTATCTCCACTCCCCTTCCCATTCCTCCTGCACAATCATCCCTGATCCTACTCGCAGCCACTTGGCCCCTTCAAGACATACAAGTGCTCCCTGTTTGATGTCAGCTAAATGGCCAACACAAAACATAGAGATCACCGTGACAGATCTACACTTACACAATTCTGACAAAAAAATGTTTACTACAAGAAAATAACTATGTAAGAATTCAACTCTCTGACAACTATCTTGGAGGACAGCAAAGACTGTCTCTAAAAACAGTCAGATGGCTTTCTTCCTCAACTGGCAGGTTCATGAGGCAACAGAGTTATCTATGAGCACGCCGAGCAGGACGGGGCGCAAAAGGCTTTGCTACAGTTCTTCACTGCGGACAACCATATCAATAGGAAATAATTCACATTTTCAAAGGAAAAAGAGAAAGCTGCTAAGAAACACAGTGCAAGACATGAACAGTAGGTTCTTTGTTTACTTCATCATCATCAAACTCTGAGCAAATTCTCTATTAATGGCATTATTCTATCACAGCAAAATGATTTCAGAAGTACTTTCTGCAAAGTTAAAGAAAATGGGGATCTGTATTTTCAATCCCAGATGTCAACAGCTGGGCAGTAACATGGATGTGAGAGGGACTAGTTCCAACTAGTTTCTAGTGAGATCAGTTTGATCTTTTAAATGTTAAGAGAATCAAATGTCACAGGATGACTCTAGGTTTTTTCTTCACTTCCACAAAAAACATGGAAAAAATTATTTTAAAGAATGAAAATGATTAGAACTATCCTTTAAACCAATTAGGAACATAGCAAGTGTAAAACTTAAAAGTAACACTAAGAGCTCCATAAGCTCCTAGACATTATTATTTGAGAAAATTATGGAAGCTGACACAGTGTCATCGGGAAGAGTTGGCTAATGCTCTGTACTAAGGGCATCAATACTTTTATCTCCAAATTGTCTGGCCTAGTATGGGGTTTGTATTTGGCAAAAGTTCAGAAATATCCATGCATACGTACAGACATTAGATGTTAAACCACATTAACAATAACAGAACATGAGCTGTTTCCTTTTATTACTCCATTATTTTTTTTTTTAATTGAGCACAAATGCTAAGAGGCATAAACTGAACACGTATATTTTTGTACTTGAGTGGTGCAGAGAAAGATAGCAAACAGGATTCCTGCTGACCCGAGGCACAGCAAGGGGAAAAGCTGCATTGTGAGTTCTCCCTCAAGGAGAACACAGCAAAGGATCCCGTTGCAGCCCTGCTCTCTGGGAAGCCTGCACCAGAAGTACGCCTGTCGCTCCTTCAGTTCATTTATCAGTTACAGTGGTCACAGTTCACATCTGTAGGCGAGTGAAGTATCGTTCTAATATCTTTTTAATAGCAATTATATCACAGAAATTGCTATCTTCTTGATAGTGATTTTGGTCCGGAAAAAATCATCCTTTTCCTTGCATGCACTGAAGGAATGAGGGGATGGAGCTGATACAAAGCAATTACCTTTCCTGCTGGATCACTTCTCCAATGATGTTCACTACACAGTCACACAAACACTTGTACCAACACAACAGGGAAGGTTGGACATTTTCTTGAGTGGTCCAGAAATACTCTACAAATTTGCAATTAATATGAATAAAACAACATTCTTCTAGATGTCACTGAACCCCACTTGAGTTACCTCCCAACTTTTACATTGACACAAAGCTCACCCAGATTTGGGGTAGAAGGCTGGTTCTAACAGCCATTCATTAGCTAAAATTTTCTGTAGCACAATTACTCCAACCATTCGAGAGCTAAAACAGAGCAGAAAACCATACACTGGTGCTGTCTGCATTCTCTCTCTTTTGCAGTAATTTCCAATGCTAACAGGCAAAAGCCTCAACAAAACAGTATTATATATTCTAAAAATGAGAATTCATATCACATTATGTATGGTAATGACAAACCGTATTTTTCTCCAGAACAGAAAAATGAAAAACATATGCAAAAATTATTCTATAAACTAAAATAAATGGAACAAATCAGTATCTTCCACAAAAATTGAAGATCCACTCAAATTAATGATCTAGAAGGTAAAAATTCACACATGTCCAAATGCACACACTGTCTGTAAACTGCTTTTCAAGCAGCTGCTTGTAGTTGACAATATCTGAAGAGTTCCCCTTTCTCATTTGAGTCTAGACCAGAAAAGCATAGATGACTACAGTGTACATGCAACCACAGGTTAGGCAAATTTCACCTGTATAGATGAAACTTACTCTTCTTACAGTTTCAGATCCAAGACATATTCCCAGAGGATGAAAAGGAAACAGACAGTGAAGCTGAAGATACTCTACTAAGCTCTCCAACAATATGAAGCAACCATGACTAATCCGAAGACCTCCAGGAGCAATTTACGGTAAAAGAGATGAAGCAGCAACCACCAATCTCCACACTCTGAGGCACGGTTTTCCTTAAATGTTGCAGATTTGGTTTTCTTCTATCAAAGCAACTACCCTTTTGAACTCTTGAGAAGCAGATGCTTCCCCAGATCAGTCCTTTTGATCCCAACTTCCCTTGCCTAGAAGGCAAAAGAGGATGAGGACATAATCTGCTGATGCATTGCCCTACTCTGCAGAGCCTTCTTGTCCACTTCCAGGCATGAAGAAGTTATTCTGGTGGAGACACAGAGATTTGGCACTGATATATCTACCCTGCATACAGGATAAATTTCCTAATGACGTACTCAATAACTGGAGAACAAAGGATAAGGTGTTTCTTTTCTTTTGTCTTTTTCACTCATTTCTCACAGGATTTGCAAATGGCTGGGGTCAGAATGTGGGGCAGAAGAGTCTATAGGAAATAAGACTGACAACTGTATCACCTGGGGGCGGGGGGGGGGGAAAGAAAAATAATCTCATTTCAAGGGCAGAAGTGTTAACCTGTTGCTGAGGATCAGTAGGTCTGATCTGCCAAAAATTTAAAGGTTGTTGAGATATGTCATTGCAATTAATAAATCCCAGGTCTTCAAATATATAACATTGATCTAATTTATTTGAACTAAAGCTCCTCAGAGAGTCCTCCTTGTAGTCAGTCTCTTCTCATCTTCAGCTTCCAGTGTCTGGCTTTCCTTGTTGCCTATCTCTGTATCTCTTCTGGTTTAGATAATGCTTCCTGAACAGAAATGCATATAACAAGTGTTCAAAATGGGGGTTCACCAAAAAGGTTATGAAGGCATGTGATTTGTTTTCAATAATTTTCCCAATGATTTCTAAAACTTAGCTGGACTATCAGTGGACAGTGAGCCGATGGTCTGGAAAAATAATGAAAAAAAAGGAACAAAGCCATTCAAATCTTCATTTTCCTATCTTGCAGAATTCCATTTACCAAAGGGATTTCTTCTGCAACTAATACCCAGTATATAGCCTACTATACCTGGGTTAAGAGGAAGAAAAGGGGGAGAAAATAATAAAAAAATAAAGATAATTTTTATAACAATATAAAATAATGTCATGCTGATTTACTGCTCCTTGTTCAATAGAAAGCTTAGGAAAATGAGTAATTCCAAATTACTAGTCTGATGCACAAATTCAGAAAGTCTTTCCAAAGAAGTTTGGTTAACAGGATAGTACATGCTACCTTAATTGTTGAACAGGATATGTACAGGCCACCTTAAGTCCAAGGAAAAAAAAAAAAAAAACCCTCAAAAAACATCTTTGAGGTGTTTTTTAATTAATATAGAAGAGCAAAAAATGGGGGGGAGAATGGGGGGAGGGGAACACAAATGAAAAAAAACCAAAACAAAACCCCAGACCTAATTGCAAAGAAAAGAAATCCTTTCTTATTTGTGGTGGTGTTCATTCATTTGTAGTAAAATATGCTTTCAGACAGTCTCCTTGCAGGCAGGTTCCTACCAAAGAGATTAATTTAAATGCCAAGATTGGTATGAGAAGTGAAGAGCACTAAAACCAGTTACCAAGTATATCAAGCACCATCATACACTATTTTTTGACATTTTAAGAGAGTGCCCACGTGAAACAAAATGCCAGGTTTATGCTCTGCACTCTCAGGGTGCTAGTATATGTCATTTTTATGATTTCTCCCCTTTATAAACTCAGTAATAAGCAGCACCTGTGGCTAGAAGACCACTTATTTTTCTGATGAAATCTGTAACCCACTTCACATTATAGGGAAAAGGTTAATTTTGCTGAACAGCATGCTGTGTCCTTCCGTATCTGATTTTATGTACCATTCCATGGATAGCTGGTTTTAATAGTTCATTTATTTTTCTTCAAGTGCAGCTTTTGAAACTGAGTATTTTGATGCTTACCCTGGAAGCAGATAGCATTGGACCCCTTGTGTGAAGGCAAATACAGAACCACAATAACAACATCCAGTTAATACAAAAAAAAGTCCACAACAATGAGATACTCTCTGAAGCATGAAGATTATGAGATACAAAGAGACAGACATTAGAAAGAAAAATATTCATTGAGCATAGTACACAACTATCCACTTCAGAATTTTTGTACTATCCCCTGAAGTATTTAATATTGGTCAGGAATTCAAAGTAAGCATAGACATCTCACTGATTCGTGATGCCAGAGAGAAAAGCTCCAGCAACCCATAAAAACTTGGGTAAATAGCAAGGAATGTAACAGTTAAGACGCCTATTTCAATTTGGGATTCAGTAATCTTTCAGAAACAAGCAGGGAGTGACATTCAAGGTAACATAACGCTCAAGAGAACGCATTTGATGCTTCAAATTGATAGGGGATCTCAAGGAAGAGAAATCAGTATCATGAACAAATTCATCTATTCTTGTGTTAACACAGCGTAATCCTATGAAAGGAAAAGGAATTAGTATTTTACATAACTCCCACTACATTTCTGTTTGTTATGAAGTTTACTAACAATATCAAATGAATAGGAAACATAAATAATGCATGAATCTCTAAAATAAAAAGGATAACATTTATTAAAAAGAAACAATGTAAATTCAGCAAGAGCGGAAGGAAATTATTTTAAGTAATTTCCCTTGATATAGATCCAAATATCCACATGAAATGAAATTAAAACATCTCTATTGTTCCCTAATAATCACTGGGAAATAGAGGTCATTATTTTACATTCCCTGGTGGCTTGTTGCTGAAGTTACTGGGAAGGCAGTGGGAACGAATCTGACTTTTTATCTTATTGGTACACTACTTATAAAACCCAAGAGACAGAGCTGTTTGGTTGGTTTTTTTTAATGCACCATTTACCAACAACATCATTAAATTAACACCAGCATGAAATATAGATATCAAACACAAGGTAGTGTATTGTAAAAAAAAAAGTGGCTAATGACCGATTTTCTTCTTTATTAACTTTCTAAGGGGAAATATTTGGGGCATTACTTCTGGGTTTTTTTAAGAATAGTGGTCATTTTTTTAGTATCAGGAAATAAAAGACAAAGATATAAGAAATTGACTTATAATAATCACCCCATTATTACTGCTGGCAATAATAATGGCTGCAAAGCTTTATACAACAGTGTATTTATTTATGTGACACGCTGTTTTATTTAACCTTACACTTCAGTGTTTTTCCTAGTAACACTGTTCGTAACATCTTGTTTCATTAGCTTCTTCTAAAGAAAACTTCTGGTTCTTTATGCAAGAAGGACAGAAGGCTTGCTAAGATGCCTCAAACTATTTCCTTGACCATTGGGAACACTTAATTTATACATTTGGTGGACAAGCACTCCAACACACCTCTCTGTTTTCATCAAAACAAAGAAACAATTTAACTTATGAAGACCTTAAAAGACATCAGGTGAGAAATAAATTGATGATATGAATGCATACTTTCCAAACTCAAATCTGATTCATGCACTTATATGCATGCTCATATGTTAATAATATAAAATTCAAGGTAGGGAAACAAGATCATTAGCTGGTAATTAAAATTAACATTTGTCATTCTGTATTCCTGCATATCCATCATTCACTAATACAATACTGTCTTATATGACATGCTTCAAGAACGAAAAGAAAGTTGCAAATGGTGTGATGAAATGTATCCATAAATAGTCTCAACACTGACTAGTTGCTTTTCTCCCAGCCTTCTACAAAATGTCAAAAAGAACAAGCTTTGTGGCTTTTTGTTTTGTTTTTTAACTTTTGCAACTTTTTTCTTTTTATGCAGAAGTAAAGGAAATTAAATTCTTATAGGCCTGCGTGCCCTGCCTTGAGCTTTCCAGTCAGCTAAGAAGTTTTTCTAAAGTTATCTCTAATCTGCAAATGGGCTGGCTTGAAGTGCTTCTAGCAGAGGAATCAAAGGCTATGTATAATGCTCCATACTTCCTCAGAAACAAGCAAAAAACGTTTTGAAGATTTCACAGTTAAATCACAAGTTTGTCAAGCAGAAAACTCTTACTACTAGCACTCTGTTCACCATCTAGCCTGGCACACTCATCCTCACAGGGACCTCTGGATTCTATGATGGCATGCATAGAACTGCAGTCAGAGAACTGGAGAATAAAAAAAAATAAAAGCATCTTTGACAATGGTGAAAGTTTCTGTATTGCCTTTTCATTTACTTTGGTTTTGTTTGGTTTTGTTTTTAGGTTCTAAGCCCTTACAGCAAAGATGGACACCATAAGACACAATTAATACATTCATGTAGTATGAAAAGCTGCGAATTAACATGTTTCAGGAGGAAACCTCAGGAGAGCCTGTCTTTTGCCTCTAAATAGAATCAGACACACTTGAAGCCAGTACACTGCATCATAGCAGGATCTCTGATTTGTATGGCTGTATGAGTCAATACAGCATCAAGACTTTGGCTACTTTCACAGAGCATTAGAACTTGTGACCTAGAGCCAGAGCAGCAAGTAATGCAGCCCAGCACACAATGGAAAGCATCTCTACCATGTAAGTGTCACCAAGGTGACATACATTCAGAAAACAGAAAAAAAGACAACCAAACTCTCTTTTTCATTTGTAAAATTTATCCCTAATGAATAGCATAGGCACAGTAACTATGTAAAGATCCAAGTGGGACTGGTTAATCTACATGTATTATTTCAAGGCTCACAGTCTCATTTTTGCATTTGTCTCTACCAGGAACAAATATTTTAGGAAGTTTAATTGAAATAATAATTAAACAAATTCCACCAACAGGCAGATCAAAGTTTAAAAAAAAATGAGAAATTCTAAGTTTGTTGAATTTTCTTATTCAGATATTACTACCATGATAACCGTGTGTCGTCAATGCTCTCAGCGTGGGCATTCAGTTTGAAGAACAAACAGAATGGGGCTATTTCAAACTCAGCAAAAAGTTGGATGCAAATGATTTCCCATCAAGACCAGCTTCTCCACACATGAAGACACACATTTGCAAATTTGTTTACAAGGATTTAATGATCACATTCTAGTAAACTTATGGCCATTTGTAAAATGTCAGCCAAGTCTTTGACCCTGCATTGGGATTCAACAGCTCAGCTATACAATCCATGCATTCCCACTGAAGTCATACCATAATAAAACAAAAGGTATCTTTCTATCTGACTGCTCTTTTTCCACTTAATAAAATTAATCTTTTACTCTAATGGCATTCCGACAAGATACAAAGTAAAATATCATATGGAAAAATCAAATTATAAACCATAGAGAGTCCAGAAACTTCTAAAAGTGAAAAAAGGAAGTGACTCCTCTGAGGAAAAAAAAGAAACAAAGATAAAATAAAGGGAAATTAAATATAAATATTATGAAAGACTAACCAGTTTGAAAAATTAAACCTTCACCTATTCATTGTTTTCCCTTTTTCTAATAGTTAGCTCACAATAATCTTTAACCCAAACTGGAAAGCTATTCATTTGAAACATTGTTTAACTAAGTAATTAGTAAGTGTTCTGGTAAACATCTTTAAAGGTGCTAAGTGCTGAACAGTCACCCAGGAAAGAAATACTTTCCATGAAGCAAAGATTCTGCACTTTTATAGGTTTAGGTGACTCTAACTATCCAACTGTACCATATAAATATTTATGATTTTGCTGCTTTAAAATACTTATGTGAACAGAAATAGTGGGAGACAAATTCTATGGTTATTTACACCTAGGAATAAGAGAACTTTCTGTATTCCTCTTCCTGAATTAATGAGTTTGCTCCAATCTGAGTCTGAAAATCCTTTTCCTCACTTCCCTAAGTACTCATAAGAAGAAGGAAAACAAAGACAGACATAGTCATTGGATAGATTTGAGCTGGTTAAACTTTCACAATATTTAAAAATCCCCCTGCTGAGGTTAATCCTTACCTCACTTCTTTACTCATGATTGACTTCCAAGGAAGAGAAAAAAGTAGTCTCATAGCTTATGTGGAATTTAAAAAAAAACGCTTGTACAAGAATATACTCAAAACTTATTTAACTAATCTGAATTTTTTTTATTTAACATCTGAATAGAAATATAAATGAAAGCATACTGCAGATTCACTGGTATGGAAACAAAGGGAATAAGAATATCATAACAAAGGACAATCTGGTAAGTCTGATGTACTCTGCAAGAGTGTCTCAGAGGTGATGAATTTGGTTTGTCTTCCTTCCACTTATTTATCAGGTTCTTGGATTACTAGTATACATTCACTGGACAATTCTCTAAAAGCATTTCAATAAATATATACATACCGATACACATTTCCACTATATGCTCTTTGTTTATAGTTTTCTTTATACCTGTGCTTTTAACCACTAAGACATGATGGGAGAAAGGAAAGGTAGAGCAGCGTTCAAAGTTTATTTTGTGGTGGGGAGCAGGGAGGGAGGAAATTGTGAGAAAACAGTTTTTAAATTAATACAAAAGTATTTGGCTGAACACTCCATTAAAAATGGCTGCAGTCTGTGCTAGCACATTTCTGCCTTTGCAGAAGCAGGTGATTGTTATGAAATACTTAATATCTACTACACAAAGGAGGAAGAGAAAAAAAATATTCATTTTGTACAAAAAGAGGCCCAATGCAACATAGTATTGCCAGCAAACTTACCAGTCGTCTCCTCTCCTCTTCAACAGCAATCAGGAGCCGAGCAAACTCTTTCAGTGACTGGGCTGAAAAGAAAATGAAGAAAAATAATGTCCTGATTTACATTTTACATCCTAATAACATTTTAAGGGCAGATGAGTCCATTATCTGGACTTAAACTGTAGTAATAGTATACTGCTCTGATGTACTACTCCACTGAGTAGTCATTAAATGAGGCATAGACAGAAATGAGCAGTAGGTCAAGAGCAGGTAAAAAACAAAGGAAAAGAACCTGAGTCTTAAGAGTCGTGCATCTAAAAAATAATTTTTTAAATGGAATACGGCAAACTGCTTTTCCTGACAAGTGCAAAGATTAGTCTCAAAACAAAGAATTATACAATCAGCCATAAAATTTACTTTAGCACACAAGGATTAGAAAGAAACTGAAAAGAAAAATATTTAGTTTCTCTTATTAAAGTGCAGTAACAAATACACGCAAGACCAATGAAAAATATTCAGGTAAAAATGTGAAAGTCAACATTTTTGAAGAAATGTGTTACTTATGCCAAATATTTAGGTTTAGCAGCTCTTTGGCTTTTTGTTTTGCAAGGATAAGCTCTCAGGTGAGGAAACCAGATGATTGATTTGAATTCTGTTAAAACTGTGAGAGAGTCTTTGCTCAAAACTGCCTTCAAATATAAGTCAAAGGGCTATAGAGGATATCAACAGACAAATAATAAAAGTATTAACCCATAAAAGAGGGCACGAAATGGGAAAACATTCAAAAAACTCTTAAGGCTTTATTCTCACTTAAGCCAAGTAGTCCAAATCTCTCTAGAAAAAAATCTATCTTTCCATTTATATTACTTTCTCAAGGGCATACGGGTTTTTCAGAATTCAGCATTACAGTTCCACAGACAAAAACGCCAGAGAAGAATCATGTGAAGAGAACTAAGTAGCTCTTTTTGCTTTGTCCTGATGCAGCAGTGATTGCTGCCAGTGACAGGATGCTAAATTTCATGGTTTAAAGCTCTGATCTCATGATGCAGATTCATAAATCCTACAGCTTCTCACAAGAAACCTGAGGCAATCTAAATCATCTTATAAAGAGGAAAAAACCAAGGAAACAAAACTTGTAGAATTTCTCAAAAGAACAGGATCAAAAATTCTTCACAGTTAACCAACATACACTGCTGAGGGGATGCTAACAGAACTCATCCTCTTAATTATTCTTCTATCTTTTTAAGTGTTTTTACAAAACATGTCCCTCTCCAATAATACGGCTTCATCCTCTCTCAACTTCCCTGAAAGATTTAAGGAAATAAGTACATTTTCCAGAGGATCTGCTAGGTTCCAGTATCTTCTAAGAGGGAACCAGCATCTAGCCTGCCTTAACTTGTCAGCATTCACAAATTGCTGCTTAGTTTTTGAACCATACCGAAATCATTTTTATCCTTTATCCCATCTGGACATTGCAGAGGTCACTCTTGCATTCTTCTTGCTCTCTTTTAACTTCTACAGCTGAAGAAAACCTCGCTGTTTGTTCCACTTTCTTCTGCAAGACCTTACATAGTTTATTTTTTGCAACTGTAATGCTACACCTGGATATTTTGACATCGAAGTCATTCTTTGCTGACAAATCCTTTTTTCCCCTCTTATTATTCATGAGCTCTTTGCTTAGTTCAAATACACCTGGCAAGTTAAGTGTCCATCTGGTTAGGTCTCAAGCCTTTTCCTTTAATATTTTTCCCTGAGAACACAAACACCAGTAAATTTTGCAACCTCTTAAGAAAAAGAAATTCTAGGCCTCCTGCACAAATTTCTGAACTCCTCAACTCAGGCTCACCAGCTGAGCCTTTCAGTCGCTGATTTTCAGTTACTTACCAGCTCAGCCTTTATCAGAGTTGCATCTTGAGATCAAGATCTTAAGTTTGCTATCCACTGAATTAACTCAGTCTCTTAAGAGTCGGCTCATAATATCCCAACTGTCAAAACCAGGTAAAGAAACAGATGATGAACCACCTGGTTAAGTTACCTCATATGAAATCTGTTGAGTGTTATATTCAAGAACCCTGACGTACCCATTATGGAACCCTAAAACTTAAATAAACAACAAGCCAAACACACATGCTCCAACTATTTCTTATTTTTACACTGATATCCCCCAATATTTAACAAGAAAGCCCTTGCCTGTAGAAAACAAAACAGAGCCAGTTCATCCCTTGCATATGTGGCAGAGTGATTCTTTACCCACCATTAAAAAAGTTTAATCTTTTCAAATAAACTAGATAAACATATTGTTTGAATTTTATTACCTATTCAGGGAACTAGGATGCACTTTAGAAAAACAGCTGACTTTCTAGTAAAGCCAGAGAGAGAAATTGTTTCCAGATTATTTCAGTGAAATAACTGGTCATTTTTAACCGCAAAATGATGTGTTACTGCAATCACATGTTAAAATTCCTTTCCTTCTCCTTTTTTCACTTTTTTTATTCACAATGACAGAAGTATTTCAAAGAGAAATGATCATAGCAGATGATAGCAGATCCAGAACCTACTGAAATTTAAGTTTTCCCTACCCACATCAAGCCTTATGGTACTCTTAAGTTTCTGATCACATCATTAAAATCGTCCTTAATACAACAAAGGCTTATGAATATATATATTTTTTTTTCATCATCTGCAACGAGAAAGCTGACACTTTACACCTTTCAGCAGCCAAGCACAAACACTGCCAGTTCCCAGCCCCAAGGTATGGGCAGGACTTTATCTAAATCAAATAGAAAGGGTGGGGGACAGGCAGGTAAACGTAATACAGTCTGTTCAGGCAATATTCAGAGTCTTAGGTGCAATAAGATAGTAGAGGAAGAACAGCAGGAAACAAAAACTGGGCAGAAGGACGAATGGAAACTCTGAGGAGGAAAGAAAAAAACCAAAAAGAAGTAAGGGAAGCTTTTGATTCATCTTCCTAATTTCAAGGCAGAACCAAAGGGGTTTTAAGCTTCAAAGTGTTTGCATTTCAAAAGTTTTTTGCTTAGGATTTAAATAAAACTAGGGCAGAAAGAAAAAACGATAAAAATATGTTCTGCAAGTGTGCAAATCAAGATTCTCATCAATGTTTAACATGAATATAAAGGTACTAGTATGTCCCCTATACAGTGCCTCAGCTGAAGACTGAGAAAATGTTTCCATCTTCTATTCCCTGTTGCCTCACTTTTGGGCAGATTATAAAGGTCAAAGTTTCACTAAGAGCACAGAACCTACACTCTTCAGCAGCACTATGGCACCCTAGAAGTACCTTCGCATCAGTACTGACTACACCTCCACTGTTTGCTGCCCAGCATCCACCACATCCATCCTTTTTGCGCTGGTCAATAACCACAAAGCCATGGAGTGTCCTTTCCCAGCTCAGGAGGTGCACTGGGAGAACAAGTGTATCACGTAACTCAGACCACAATGAAGGATGCATGACCAAAATGAAGACAGAGCTCAGCGACATGGACCTCTCTGGTGACCCCACTGGTTGGTCTGCCCTCGCAATGGCACCCCATAATGTCAAAAAAGGCTTCACCACCGCCAGAACTCCCATAACACCAGTAGAGTGTGATTCTATCTAAACGGGGAGACCTAATAGCAGCCTTCCAGTACCTGAAGGGAGCCTACAGGAAGGCTGGGGAGAGCCTGTTTAGAAAGGCCTGCAGTGACAGGACGAAGGGCAATGGCTTCAAGCTGGAGGGGAACAGATTTAGATTGGAGATTAGGAGAGGGTTCTTTACTGTGAGGGTGGTGGAGCACTGGAACAGGTTGCCCAGGGAGGTGGTTGAGGCCCCATCCCTGGAGATATTCAAGGTGTGGCTCGATGAGGCCCTGGGCAACCTGGTCTAGTTGGGGGTGTCCCTGCTGACTGTAAGGGGGTTGGACTAGATGACCTTTGGAGGTCCCTTCCGGCCTGGGCAATTCTATGATTCCATGATTCTATGATAAACATTGCAGTACTTATGAGTCTTTCATGTTATTACACCCTTCTTTCCCATACATTCCCACTCAGTCTGACCTCATTTAAAGCCAGGGCATGTCCCCAGAGAACTTCATCTGTTCTGGAAGTCGCAGCGGGAGGTGGTAAAGGGAATGCAAGACAGCCCTTGCTCCTCTTTCCCCAGTGCATGCTACTCCCTTCTTCCCTCCCTCTTTTCCCACAGCTCCCCTTTGGTTGTAGCCAGGTGCCAGCTCCACCTCACCTGGGCATGGACCGGGCCAGGCAGATGGAGTGATACACAGCACAGAGCTCCCCAGGGGTGTCAGGGCTCCCCAGGAGGGCCACCAGATAGCCCAGAGAGCTGGAGCGGCCATCGCTCCCCTCCACCACCCAGCCCCCCTCTCAGGGTTTCAGGCGAACCCAAGGGTAACACCCACCTCATTCAGGATTCCCAGCTCTCAACAGGAAACAAACAAACAAACAAATATTGCAGCAATAATAATCTGAGGTGCTTTTGCGTAGTTAAAAAACCAGAAGATTTAAAAACCAGAACCATTTGTGTCAGACGTGGCCCCACTGCTGTCTGTCAGGAAGCCCAGGAACTTCATGCAGGCCTCACAACCTTTTCATCCTAATGCTGCAACATTTTTATTCGCCCTTCCTGCTCCTCTTTTTAATCAGAATAGACACAGTAGAGTTAAAGTGAACTTTGTAAACACTAAACACTAAATGGGGTGGGGGGAAGAAGGGTCAAGTATTTTACAAGACAAAATCTCACGGGAATGTGCTGGTAAGAGCTAAATTCTGAAAACATACCAATAATATAAAGTACAACATGTAAACCTAACTTACATTAAATATGAAGGTATTTTTAATCATTTTCAAAATCATTATTGTTACTGGTGGGACATTTGAAGCAAAACAAAGTGCTGCCTTAATACTTTATTCTAAGTTATTAGGAAATACTAGCTTACAAAACCCAAATAGTTTTACAGTCTGCTCTTTATTTAAGGGCTATTAAATGGACTTGTAAGATACACTTGGCATCATGATTGAAGTGATGCCTGTGAAAAGCAACGCCCAACAAGTAAAAACAATTGTATATGTACCCAGCTGTACACTTGTGGTCTCATTCATCACAATTAAAACAGGTCGCCAGCTGTTTTCTCTGGAGTGTTCCCAACCCAGCAATAATTTGCTGCAAAATTTCCCTTGTTCAGGAGAAATAGCTCCCATTACTGTATTAAAAAAAAACCAAAAAAAAAAACAAACCAACAACCAAAAAAACCAAACCCTCTTTATTTTTAAATCTAAAGTCTTTTAATTAACTTGCTTCATAAGGAAGCAAACTATCAGTACCAACAGCTCAAACCTTAACAGCGTTCCAAAAGATGCACGTGTTTCATTTGGGTTTTTATCCCTATCATTTCAAACATACAATACAGCTCCACAAAAACTTACAGTCGCATAATCAAAAGAGAACTGGAGCTTAGTGTAGGGCTAAGTGAATGAGGGAGAAATGTAAATGGATGAAAGATTATTTATCTGATTCATGATCTAGAATTCTGGTTTACTGCATTAAAATCCACCCTGTGGTTCACAGAAAAAAAAAACAACAAACAAAAAAACATGTACTTAATAAATTTGATGAGGTTTTTGCTACATACTTGTGTAAAGAATGTATCTCTTGAAAACAACATGTTATAGATATTATTGAATTATTATATCAGAAATTAGCTTAATACTAAAGAGTTCAGTGTTAGCAATATAGAATTATAGAACAGTTTGGGTTGGAAGGGACCTTTAAAGGTCATCCAGTCCAAACACCCTGCAATGAGCAGGGACATCTTCAACCAGATCAGGTTGCTCAGATCCCCATCTGGCCTGGCTTTGAATGTTTCCAGGGATGGAGCATCTACCACCTCTGTGGGCAACCTGTGGCTGTGTTTCACCACCCTTGTAAAAATATTTCTGCCTCATATCTAGTCTAAATCTACCCTCTTTTCGTTTAAAACCATTACCCCCTGATCTCTGTTTTCTTCTGGTGGCTGTTCCCATTTCTGCCTCAGGGAGGGCAGAGCATGGTTCCACCAGTTCTCTCTTTCACTGACTCAATGCAATGCATTGCCAAACGTTACACACAACAGGTATGATGCATCTATATTTAATGAGAAAAGAATAGCAACACGTATGAAACTTAGAAGTAGTTTTATATGACCAATTCTGAATTCAAAGACATAAAGACAAGTTTGGAAGGTTCAAGGTGAGATAGAACGGAAAGTTAGTGTGGAAAAGAGAATAAAAAGAAACATTATTTTCTGTGAAATGGACTGTTGGATTAAATTATACTAAGACATACAGTCTTAAATAATGCATAAGCAATTTTTAAATACTCTAAAGTACACTAAAAAACATTTTATGGTATTCTAAGCAGGTATCACCATTATCTTCAGATACACGAATGCCAGCATGGAAAAAATATACATAAACAGAAATATGTCATTTGTTCTTACATCTTCCTGTCTAAGAGGCAAAAATGTGCAAACCTGTCAGAGATTTCCTTCTGTCTTCCTGCTCTGACTGGGGAAATGCCAGGCCTGTGCTGTACATTGCTCTTGACACACTTTGGCAGAGAGGTCAGTCAAGTACATCCTCCCTCCAGAGCTGGCCATGTCTGGCACAGACATGCTATAGCAGGCTCAGAATTTGTGCTTCAGCATGAACTTCAACTAATATTTCCAAGGGAGTTTTTCCCAGTAATACTGAATCAGAATTCAAGATGGACCTATAAGGAAATTTCCCATGGATTAACACTTGTTTACTAGACTTCAGTGACAACACAGAATAAATGCAAGATCCATGAGTGGTGGGATGGCTGGAAGAAGAGACTTTCCTTTCCAATTCCAAAATGAAAGTAAATATTATTAAATAGTTACTAATTCACAGATGTATTTCCAGAGCTTTTATGACTAGCATTAATTGCAGCCACAAATGCTATTTCAAGCAGCTTTTCAAAAAACCACAACATCAAATAAAATTTCCATCCTGCCTTCTGTGACTTTAAGCCATATTGAAAAAGTATGGGGTGGGGGGAAGGAGGGAAGGATGGGAAAGGAAAGTAGGACAAGAGGAGCAACAGATGGTTTCTTGATTAGACAGAAAAATCACAAATTTCAGATTAATACCGACAGGCCATCACAAGTATCTTGAATAGAGAGACATTAATCTGCTTTCTCAGTACTTTCTACCTAACAAGAACAGTGGTTGTCATAAAAACCAGGTAACTGAAGATAACTAAACTTGATGTCTCAAAATGTCACCACTGTGGCAAGTTTTCAGCATGCCAAAATATAAACCCAAAGGTGGACTGTCTTGAAATAAGGTTCCCAAAGCATTCTATTCTCTTTATCTTTCAATACGTTGACTATGAATTTAAATATAGCCTTATCTTACACAATACAGACTTCCTTTACCACTGTCACAACCTGGGCTGATTTGTTAGCAATTCTTTTTCTTCCTTTTTCTTCCTTTTATTTCTACTGAATAAAGCCTATGATGCATTAGAAGTGGACAATTATCTACAGCTTTAAATGGCATTACAGTTTAGCCCAAAGGGAACAAGCTGCAGGATCAGCACCTTAGTCTGCAAACTGAAATAAAGAAATATTTGTGCAATTTAGAAATATTTCATAACCAGTGCTGACTGGGCTTCAGTACTGCTGTAATACAATTTAAAAAATAGTGGGGTAAGAGAACTGCAACATATCTCTACAGAAAACAGTATTTTTTTCTGTTTTTAAACAGATTTTCAGAAAAGCTATATTTGGATAAGTACATGTCTGCTAAATCTTCCCAATTATTATTCAGGCTTTCATTTTGTGTTGGCTGCCACTACTTCCTCTGCCACTTCTACCCTAGGTCCGCTTCCCTCACTTTCCAAGTGGCAACAATTTTTGAGAAACTTCAGTCTGGAATACTGAGATCAGTACCATAAGTAATATTTACTGGGAAATCAGAAGAGAATTAAAAAGAAGGGCAGAGAAGCGAAGGATTTGAAACTGTTGTTTTTCTTACCAATTTTGTTCTCTTCTAGGTTTCATTCCCAAGATATTAGAAGAAACAGGTAACTGCTTTCTTTTGTTTAGGTTTAAGGTAATATTGCTTAGGTATCTATGTAAATTCCAGTTTGTAAACTAAGAGCATGTCAGATGCACTCGAACTCTGAGCTGACCGTTGGTGTCAAAAAATAAATTGTTAGAAAAATCCACTGTGGAAAAGGAAGTTAGAATAGCAAAATAATGGCTCATCTCTTCATGGTGTTTCAGTCTCATTTAAATTTGGAAAATTAATATTGGATGAGATGCCTTATCCTCCATTTGGTTTCTCTTACTTCCCTAACCTGGATATCAGATTTTAGGGATCTGTATTAAGGACCTCAAGTGTTCCTTTAGCCTCTGTTTACATTTACCACAACCTCCATAAGAACAGTAAAAAAAGGCTACTTGTGCCTTCCTGTAATACAATGAAATATACTTCTGATAGTAAAAGACAGGCTGAAGCAAAAATTCAAGTGTACAGGTTTTAAAACTCCATGGAAATACCCCAACAGACACTCTCAAATTGACAGCAAATTCTGCCAGCAGACAGTGGTTTAAATTCACAGCCCAAATAACCACAAACTTCCTTGAAAAATTCCATCATGGGAAGGTACAGAAAGGTACAGGCAACTCTGTCTGGTCTGTACTGCTCTTGTGATAGAATCAAAACATACTTAGAGCAGACAAGGTGAAACAATTTCAGACTCAATAAATGTACATTCTTACTACCAGCTCAATAATTTATCTGATAAGTAAACTCTGCAAAAGGCTTAATCCAGTGCATTTTTGTGAATTAGTACCATGATGTTTCAGATCGTGAAGTAATTTCTACCTAATCCAGACTTTGAACTTTCGATTCTGATTAACAAAAAAAAAAAATTCTATCCAATTTCAAGGATGCTTTATCCCGACTTAACACAGACACGCCCATAAGAAAAATAAATAGTAACTACTGCTGTAAGTTCGATCCTCCCACAGAGCACAATTTACAGAGGTAATTTTTTTTCCTTTGGCATTCCCACTTAGAACTGTGAGGAAAGGTATTTTGCCAATTTTTTTCAATTCCTGAAAATAAGTGTGCTATCTTATAGAAAGAAATCCAAATTTTCCAAACAAATCCATTATACACCAGGAAGGAAAAATATGATAAGAGACAAGGAGACACAGAGGTGAAAAATGCCCAGTTTAACACTTCTGCAAAGAAATTACACAAATGAGGAAACAAGAAAAATGACAAAATTAAAACTTTTATGCCAACATTTATGGTTCAAGGACTACATATTGTTCTCCAAGTATGACCACATCTTCTGCTATATACTGATAAGTGGAGAACTTTCTCAAAGCACAGCTACTGAAATCCATGTAACTAAAATTAAACAAACAAACCCTAAGGCTTTTCTCCAGTTTAAACACTGTAAATACACAATGTTTATATATATAATAATATATACAATAATATTAATAATAATATAATAATACTGTGGCATTTTGTCCTCTACATCATAATTTGGAGCATATAGGCTCTTTGCAGAGAGATGGTTTGGGTAACAAATGGTTCAAATTCCCCATGAAGACAAAATCAGAATGAAACTACCACAGACTCAGTAACAGTCTCCCCGCTTGACCTCCCATAGTACATGGTATTCAATCCTTATATGTTTTTTAGGGAGTGTTCCCCAAGAACAGGTGTTGAAAAGCCCTTCCACAGCTGGCCATTACCAGGCACAAGCATTTCCCCTGACTGGTCTTCTGGGTTTTGTCACACTACACAGGCAAGAAGACAACCAGCAGAAGTGGCCAGCAAGTTCGGCAGTAACAATGGAACCTCCCGTCTGGGCACAATACACACGTGCCCCGAAGTGCAGACTAATATGTGAACCATATAAGGCAACAAATCAAGATCTAAGCTTAATCAAAGCCCAAAGCTTTGCAAGATGTGTTTGCAAGTACAGTATAATACCTACATACCGTATTAGGCAACTGGAATTTTAACTCAGAAGTATTTTCATCTTGCAAAACAAGGTATTTTATGAAGGTTTTTTTTTTCTAAACATATGTAAAGCATAAAATGTAGGGTCACTACTAGAAGTAAAAATCCTTTCCCCATTGCAGAATTTTATTGAAACAAACCTTTGTCAGCATAACTATCTAACTCCAGTCACAAACAGCATCGTACTCAAGAATTCTTTGCTGTAATAAGTAACTGTTGTGTCACAAATATTTAAACAAACAAAAACAAGCCTTGTACAAAAGTTAAAACAATTCTTTGAGCCAAGATATTTACACTTTCCACTCCACTCCTTTTCAACAAAGTTACAAAAAAAAGCTATACGTGTTCATATACAAACTAAGAAGACTCACAGTACAGCCAGGTTACCTAGAATTCCCAAATCCACTGTCAGCACTTGTGAAACACAATACTTGAAGAGATAACCTGAAGACGTACAATGTTACCCAATTTAAATAAATCCAATTACTTGACTTAATATCAGTAAATTGCAACGTCCTACTCATGCAGAACCTCACAAAGCAAATACAAGTAGAAAATTCTAGATGGATCAAACAAGGGCAAAACATTTCCTACAGTCCTGAAAGATTTTTAAAGTTTATAATGGCTGTTTATCCCCGCAGTATGTTAGTAACAACAAAAACAAACACAACTCCACACCAAGCAATTACTCAAATACCACTATCACACTTTAAACACTTCATTAAAAAAACAGCTGCAATGTATTTACCCTGTGTTAGTGTTCTACTCTGATTATAAAAGCATTGAATATTTTGAAAATATATAATTCAACTTGGAAATACCAGAAATATCTTCTGCAGCACAAATTCTTCAACACAACACTAGCAGAGCTGTGGTAGAAAAAGCCCAATCTAGGCTCTATCAGCTCATAGTACCTCTTCCAAAATGTGGCATCCTGAAGTGACAGCAGAAACATTTTAAATCACTTAAGCAATTTCTCCCATTTTGTTAGGAACATGGGACCGAATAGATCTCCCAGATAATTCCAGGTCATAACCATCTCAAGACCCTTCCACAAATTAGTAAATCACTTCTATCGTCTCTCCCCTTCCTTCCACACTTCTGTGAAGGAGTGGAACTTTTAGGAGTAGCCACAACAAATCTCTTCTATTTTCACCATTTCTCACAGAATAAACAGATAACAGTTTTAAACAAGTGGTCATTAAGAGATACTACATCTCTATGCCACTACAAAATACAGTTTAAAATCACTGTATCTGCCAAAGAACTCAGCTTCTGTTTCCACCTGATGGAGCCACCTGCATGGCAGTCCTGGGGCTGAGCTCTGTAGCTGCACAGCTCAGCAGGGTGTTGTCTATCTTCTGTTCAACAGGTATGAAGTGATCCTAAAGTGCTTCTGGAGACCTACTTTGAGACAAGCAGCTTGAATTGGTCCTCAAAGAAACTGACAGCATAACTTCCTATACTGTAAAAGTCCATTTAATCCAATTAGTCTTGACCTTAACTAAATCAACTATTAACCTTTAATTCGAAAAGACCAGACTTCTCCAGAGTTGACTGATATCCACAACCTGTCAGAGGAGGGACAGCTTTAAAAACCACGGAATACCCAGAAATAGACAAGATCAAAGGTAGATTTTGGTTAAATCAGAGATTCTTTCAATCCTCTCCTGCTTTCCTTTGTGCCGC
>NW_015094510.1:31799078-31802139 GCF_001431845.1 Calidris pugnax
GGAAGTAAAAGGAAAAGCAATATATTCAGAATGCAGCTGAGAATCATTAATATTATTTTTCTGATTTGTAAAGTTTAGTGTATTTGTTACTGAAATGATGAAACACTATAATTAGGAAAAATATCATCAAATACTTCAACAAATGTTAGGTTTGCCATAATTCCTTTGCTGAATTTAGGCCTACAAAAGGGATGGTCACGAAGAACTTCCTGTGCTTAAAACTCCAAACTCTACTAGGGATTTTGATCTCAGAAAGAACAAATCCTTCATCCTATTTGCTCAGACGTGAAGATGAGTATCTCAAAGCTGAGCTGATTAAACCACTACCTGATTTTGAAAACTAGTGCCTATTGCTCAAGAGGTATACTAACTTGACAACTCTGAAGTGTTATGCCTGTTTACTAAAAGTGTATTACACACTGCAACAGTACAAACCAGTTATTTTTAAAACAACTCTGTAAGGCAATTCTCTAGTCCTCAGACTGGCTCCCCACAGGCATTCATACTTTCACTGGGATGCCCAACCCTAGAAATAACAAGCTAAGTGATGAAGGAGGGAAGAAGAGGTATGTAGAAGGCGTGGAATGAAGACAACACAGTAGAATGCATCAACAAGAGTCCAGAAGATCAAACTATTAATGAGGGACACAACAGAATCACAGAATTGTCATGGTTGGAAAAGACCTCTGAGACCACCAAGTCCAATCATACACACAAAAGACCCCTGCAATCTCGGCCACTACAGCATGCCCTGAAGTGCACATCTACATTTCTTTAATACCTCCAGGAATGGTGACTCAACCACCTCCCTGGGCAGGCTGTTCCAGTGCCTGACCAGGAACCAATAAAGTAAATTCTTCCAGTAAAGAATTAAAAATTCTTTAAATAAGTTACCTAAATTAAATAAATAAATTCTTTAAATAAATTACCAGTAAAGTAATTCTTCCTAATATCAAATCTAAACCTCCTCTGCCGCAACTTCAGACCATTTCCTCTAGTCCTGTCATTATTCACTTGGGAGAAGAGGCCAACACCCATCTCCCTACAACCTCCTTTCAGGTAGTTGTAGAGGGCAATGAGGTCTCCCCTCAGCCTCCTCTTCTCCAAACTAAACAGAGACTTCTGTGAGTGGCACAGACTTGTCTACTCAGCTGCCCAGATCAAATGTTGACTCACTTAACCTCCTCAGCAGAATACACCAGGAGAACCAAAGCTACTGCTGTCCATCACCTACCTCAAATTCTTTCTGTAAACAACATGAACTCCAAGGCAAGTGGCAGTCTGAGACACCACAGTTTAAACAGAACTAGTATGAATGTTAGACTCCTTTAGCACACCAGGAGGTAAACCACAGTGATTCAGAAGATCCCCTACTTCATATCCAGCTACTCCTGCCACAGAAGAAGGGTAGGACAGACAGGAAGGTCGGTGACTGCATCTGCCAACTCAATCTAATTTTTTTCATTTGAATATGAATCTTAAGGTAACAGGGAACGGAGCATGCAAATTCTCCTAACAACTTTCTGATATGTATCTTCGAGAAGAAGAAAAAACAAGGCCTGTGTTGTTGATCCTACTTTACCTTTTCCTCCTGCACAGATAAAGGTCTGCTGCAACATTATTTATTTCCTGCTTTGTCAGCCTCATTTGACCTTCCACAGCAAGGACAAGAGCTCTGGACTGGTCCAACAGAATGCCAACCTTCTTTTTCTGGTGCAGATGCTGTTTTGATGCCTCTATGGGATCCCAGCACTAGCATAAAATCACTCATTTCTTGGAGTCAAGAAACAACAGCATTCCAGAAGCAGATAGCATTTGTTTAAATATGCAAAAGGGATAAAAAAAAATACTGGCAGGAACAGATTTAAGATTTAAAATAAATACTTCGGGGATTTTTCACCTTGATTGTGCTACGTTCCTCCCATAATTTGTTACTGTTTAACTTCTGCACCTAAAAATAGTTCAATAGCAGTACCAAAGAACTCTGTCCCGTGATTTAGATCTTACAAGTAGCTTATGGGAAGTTACTTTGAAGGTCACCTAAAAAGTTAATCTTAAAATTCATTCCTCCAACTGGAGGAAAAAGAGCTGGCAAATCTAGGGAGGTAATTACTGTGGAAAACCAGCATACAATCTTTCTATGCAAATTCACTCTTGGTCACAAATAGCTTTCTATGCTAATTCAAGACTCAACCCTTCTCCACCCATCTGAAAAAAACCACCCTTTGTAAATACACTTGTCTCTAATATGTTCCACAAGGTCAACAAACTCAAGCACTAAGAAAGCTACTGGGATGAAGCCTATGCTAAAAAAAATCCACTCATGAACTCTCCCCTCAAGGTGGTGGCAAGATGCTCCTCCTTCCTTGGTTTGGATAAGGCAATAATACACCTGAGCAGCTGGAATTCATTTTAGACTTCTTAGTTATTTGGTAATTCCATTCAGAAACCTGGTTATGAATGGGAATTCAATGCAAAATACGTAGAACATTAATCCTAAAAAGAAATTTCTTGCACATCAAAGCTATCCCCGAGTGATTAAAGAGATGACCTGTAAGATATCCAAGTGATCCAGATTGTAGGTGGCTCAATGGCATTTAAGAAGTAGTTCTGAAACAGCCAGGAAAATTCAAGAAGCCATTGCAGCCAGACAAATTAAAGAAGCCATTGCACACCACAAACAACAGAGATATAGTGGCTTGAAATCGTGACTAGCCTGACAGTTACCTTCTGAGGTTCCTGATTAACCTCTGAGGAGCTCCAAAACAGAGAGTTTGGAGACTGCTATGTCCACAGATTGATTTGTCAAGATTTGCCTCCACACACTTTAGGCAGGCATAGAGCTCCTATAAATTCTCTTCCCCCTCCCCCCCCCCCATTTTAATCCAGCATTGTATGCCCAGTTTGTACCATTAAAAAAATGGAATTTGGGATCTCTTAATGCCATTTAACCCTTTACATCACTGTAAGAGGTGGGGGGAAGGAAACTTTCTGATCTTTTCTCTCATTTGTCTAGTTTTATACGCAGATTTCCCAAGACAGATCTATTTGCTGCTTTGAA
>NW_015094510.1:31807905-31854417 GCF_001431845.1 Calidris pugnax
GCCCCAGGTCCCACTAGAAAGACTCACGATATAAATTGACTATGAATACGAATTTTTCATTCTAAGAAAATAATTGCTACTTCATTCTCAAGATTTTTTAACAGCTGAGTAACAACACAATGTGCAAAATAACTACTGGGCAACACACAACATATTAAGCTGCAAAAGTAATATTCAATCCTAGCATTGCATAAACAAAGGAGTTAGAAGTAATTATGACTACATGCCAGATCCCCGATTCTTCAGAGGCACATCCATACTTTAAATGGAGAGAAAAAAACCTGGTATTTCAATCTTTCCAGCTGTACAAACTTTATTTGTGTGTGGCTCCTTGTTGGTGCTGAAACAGAGGAAGTAAAAGGAAAAGCAATATATTCAGAATGCAGCTGAGAATCATTAATATTATTTTTCTGATTTGTAAAGTTTAGTGTATTTGTTACTGAAATGATGAAACACTATAATTAGGAAAAATATCATCAAATACTTCAACAAATGTTAGGTTTGCCATAATTCCTTTGCTGAATTTAGGCCTACAAAAGGGATGGTCACGAAGAACTTCCTGTGCTTAAAACTCCAAACTCTACTAGGGATTTTGATTTCAGAAAGAACAAATCCTTCATCCTATTTGCTCAGACGTGAAGATGAGTATCTCAAAGCTGAGCTGATTAAACCACTACCTGATTTTGAAAACTAGTGCCTATTGCTCAAGAGGTATACTAACTTGACAACTCTGAAGTGTTATGCCTGTTTACTAAAAGTGTATTACACACTGCAACAGTACAAACCAGTTATTTTTAAAACAACTCTGTAAGGCAATTCTCTAGTCCTCAGACTGGCTCCCCACAGGCATTCATACTTTCACTGGGATGCCCAACCCTAGAAATAACAAGCTAAGTGATGAAGGAGGGAAGAAGAGGTATGTAGAAGGCGTGGAATGAAGACAACACAGTAGAATGCATCAACAAGAGTCCAGAAGATCAAACTATTAATGAGGGACACAACAGAATCACAGAATTGTCATGGTTGGAAAAGACCTCTGAGACCACCAAGTCCAATCATACACACAAAAGACCCCTGCAATCTCGGCCACTACAGCATGCCCTGAAGTGCACATCTACATTTCTTTAATACCTCCAGGAATGGTGACTCAACCACCTCCCTGGGCAGGCTGTTCCAGTGCCTGACCAGGAACCAATAAAGTAAATTCTTCCAGTAAAGAATTAAAAATTCTTTAAATAAGTTACCTAAATTAAATAAATAAATTCTTTAAATAAATTACCAGTAAAGTAATTCTTCCTAATATCAAATCTAAACCTCCTCTGCCGCAACTTCAGACCATTTCCTCTAGTCCTGTCATTATTCACTTGGGAGAAGAGGCCAACACCCATCTCCCTACAACCTCCTTTCAGGTAGTTGCAGAGGGCAATGAGGTCTCCCCTCAGCCTCCTCTTCTCCAAACTAAACAGAGACTTCTGTGAGTGGCACAGACTTGTCTACTCAGCTGCCCAGATCAAATGTTGACTCACTTAACCTCCTCAGCAGAATACACCAGGAGAACCAAAGCTACTGCTGTCCATCACCTACCTCAAATTCTTTCTGTAAACAACATGAACTCCAAGGCAAGTGGCAGTCTGAGACACCACAGTTTAAACAGAACTAGTATGAATGTTAGACTCCTTTAGCACACCAGGAGGTAAACCACAGTGATTCAGAAGATCCCCTACTTCATATCCAGCTACTCCTGCCACAGAAGAAGGGTAGGACAGACAGGAAGGTCGGTGACTGCATCTGCCAACTCAATCTAATTTTTTTCATTTGAATATGAATCTTAAGGTAACAGGGAACGGAGCATGCAAATTCTCCTAACAACTTTCTGATATGTATCTTCGAGAAGAAGAAAAAACAAGGCCTGTGTTGTTGATCCTACTTTACCTTTTCCTCCTGCACAGATAAAGGTCTGCTGCAACATTATTTATTTCCTGCTTTGTCAGCCTCATTTGACCTTCCACAGCAAGGACAAGAGCTCTGGACTGGTCCAACAGAATGCCAACCTTCTTTTTCTGGTGCAGATGCTGTTTTGATGCCTCTATGGGATCCCAGCACTAGCATAAAATCACTCATTTCTTGGAGTCAAGAAACAACAGCATTCCAGAAGCAGATAGCATTTGTTTAAATATGCAAAAGGGATAAAAAAAAATACTGGCAGGAACAGATTTAAGATTTAAAATAAATACTTCGGGGATTTTTCACCTTGATTGTGCTACGTTCCTCCCATAATTTGTTACTGTTTAACTTCTGCACCTAAAAATAGTTCAATAGCAGTACCAAAGAACTCTGTCCCGTGATTTAGATCTTACAAGTAGCTTATGGGAAGTTACTTTGAAGGTCACCTAAAAAGTTAATCTTAAAATTCATTCCTCCAACTGGAGGAAAAAGAGCTGGCAAATCTAGGGAGGTAATTACTGTGGAAAACCAGCATACAATCTTTCTATGCAAATTCACTCTTGGTCACAAATAGCTTTCTATGCTAATTCAAGACTCAACCCTTCTCCACCCATCTGAAAAAAACCACCCTTTGTAAATACACTTGTCTCTAATATGTTCCACAAGGTCAACAAACTCAAGCACTAAGAAAGCTACTGGGATGAAGCCTATGCTAAAAAAAATCCACTCATGAACTCTCCCCTCAAGGTGGTGGCAAGATGCTCCTCCTTCCTTGGTTTGGATAAGGCAATAATACACCTGAGCAGCTGGAATTCATTTTAGACTTCTTAGTTATTTGGTAATTCCATTCAGAAACCTGGTTATGAATGGGAATTCAATGCAAAATACGTAGAACATTAATCCTAAAAAGAAATTTCTTGCACATCAAAGCTATCCCCGAGTGATTAAAGAGATGACCTGTAAGATATCCAAGTGATCCAGATTGTAGGTGGCTCAATGGCATTTAAGAAGTAGTTCTGAAACAGCCAGGAAAATTCAAGAAGCCATTGCAGCCAGACAAATTAAAGAAGCCATTGCACACCACAAACAACAGAGATATAGTGGCTTGAAATCGTGACTAGCCTGACAGTTACCTTCTGAGGTTCCTGATTAACCTCTGAGGAGCTCCAAAACAGAGAGTTTGGAGACTGCTATGTCCACAGATTGATTTGTCAAGATTTGCCTCCACACACTTTAGGCAGGCATAGAGCTCCTATAAATTCTCTTCCCCCTCCCCCCCCCCCATTTTAATCCAGCATTGTATGCCCAGTTTGTACCATTAAAAAAATGGAATTTGGGATCTCTTAATGCCATTTAACCCTTTACATCACTGTAAGAGGTGGGGGGAAGGAAACTTTCTGATCTTTTCTCTCATTTGTCTAGTTTTATACGCAGATTTCCCAAGACAGATCTATTTGCTGCTTTGAATGACAGGATGCTTGTCCTCTGACAGGCTCTCCAAGAGGACAGAGCAGTTGCTAACTCAAAAGCATTGTGCATGTGGATGCCCAGTACAAGCCAAGAAGACGACTGAGCTTCTGGCATCGTTACTCAAGTCAAAAAAGAAAGCCTTAAAAAAATAACAGTGGACTCTTAACAACTACTATTAAAGGTTGGTTGGGTTTTTTTGTTTGTTGTTTGTTTTTTCTTCTCCCCAATACATTTTAGTTGATTTTTCAAAGTTCAACTTGAAACTAACTGCCGTATACAACATAATTGCCTGGTACGAGTTAACAGTTCTGTCAATAGTTAGCTGCTAGCAATTGTAATCATCCCATGAATGACTTGAGGTGTGAGTCAGCAAAGATCATATGAGCCACAAGTGCTAGCAGGAAGAGGAGAATTCAGTTCCCACAAGGAAAGATACCACATTTTAGAACTTCTGAACGATGACTTCTGCCTCAATTAATGATTTTATAGAACATCACAATCCTAAATCAAGCATCTGATGCTACCTGAAACATCTGCCATAATGTAATTCTCTTCGGGGAAAAAAAAAATCAAAACCAGCAGTGACAGAAATGCACATGCCTTTCAGTGCTTTTTCTTAAATAGCATACACTAATAAAAACCAGAGACAAAAGCAGAATGCCAGAATATCACAATGTATTTATTTGTCATGGTTTGTTTTCATTCTGAAGAGCATGATCTTACAATGCTGACATTAAATCTCACTGATTTGAAATTAGCCATAATACAAAAATTGACAAGAACTTCTTAAAGAAACAAGACAGAATCCAAATGAGTTAAATAATAAAGTTTACTATTTTCATCTGTATCAGCCACAATCCAGGTAACACAAACAGAAGAAAAGAGGATAAAAACAGGGAGACTCCTGGGGAAGGAACCAGGTGACACAAAGTGGGTAATACTAGGAAAGAAGGAGGTGGGCAAACCACTTTCTTCCAAAATTTATGCCTGAATAGTCTATACTGAGGAAAAAGACACTTATTCATAAAAAACATAGTTCTTGCATCAATCTTGTCTGTATAACATTCTATGTTACCTATAAGGTTTTATCTACATGTAGAAGTCATGCATTTATTTTGCACAAATCTCTCAGTGGGTGTGAAAAAAGAGTGACCTCCTTTACATTCGTTCATGGAATCACGGAATTGTCAGAGTTGGAAGGGACCTCTAGAGATCATCTAGTCCAACTCCCCTGCTAAAGCAGGAATACCTAGAGCACATTACTCAGGAGCATCCAGGTGGGTCTTGAAAATCTCCAGAGAAGGGGACTCCACGACCTCCCTGGGCAGCCTGTTCCAGCGCTCTGTCACCCTCATTGTAAGGAAGTTTTTCCTTGAATTTGAATGGAACTTCCTGTGTTTCAGCCTGTGCCTGTTGCCCCTCGTCCTATTGCTGTAAACTACTGAAAAGAGTCTGGCTCCATCATCCTTCAACCCTCCCTTTAGATACTTGTAAGCCTTCTCCAGGCTAAAGAGCCCCAGCTCTTTGAGCCTTTCCTCATAAAGGAGGTGCTCCAATCCCTTAATCATCTTTGTTGCCCTACACTGGACTCTCTCCAGTAGTTCTCTGTCTCTCTTGAACTGGGGAGCCCAGAACTGGACACAGTATTCCAGTTGTGGCCTCACCAGTGCAGAGTAGAGGTTGACCTCCCTCAACCGACTGGCCACACTCTTCCCTATGCAGCCCAGGATTCCATTGGCCCTCTTGGTGACAAGGGCACATTGCTGGCTCACGGAGATCCTGCCATCGCCCAGGACTCCCAGATCCTTCTCCTCAGTAGCGCTTCCCAGAAGATCCGCCCCTAACCTATATTGGTGCCTGGGGTTCTTCCTCCCCAGGTGCAGGATCCTACACTTGCCCTTGTTGAACCTCATTAGGTTCTTCTCTGCCCAGCTCTCCAGCCTGTCCATGTCATGCTGGATGGCAGCACAGCCCTCTGGAGTGTCAGCCAGCCCTCCCAGTTTGGTATCACCAGCAAACTTGCTGAGGATACACTCTGTCCCCTCGTCCAGGTCATTGATGAATATGTTGAAGAGGACTGGGCCGACCATTGACCCCTGGGGGACACCACTGGTTACAGGCCTCCAACTTGACCCTGCTCCATTAATGACAACCAGGACTCAATCCACCCCACTGCCTCCCCCATACTTCCTTACTTTTCTAATGAGGATGTTATGGGAGACAGTGTCAAAAGCCTTGCTGAAGTCAAGTTAGATGACATCTGCTGTCCTCCCCTCATCCAGCCATCCAGCTATAACATCATAGGCTACCAGATTGGTCAAGCATGATTTACCCTTGGTAAATCCGTGTTGACCAATTCCTGTAACTTCTTGATCTTCAATTCACTGTCAATTTATACTATTTAATCTTTGTGCAAAATATTAATTGCAGAGTGGACTGAGAGTAACTGTGCACAGGGTGATATATCTAAAAGAGCGAACAGCAAAATGTTGTCATATCTTGGCTATTTCAGAATGAGGAAAGCACAGTTGTCAGTAAGATGGAGAAGCAACACCCTCTCCCTAGAGTAAGGGTAAATTACATCACTACGCCTTCTTAGTATTACAAAAATCACAGAATGATATGGGGTTGGAATGGACCTCTGGAGATTATCTAGTCCAAACCCCCTGCCAAAGCAGGTCCACTCAGAGCAGGTTGCACAGGAACGTGTCCAGGTGGGTTTTGAATGTCTCCAGAGATGGAGACTCCACCACCTCTCTGGGCAGCCTGTTCCAGTGCTCTGCCAACCTCAAAGAAAAGAAGTTCCTCCTCGTGTTTAGATGGAACTTCTTACGCTCAAGTTTGTGCCTGTTACCTCTTGCCCTGTCACTGGGCACCACTGAAAAAAGACTGGGCCCCATATGCTTTAAGTATTTATTCGCAGTGATCAGATCCCCTCTCAGTCTTCTCCAGACTAAAAAGACCCCACTCCCTCAGCCTTTCCTCAAAGAGAGATGTTCTAGGCCCCTAATCATCTATATAGCCCTCCGCTGTACCCTCTCCACCAGTTCCCTGTATTAATGAGTCACTGTCAGTCATTGTGTTATTTTTGCTTTAAAGATGCTATTTTCTGCATAACTTTTGCACAAAAAAATTACAGCTTGGCTAAGTCACACACAATTGAAGCTAATATCCATGTTCAGCTACCAGTTACTATGGTCTTATCACATATTACGGCCCTCGCGGTGCTGCAGATCACATGCTGCCACATGCACTTCAAAACTGGGGGAGACACAACACTGGCAATTGTTGCTTGGTGTTTATTTTTGAATGAGAAATAGGAAAGCTGGGGAGTGGTATTTCCCAAACCCGATGTGTTGGAAAGTATCTGGAAAATTGAAAAAGCTTTTTGTAGCATGAATCCTTTGATCTTCACAGTTAAAAAAAAATGTTGTAGATTATTTGAGGAACAAGCCAGTCTGCTTATTCAAGAAAGGAATACCCAAGGAATATTCAACAATATATTCAAGAATATTCAAGGAATATTCAAGAATATATTCAAGAAAGGCCACCCAAGGAATAACTGACAGCCCATACACAAAATGCCTGACTCTAAACTGGGCATGTTATATCTGAAAGTGGCTACGTAGATAAATCTGGGTAACTTGCAACATGGAAACTTTACCTAAAATGCATTATACAGCCACAAAGAGCCACACAGACTTTTTATCAAAGAACAATACCTTTATGGAAAAATCAAACTTATGTAATTAAAAAGTGACAAATCATAAAAATTAGAAATCAAGGATAGTAATTAAAAGAAAATAAAAAAATTAAAATAGATCACTGGATTAAATAATAGATGGGTTAAAATAAATATGAAGAACACAGTCATAAAATCCATTTATACTGAGTGCGTCACGGAGTTTAACTAAAACTACTTCTCATGTATTTTGTTTAACGGGCTTGTTGGAATAGATGAGTTGTATAAAGAGACCATCTAAAAAGGCACAGGTTACGGGAAATGCAAATAAAACTGAATGCTGTTATTAGAGCTCGGCTTGGCAAAAAAAGAAAAAAAATTCTGTTGCGCTTAGTTACCGAATGGAGACCTTCAACTGCAGTATTGCCTCAAAAAAAAATCCTTCATGAAGCTATCAACACAGTTCCAAATAGTTATCACTGTTAAAATCACTTATATTTCAATTTTGAAAATACCTGAAACTTACTTTTTTTTTTTTTAACATAAATAATCACATCCTGACAAAAGAAGCCTTGTTCAGAGGGTGAATTTCCATCACGAAGTTGGATGAGGGTGGATTTCCAGTGCTAAACTTGAAACAGGAAAGTATTTTAAAATCTTCAGGATGTAGTCCCTGTATTAAGTCCCTATGTATATGGTGGATTTTCACAAAACTTATCAAGACAGAATATCAGTGAATATCAATACAGACTGAGGTAAAACTTCCCAGTGGCCTGCACAGTTATAGATATTCTTAAAAAAAAGGAGGTGAAGGCACGAGGAGGCACAGAAAGCAGGATTCATCTATACAAAGCTGTCTTTGATGATAAGCAAACATCTACCTTGTTGGGGCATGTTAAAGATATGGATAAATTCTAGGTCACTGCTCTAGGGAGATCAAAAATTGAGCCTTACCCTATAAAAGCACACAGTATCATTCAAGCGCTGTAAGACTTGAATTTGATTCCTGTCAGTTTACCTTTTACTCTCATAAGCTGCTTTGATGTACATGACAATCCATCAGGCAATGGGTGCTTTAGAAGCTAGAAATCCCTTCTTTGAAGCTCCAAGTGAAATAAATCAGCTGTCAAGCTTCATGAGCTCTGTTTTTTTCCTAAATAGTTTTAAACGCCTGTTTAATGTCCAAACAATAAAATGTCTTTTCTTTGCTACTTTTAGGTTACAAGTAAAATGAGGTGAGTGAGGACAAAGAACTTTCATTTTAAATGCTAAACCTGATGTCCTTAAAAAAGTTATTGACCTATCTAAAGACTGAGATACTGTAGGTTTAGTTTAAAAGCATAAAATATGTACAAGCTAACTTTAGCAGCCAAGAAATAATATGTAGAATGCCAAAGAGCACATACACATGATTCATTTTTTTTGTCTCTTTCTAAGCTTGATACCCCTGAAGAAAGTATGTAGATTTTTATCTGAGTAGAAGCAACTCAGTGGTTTTACTCTCCCATTTTGGTATGTCAGTAAAATTAAACCTCCCCTCCTGTCTCTCTGCCAAAGGTTAGCAGAAGACAGTGACCAAATACCAGCCACCTTTGATGACAGTCTCATCTCCTCGCTACACAGTGTTGGAGGGTGAGAACAAGGCAAACCTTCCCAGTGAGAGCAAGCAGGTTTTGTCCAACTATTAGTAAATCAGTTAGGAAAAGGGAACTATTGAAGGGAGAGGAGACTTGATAATAGGTTATAATGAGAGATACACTTGGAAAAGCCTAAATGTGAGCTTCCTCTCTGCATTA
Organism: Calidris pugnax; assembly: GCF_001431845.1. Taxonomy (NCBI): domain Eukaryota; kingdom Metazoa; phylum Chordata; class Aves; order Charadriiformes; family Scolopacidae; genus Calidris; species Calidris pugnax. The sequence continues at coordinate 31,816,798 of NW_015094510.1, forward strand.
CACAGATCATTTTTAAAAAATACAAATCCTACGTTCCCTTTTGTACTGCCAAATAATTTATTTTTAGAAGCAACTATATTCTTTAACAACCATCTTCCTTTCTCTTAGATGTTTTGTAAGAGACATGGGGGGTGGGGGTGCTCATGGTGTATAAAACTCATGACACTGAATTTAGCCATTCTGAAGGCAGATTATAATACCAAATTTCTCACCAACGGGAGCTAGAGCACTCCAGATGCTGTGCTGCTGCCCCAAAGCACTGCAAATTGGGCAATGCCTTGCAGTAAAGAGTGGCTGAATTTCTAAATCCTGGAAGTGTTTCCAGGATTCGTCTGTTGAGGGAAGAGTATTTTAATTATATTAAAGAGGCTTATATTCAAGACAAGCTGAGCTGTTCAGGTCTGCAAATGACCAAGTTCTGGGTGTGAGCAGAGGCAGAATATTAAGCAGCTAGTAAATTTTACTGGCAAAAGTTCAGACAACTATATACTTAGGAATGCAGAAGTTGTAAAGAACATATTCCTGTTTTTAGAGCCTTGAGTACTTCCTGTGTCTTACTAGGCACTTAAGTGGTTTTTGCAGACCTATGTTATTTCAGAGGAAACTTGTGTACCTTTCAGTATCCCAACGAAAACTGGCTGCAAATTAAAAATAGCAGCAGAATTTGGAAGATTCACAGTTAACTAAGTTGACAAAGTATTGCTGAATACTTTTCTTTACAATGAGCCAAGCTATATCATGAAGACATGAAACTTACATGACTTTTACTTACTGAAATTTTTCTATTTTTGTTACATGGTCCATTAAAAAAACCCAATTGTGAACTTCCCACTGTATTTGTGATAGCATATGAAATATATAAGAAAAAATATAAAATGTTACAGCAAGCAGAACACAGAATGTACTTACCAATATTAATTTCATCATCAGTTTCAGCATCTCCAATACACTCAAACTGGAAATCTTGTAAAGACTGTGAAAATTTTTGCACTGCCATAGATAAATCTGAAATTCAAGAAAAAGAAAAAAAAAAGAAAATCAGAATTACTCCACTACAACTTCACTGGAGCAAGGTTTCATTTTTTCTGTTTACAAAGTTTCCTCTCTGGTATCTTTTTTGGACAGTAACTTCATTCAAAAATCACCATCACCATTTCAAAATCAAAGTACCTGAGATATCCCAGAAACCTACGAAACACGCTGATGCCAAGTTTCAAACATTAATATACGCATTATATTGACAACTGAAGAACTGTTATACTTCTTCAGTTGAAAAATAAGAATTTTGTATAAGAAATTAATCTCTAGTGGTAAATTGCATATTTAAGTAGACCACATTTAAAATACTGCAAGAATAGTTTGCAGATTAAAATAAAGCTCATGATAGTTTCTTTCGCAAACATTATCAATAGAATTACATTCTAACTATTCTAATATGTTAAAACATTATACAGCGTTATGTAAAATTGGAGGGGGAAAAAATAAACCACAAGTGCTTGCCAATCAATTAGGCTGTCCATAGATTATGAGCAGTAGTTTCACTGAATTACACAGAGTGGACCTTCGGACCAAACAAAGATCAAAGCAATCCAAACTTCACAGCATAAAGTTTCATTGGAATTGTACAGACTTCAACAACAAACAAACAAAAAAAAAAGTAAACACATAATATCAAAGTAACCACATAAATCTGTTCTTTTCTTTTTTAAGGATACTAATGGCAAATGCAGAGATGAATGTGATAACAAATGAACTCGGTCAAGATGTAAAAATGCTACCAGTCCAGGTAAGCCCAGAAAATCAGCAACAATTCTCTGTGTCCTTGGGTATGTTTCTATTGTATCCATTTTGAAACTAGAAAAATTGGCAATTAGGATTCTGATATCTGCTAAATCTAATCAAAAGTCATGGTTAAGGATAAGTTACGAACAAAAGCCAAGTCACAAATTCTGTTTCAAAAGTGTCACGTATCTGCGTCTATCCTTAGGTCTGGACATGGTCCTGGGCAACTGGCTATAAGTGGCCCTGTCTGAGCAGAGTTGGACCAGGTAACCTCCAGAGGTCCCTTCCAACTTCAGCCATTTTGTGATTCTCTGATTTCCTTAACCCTCTGTTATCATAAAGCCATAAATACTGATTTACTCAATGCTGACCACAAAATGTGAAGGCTAACCTTTTTCCTGGCAGGAATAAAACCTAGCCTATAAGTACAAAAAATGGCCTGATGTCCTAAATCAAGACACATACACACCCATAAAGAGAAAAAAAGTGTCATTTAAATTTCAAAAATCTCCAGTAAGAACCATTTCACTATCTAAAATAAAATGATGGTAGAAAATCTTGTAAACACCTCCAAATAAGAATCCACACAGTACGATTACTGATATTTATTTTTTTTAACTAAAGGTAACCACTATCAAGCAACAGAATCCCTACCAAGATTTTGCCTTACCCCTGGATTTACTCAGTACCTGATGCTTTTGTATTTTCATATGCAGCTATACAGTACATCAGTCCAACAAGAGAACCAGCAGTCTTTCGACAAATAAAGACATGAACATGCTTTTTTCTTGTATTAGTAAGGAATTCCATATGTTTATCTGATAAATAACTATCGTGTAAACAACTGAGTAAATAAATTCTGTATCTTCTTGATATAAAGCATGGAAAACAGGAAAGAGTGCTCCCCAGCATTACTGCATTCTTACTGAATATTTCCTACTGTGCTGTACATGAAGATTATATTAATAAATGTATTAACAAAGTGTTTCCTACTGTTTGTACAGATGAAAATAAAATACATCATTATAAGCTAAAGTATTCCATTTTATGCAAGTACAGCCTCTTTGATATCTAACTAATTGTTCTACAGCTCTTAGAAAGACCTAAACTTTAATTTGTGTGCAGCAGGCTGGTTTGAGTTTAAAGGGATGAAACACAATTTTACTGTTGTTTTTTCCATCAAGTTACTACACTGAATCCTAAACCGTTTTATAAAATGGCTGCATACCAATTGATGCCAAAAGGAATAATATGGCTTTAATGTGATTGAATGAAATAGATTCTATATTGAAAGTACACTGAAATGTAAAAATTAACTATCATTAACAGGAATGCAGATTTATTTCCTCTGGATAATCAAATAGCTGCCCACAATGACCAGCACCTCTGTGAACATGAAAGGAAATGAGGGAGCATGGACTCTCCCCTATCACCCTTCCCCATGTGCAGGCCTCAGTGGAACAAATGTCAAGGGAAAGGAAAACAAATGATAAAAATATCCAAGGTGGAGTCTCCATTTTATATCCTGGATTAGTCACACAGATACCGATCTCTCACTGTGTCAGCAAATCGGTGTTAATGCTCATACATTTTGAACCTGAAGGAGCCATATTTAAACTAACTTGGAAATAGCAGGTATTAAAAATGTCATAAGAACTACAGAGCTCATTAGATAACTTGATAAAAATCACCCAGAATGGTACCCTTTTGAGATTTCTGCTTCTATGAGAGGCCTATTCTAATAGCTTGAAAGTATTAAAAGATACTATATTAAGGTTAAAGCTGTTCAGTATAGCAAAGAACAAAATGAAGACCAAAGGTTAAATGTTTCTGTGACACTAATATACAGGTTCTGTACAAAGTTAATTTTACCTGAAAATATAAAAAATATTATCCTACAGAAAATTCCAACTTACTTGGACAGCTTCCTAGAGGCTACAATAGGAGTTACTCTGTAAGAATTCACAAGCTCAACATCACAGTTGAACCACCAACATTGGACCATGGGATTAGTTATATTTATCAACTTCATTTTTAGGTGCGTCATCACTTTACTTGATTACAAAATTCACCTGGTCACAGAAAGGACCAGTTGTGCAATAAGTAGGCCTCCTTTAAGAGATATGAAGATTCAAAACTGAATCAGATTTAAGAGCATCTGCCTCTTCAATCAAGAAGAGGCAAATGATACCACTACCACTTTAATCTTGTCTGGACGAAAAAATGAAAAGAGCAGAGAGATGGAGCAGAGACTTTGTCCAGCTTTACATGATGTCATTTATCACTGTATATTCCAGAGTCTTAATGTCACTGAGAGACCTCAATACATCCTGCTTCTTCTAGACATAGGAAAGTAAATCACCACACCAAACAAATCACCTTTTTATTATCTGCAAGCTATGTGGCATTGCAAGAGTTGCTCTTACTCAGCTTCTCACATGTACATCTTGATAATCATGTCCCTGTTCATGAGGCCCACATAAATTAGGGTATTTCACTTAGCCCAGGACAGAAAATTTTGGAGCAGAGTCAACTGACCTTCTAAGATGCTATAAAAACCTTATCAGGTTTATTGACTGACAGTCCGTGTCTATTATCCAGGGAAGGACGGCTGCACAAAAGTCTCAATGATAACATAGATGTTATTGCCCCTGTTCTTCTGCAAGGACTCAAATAGAGTGACCTCTCTGCATGGCAGGGCAAAAGTGAAAACACACTCTGTTATCCCTCAGTTTCTAGAGAGATGGATTTCTAACCAGCAATTCTAATAACATTTATTTTCCAACAGGACTCGCCTGTACCTTTTGTTTCCTGTTTTCCCCACTTCCAAAGGAGAATTCAGTTCAGTTTCGCAGTAAGGCATATAGTCAAACTTAGCCATCTACACACTACTTACAGTCAGTGGAAGGAGGTAACTGAGATAGAATTGCTTGGTTTAGTAAGGAATGAAGCAAGTCAACTGGCCAGCAAGATTTTTTTTTTGTGGAGCTCTGACAGAGGAAGTACTAAACGAAGCATACTACAATGTGACCGGAAACAATAAAAGGATAATTGCAGCTCAACCACAAGAAAGTAACGTAACACCAGTATATGTGCAGTTATAATGCACATATGATATCAACCGTCAGTATCATAATGTCAGTGAAAGAATAATAAAAGTCACCATTCATTCAGGAAAGTCACAGAGGAATCAGGAAACATGTTACTCTTCTGTACTTCTTCTTGAAGTTTTATATTTTTTATAAATCTGTCTAACACATGTTTTCTGAGTAAAAGCATGGAAAAAATATCTGCATTATTCTATTTAAGACTCACTTTGTTTCAAATTGCAAAAACCAAGGATTTAATTTGGAGCTGTAATATAGTAACTTACTTTAGGCTTCAGATAGGGCCACAAATGCTGGGTATAGGATGCTAAAACTACAGTGCAGTCCCTTTGTATTACTAGAGTTGTTCTAGATTTGTTAAACACATCATAAAATAAACTCTTATATAGACCCTTGAGGAAGTGGAGAGAACAATACACTGCAACAAAGTGATGAAACGTTGGATGCTATTACCTGAAGGACACGAGAATGAGTATATAAGGTTTGGTACAGCATTTCCCAGCAAGGATCAAGTTCTACAGATAAGGACACTTCACAAGATTTCTACAAGTTGGTAAGCACAAAGAACTTTTTTGGCTGGGGTGGGAAGGTGGTTGTTTGTTTTTGCCATTCTGAGGGCTGGAAGAACAGAAGAAAGCCCAAGCTTTCGACAGGAATCAAACAAGCTCCAAGAGCAGAAACTTTATGCACTTGCAAAGGACCCATATCCCTACCCTAAAAACAGCCTGCAAGAAACTGCTCTCAGCAAATATATCAATGTCAAAGTCTTTCCATTTGTTTACTTGCAAAGATGACTTCATTAGCAAATGGAGTTCCAATAATCAACACTCTTTCTGACTGGTGTCAATCATCCTGGAAAAGCTTGGTATCATTCACTGGGTTAATAAAGAAAAACAGCAGTTGAAACCCAGTGAGAAGATTAAACATGCCTAAATGAACTCCTGAGCGCCAGCTGGAATGCAGTAAACAGGACTTCAAACAACAGACGCTCTGGCTAAAATAGCAACAGCAACATATCTGGTGATCTGACACAGAGCTAGTTATTACCGTATGGCTTCAAAGGCAGGAGAAGCAAAGGGGCCATGGCTGGGCTGGCAGGATATTAGAGGCAATTCTTCAGTCAGCGGAATTTCAGGACAGTTGAAGACTAGAAAGGAAACCACGTACAGTCACCTTCAGTGTTTCAAGCCTTTGGGCAGTTTGATTCCTCCACCAGATGCAACTAGATGCGTTGTGGTGCCATGCTTGATGAGCTATCTCGTCTGGTCATGCACTGACACATAAGTTTATTAAAACCCAAGCTGCTCAACAAAACCGAGCCTTAAGGAGCTGTAATATGTGAATAAAACATAATAGACACTGAACAATATTGTCAAGTGCTTGATAAAACGGCATGCTAAAATGCAGCAAACCATTTATCTAGTTTATTAACTTTTACTCCTCGGTACCTGAAAATGTGTCGCTGTTGTGGGATGCTGGTTTTTTAATCGTTATTATAAACGGGTTTTCTGGCTAAGTTATCTAAACACTTGAAAAAGCAGATTTATAATGGTGACATCGTTACTGTGAAGCAGCAGCTACAAGGATAATTTGCAGCATTCTTACTGCGCTAAATGACAGAAGCCAGGAAACATTTAAAAATTCATACAAGTGAAAAAAGGGCTTTCAGTATTACAAACACAAATCCGCAAAACCCTATTTTATCCAGAAAAATACCCGTGAGATACGTGTTTCCTTAAATACTTCATGACACGCTTCTTTACTGTGAAGATGAACCAAGAACTGCCTTGGTTTTGTTATTTTACGTGAGAACGGGCTTCACAGAGGCAAGCTATATCAACAGCCAGAAATAAGCTGGAGGAACAAGAACACCCCACTGAGAAGCACTGAACTTCAACAGCTTCTGTGTTTGCTACAGTCAATTTGATTGTAACTAGAACATGTCACAGTGGGACATCTTTTTCCACATCATAGACTGTAAACACAGCAGCTGGCAGTACAATTATATTTAGGCAATATGAATGATTAAGCAGTTAAAAGTGATCATACAAAACTGCATATATCACCACTATATTTCATATTTCTTCCTGCCTTAAGGGCTTTCTCATTAAAAATCCCAGCTTTGCAGTTGTTGGTCTCAATTCAGAAGATGGCACCAAAATGTATTTTCTTCACAGTTTTCGCCTCTTTCCACTCTTGATCACTCACTACTGCTTTCAGATGAAAAATAAATGAAAATCAACAGCTGTAGGTAACTGTCACAAACAGAAAATCTTACAATTTCATGACATGTATGATAGCAGCTCAGCTCAAACAAGGGGACCCATAAAGGACTTACAAATTAGCCCAAAGCAGCAGTGCTGAGCATGGGGATGTTGGCACATATCTCAGTACTGCAATTAATTCCCTCAACTTGACGTGAAAAGAATTCTGGGTTTCGCTGCCAGAACAGGTAACCCCAGCTTAATAAAACATCACCACCACAACACAAGGGCACACCCATATCACCTACAGTTAGAAAGCAATTTAAAATGCACATTAACATGCCTTTCTAACACACACAAAAATCTGTAAAGCAGCTGATACACCTTCTGCCATCTTCAGTTTCAAGTGGCTTTCAATACCAGAGTCTTTCCTACCACGCGTGGGCCTTAGCCTATACCACTGCATGGAATATTGCCCATGGCACTTCTATTTTTAGAAGTCTTTTTGATGAAATTATTTACATACACACACAGTTGTTACTCTTTATTTCTCAGCTGAGTTAATTTGAGGATCAAGTAAAATTTTCTGATTGTCATAGGGAAAAAAAAGACCAAAAAGAGGAAAAAAAGGAAAAAATAATGAACTCCTCTCCTCTTATGACTGATCACATTTTTTCCAACTTTCTGCAGAAGAATTTAATTTGGCAAAACACAGGGCAAGCTGGCACAGAGGAGAGGCTAAATGCAGGGGCAGCTGGAGCTAATGCTGGCCACTTGCCATAATGCCTTCTAAAGAAGCCACAAGAAAAGACCACAAGGGAATAGAGAATCCAGTGCCCAGCGCCAAAGAGTTTGCAGCACAAGGGCCACTGCTCTGTAGTGACACAGTCTTTCATTGTTGCTATCAATGAACTCTTTATCCCCTTTATTTGCTAGCTTCGTTGGTGTATGCTCTTTGCCAACTTGCTATTCATGGAACAATAATAAACAACTAAAATAAACAACCCCTCTACCCCAACAACATCAACATTACTTTTCCACCTTAGGCTAAATGTTTTGCTCTTAATTCCAGGGAAGATAATTTCTTTCTCATTATCTCCAGGGAAAGGACATCAGGAGAATATGTCAACATGTAGCCCATGCATTGCTGCATTCCTCTGGGGTTAAATAAAGCACTACAGCAGTTTGAAATTTTTCACTGTCATTTTCTTACTCATTAGTATTTCCATGAGAAAAGTGCACACTTTACTTTCTCATTCTAGTAAGCACTGAGAAATCCCCTTGATCAAATGCACAAAATCCCCACTTTCTTAACACTATGATGCAAGAGCTATCGAAAAGTCCGTATCTTCTACAAACTTCATAGCTATTCATACCAACATTTTAAAGTCCTAAATTCCTTATGTTAGAAACTTGTACAGTACTTTAGATATTCTTAGCACTTCTCTATTGCTAAGCACTGAATCCAACACATTCTTGAAGAAGGCACCCCAAGAACTGAACACTGACATTTAATGAGAGGGGGAATTTTAGGACACATTTGAACGCTTGCTTGATAAAATCATACTAAAACTCCCCAGAAAAATAACTGTTGAACCTAATAATGTTATATAGTCCAAAGACAATGTTGGTAATATTCCATCTCTCTTTTCGCTATCCCTCTCCTTATCCTGACTCACTTTGTCTCTAGATGTTGAAACCTAACCTTAATCATATAAACAGAAGAACAGAAAGAGGTGAACTTCCGTATGCAAAGGCTGGAAAGCCTACACCACGACTAACTCGTTTTGATTTGCATAGTTTTAAATACGTGAAAGAATGAAAATACAACTAAAAATGTGTGCCCTATAACCATCACGGAAGACACCACACAGTTTGTACTACACATCTGCTTCCCTAAAATTAAGGCACATATATAACTTCATAGCTCTTTTCCATATTAAGTGGTTTCAACAGTCGTTTGAATGACAAAAAAATTAAAGCAGCAATCCTAGCATAAGATGAGACAGAAATCCTAAAGGACTGGGAAAAGTTAGAATATGGTAACTTTTTTCCCCTACACTTTTTTTTTTTTCCTCTTTTTTGTTAGTTTTTCATATCTTCTATATCATTTTACTGTAATTTCTGCACAGTTTTCTACCGCCCTGTTATGCATCCTAGGTTCCTAGACTTTCTTCCCTGGAATTTTGCTTTGACCCTCAACATATTTTCTCTTCCTCCTTCTGGGGATGTTAAATGCTCTTTTATGATCCACCACATTCTTCCCCAACCCCATGGATGTTTATTTCCCAGAAGAGTGTCAGCCTTTTTCAGGGTCCACAGCCCAATCTTTCCCCCCACCTCTTCCACTGAAACGCAGTTTATCAGGCTTGCTGCGTCATTTCTCACTCCTCCTGCCACATCCCAGAAACAGGGAGCAGGCAGAGAATCACCACAAAAAAAGGACAGAGAAACTAAGAGCAGATGCTGCCAGAGTTTGAAAAAGCAGAGAGTGACTTCCTGTCTGGCAACCAAGGATTTGCCAGGAAAAACATGGGAATTCCCGGATTCTTAGCGCAATGTAAGGTATTGGTGCATCAGACAGTCTTTAGTAGTATTTTAGAATACAGTTTTCTCTGTTTGTTCTTAATCTTACAACGCATCCTAAAAATGCATGTGCCTATTTACACACATTGAAACACAAAGCAATAGAAAATAATATAATTTCACGATATAATTAAAGCCTATGTTGTAACACACTCATGAAGAGCCACAGCTCTGACTATTTGGGCAAGATTAGTTCTGTTGGTTCTGTGCTGCATATATCTACATGTAGAGTGAGATGCAACTTCCTCACTACTACCCGTACCCAAATATGTATCCAGGGGGAAAAAAAAAATAAAAATAGTGTTAGTCAGTTCTGGTATGAACAGGGAGCTACTAAGGAACTGCTTCTAGGAAAAGCAAAATAAATCCCTGCGCCCATTATCATGCAGATCTTTGGCGGTAAAAGTTTCTGCGATATATCTTTAAATGCTTTTATGTGCCATGATTTTTACATTAAGTAGATTCCCCTGTTCCGTGAAGAGGGCGGCTGGAAGGAGCATGGGTCACACTGGCCTGTGCTGGCCGGCGGGGGAGGGATGAAAGGAATGAAAGCAGTTATCAAGGCATTTGTAAGTAGTGAGCTCTTGGAACAACATTAGAGTTGAGGGTCATGGGAAACAGAAGCTTTGCTCACCCTTCTTCCTGGCAAAGTTTTCTGCACTTGGGCAACAAAGTAAAATGTTTTGTAAGAACAGAAGGAGGAGGAGAAGGAAAAAAAATGAAAATGTGTATATTTAGCTCATTAAAAAAAAATACTACCACTTTGCTTTAAAGGAAATGAAACACTTTCTATATGAAATTCTTTCAGGCTCTTAGAGCTCAAGAATACAACACTTGATTGGATTCCTTTGATCAGACAACTAATATCACAGTCACATGAACTACAGTATTACACACAACAGGGTTGTGGGGTTGGGTTTTTTCCCCCCTAACACAACCACACACACAAACAGATGTAAGCAACATTTGTTTAGAGAGTCAGATATCCATTCCCAGACAGAGGACCAAATCAAGCAGGATTTTGTCCAGTGAAGTTAAATGGCACTAAACGCCTTTACCAAATTTGGGCTAAAGGAGTTTCTTGTACTCAGATAGTCCACAATAGAGATGATCCACTACACAGCTACTCCTCACTGCTCAGGGAGAATGGATACCAAACAACAGTTTAATACATCAAATTAGCTTAATATGCTACTTAAACCCTCTTCTACCTTCAAAATATGAAAGGAATTCAGAAAATGCAGAGATGAGAGCCATGAAAGCACTTAAAAGCCCTAAAGATACATTTTTGAGGGTTTAAATTTAATCACTTGCAGTATCCTAAACTCAAAAATCTGTTATTGGAATACCTAAATGTTAATAATGGAGGGAAAAAAATCAGCCAAATGAAGTATGCTTCATTAAATAATGAAATGCATAACTACAAATCTGTTTCACCAGGTGAGCTCCTGTTCGTACGGCTCAGGAATCAAGTGTTCTCAAGGAGTTCAGAGTTAACTCCAATTTGCATATGCATATTTCCTTGACAGTTATGAAATAGTTTTTGTATTTTACAAACTTTCCAGTTTTATTGCATTCAGCTAAAGGCAGCAAGAAATCAACCCTGTAAAACGCAGTAATAATATTAAATTTCTCTCTATGTATTTCAAAGAACGGGCTCTTCACATGTTGCAGGAAAATGAGAAATTCCCCTCACATTCATTTCATTGCACTCTTTTATTTAACTTCAAAGATAAAAATAAGGAGCTTTAATGATCTTGTCTTCTGCTGAAGTCTGCTTAGTTTTTCATAAGTCAAATAACTTGGAAGAAGGTCCAACTAGGCTTCTACATAGTTCATTTACTGCTTTTTTCAGCTTTTAATTCTCTGGAATTTTGCTCTATTTTCCTGTCACAAAAAGATTTAGGAACATATGACAACATCCTCTTGCTATCTTCCTGGCAGAGTGATATCCTTTAATTAATAATCTTACCATCCATTAGTACTAGTAGTGTTTATATTACAGCATGTGTAATGAGTTCTGAACTAACTATTATCACTCATGAATAAGACCTTGTCATTAAAACAGATAAATAATAACTACATTGTTTCATTACTCTACACTTGGGTCCAGTCACGAAACAAATTAAATTTTAGTAATTATTTGAAATCAGGAAAAAGGAACAGAAACAGAATTATCACTAATGCCACTCCATCAATCCATGAGACACCTGCGTTTAAACATTATATACTGATATTGTCTTACCCCTTGACACTATCCCAAAGTACAGGGAAATGAGGCCAAGGTAAATAATGGTAAGAATATCTTGTTTCTTTAAACACACTCACAGTCAGCAGCCTGAAAAAAGACAACTGGGGAACCACAGCAGTTCTACAAAATCCCAAGCAGTACAGAAATGGTGGCTGTCTCTTCTGAAGTGTAAACAAAAGGCTATCTAACATCGCAAGAAGCAGGCTCAGAACAAAGAAAGAAGATGCTTTTTTGTAAAATGTGTAGTTGAATCATGAAGCTCCCTGCCACCGGATGCTGTGGATATTAAAAATTTATGTGGGATTAAGAAAGGACTAGACAAGTTCACAGAAGAAAAATCCACTGAGAGCTATTAAAGACATAACCCCTTGCTCAGGAAATCTTCAAGCCCCAAACCACTGGAGGCAGCAGAAGAATCACTACATTCTGCCTGCTCTTATTCTCTACCCTGGGCAGTCAGTGCTGCGCGTGAGAGAAAAAAATCTTGCAACACAGCATTTATTCATATCTAGAGCCAGGATGTAACACCAGACAAGCCTCAGGTCTGACCCAGCACAGTCGCTCTTACAGCCTCTGTAGGAAGATCTGGACATGTAAGTTTTACAATAGCTTGAATGACTCAAGACACCATTAGCTGACCACCACCATCTGCTAGTAGGAGGTTATCACTCTCATGGATGAGCTAATACACCATCATGGGTAAGCACTCTTTAGCCATCTATCTAGGGTCACCTACTTTGGCAACAGACAACAATGAAGAAGGAGGAGCTGAGTTAGTGCTGCAAAATTACAGATCATGAAGATGTTCTAACTTGCTGGCTGAACCACAGGAGCTGTTCTCCAGGGGATGAACGATGATGGTTCGCTGGAGACTGTATCATTTTTAACTGCTTTAGAGCAAGAGGAGGTGGACCACTACGTCTTGACAGAACCACAGAATTGTAGGGGTCAGAAGGGACCTTTGGAGATCATCCAGTCCAACCCCCCCGCCAAAGTAGGTTCATCTAGAGCAGGCAGGACAGGAACGCATCCGTAGTCATATTGCTGCCTTTAGGCATAATGCAGGGCTGTAATTCTTCCAGCAGGGAATTCTTTAGTGATTTGTGCAATAAACTATGCTAAGCATAACTTTTAACAGAAAAAAAAAAAACCAAAACAACAAACTGCACTAATAAATAAATAGCTGACAAAAGTTGATTTAGGCTATCAAGCCAAAATGACTGATTATCCAGCTTTACTCCTTTCGCACACTGTGCTTGCACACACATCTTATCTCCACCCGCTTCCTTCAAAACTTTTCCTAACTCAGCTCTTAGCATAAGGGTGGTAACTACGTGGACAACTATTCAATACTTGTTTTTTCCTCAGAGTTCAGTATTGCTCGCTCCTCTTCTCCTCCCACTATTGCTTACTGCATACCATCCACGTCCTGTAATGAACACAGAATTATCTCAGCCTTGATGCAAGCCAAGTCTAGAAACACAGTAAAAGAAGGATATTTCTATGTCCTGTGCAGCACCATTACCCTATTTGACAGATGGAGATGCTGAAAGCGAGACTGCCTAAGGCAACACGCTGAACTGGTGATTAGGCAGACCTTGTGGGTCCCTGCTTCGTGACCATTATTCCAGATGCCATTCCTTCAGTCCAAGAGATGCTAACCAGAGCTGGAAAGAATGCAGCTCATACTTCCCTGTCCCCACAAAAGCTGCAATTTTTGTCTTCCAAGGGGGCATAATTTAAAAAAAATAAAGCTTTGTATTAAAAAGAGAGGAGAAAACCCTAATTTCATTAAAAAGAAAGAAAAAAAAAAAAGGTCACACAAACTTGGTTTGATCCGTTTAATGCAGCCCCTACAGAATGGCCAGTTACTTCAGCTGCAGCAGTTACTGCTCTGTATCTCACACACACACACACACAAACATACTTACTTAACAGTCACTTATTAAACTTTAGTTCAAGCATCTTTAAAGGAACAAAAGAAGACTGGAACAAAACCAGGACAGAACAATTACAGTTTACACAATTAAACTCTGATGTTTCTTAATTGGAACAGTTTACATTTGAGTAACTTTAATATAGGCGTTTTTGTACACAACATGTTTCCAGCAGTTTTCAGGTGATGTGGAATTTAATTTCTCTTTTGAAAAATCATATTAATTCCCGCTAACTAAAATTAATTCCCACTGAGATTTCAATCTAACCTCATCACAGCTCAACCTCAAGAATCAATATTCAGGGGAATATTGAAGAGACAAAAAACAGAGAGCTGCTTTGTTTGCATACAAGTTCTAAAGGAAGCTCAGACACATTTTCTCCAAGAGAAATGGGAAAAATTCCTTTTTGAAAGATACAAAATGACACTGGAATAGCTGATAACAATGCTTTTGGAAAATACCCACCCATCTTGTTTCCACACAGTGGAAAAGTCAATAATAAGCCAAATCAATAATTAGTTGGGAAAATGAAGATATAAACTAGAAATATTCTAAGCTTGAACCAGTTACTTGTTATTAAGGTATTAATAAAGAAAAAATTGTTTAATCCTAGGAATGTATTTTTACCCAAAGACTGACTGCAGAATGTCCCTGACATCACCATAACATCATTTTCCCTCCAGCATGGCTCACAGTTTGTTGGCTGGATGGATTTCCATTCCAGTGCGCCCTCCCCTCCCTTTTCTCAATGAAAAGCAGCTTAAAGGAGTTGTAGATTCCATTTCAAAAGTCCAGCAGCACTTAATGTGTTGGCTTCTCTATGCTCCATTTAATACAAGTGGGAACATTTCCATGAAGTTATACTTTTCATAAAAAACATGGGAAATCTTAGCAAGATTAAAACCAAAGAAGTTCTGTAACTGGATGCGATTCTGAAATCATCAACTCTTTTTAAAACAGAACTGGAATTCTCTGTAGAGAAAAAAGTTGCAGTTAGTCTAGGCAACATTTGTTGTTTACAAAGAGCAATATGAACCAAAGTGACAGAGCGTAAACATGGTAGTCTGGATTTTGGACACTGCTTTCCAAATGCAGTATTTTTCCTTTTCATGAGCATGTAAAACACCTAACTGCAATGGATGGTCCTTTCAGAGTGCAATGTGTATTGAAGCTAATCCTGGTTCATCTCCAGTTGAACACGTAAGTAAATATGAATCAATGAAGAGCCTATGATCTTTGAATTGCCCAAGAGACAGCAAAAGTAGCCAAGTTAAACAGCTTCTTCCCAAAACGTTCATGTTAGCTTCCTTGACATAAGCAAACAGAGCACATTCAAATACTGGCTGCAAGAAGAGAAAAACATAGCACTAAATAGTTTTTAATTTTTTTTTATTATTATTATTTTATTTAAAATTACGGCATCCAATAAACAGATGATTTTACAGGTATCTTTGGGTCTAATGTGTAGGGCAATACATAGTTTCTCCAAAGGAGTCATTCTGTTAATTATTTCTGAATTAAGGACTCCCAATCCACCCATTGTCAAGAAGTGACATAATGACTCCTGCTGACTGTTGTTAATAGCTCACCTATTCTCTGGCTCCCTAAACATAGGAAGTATCATAACACAACTTATCAAGCCAATTATTCACAAAGACGAGCTAGCTAAATCCTTTTACAAGCACCTTTCAATACTCCTCGGATCCATTCTGCAAATTACGGCATCCAATAAACAGATGATTTTACAGGTATCTTTGGGTCTAATGTGTAGGGCAATACATAGTTTCTCCAAAGGAGTCATTCTGTTAATTATTTCTGAATTAAGGACTCCCAATCCACCCATTGTCAAGAAGTGACATAATGACTCCTGCTGACTGTTGTTAATAGCTCACCTATTCTCTGGCTCCCTAAACATAGGAAGTATCATAACACAACTTATCAAGCCAATTATTCACAAAGACGAGCTACCTAAATCCTTTTACAAGGATTACCTTTCAATACTCCTCGGATCCATTCTGCACAGACAAGAACCCAGAACACTGATATAAATCGGAGCTACCTCAATGCAGGCTGCTCACGTTCATTACTTAGCAGACAAAAAGCTAATAAGTTTAACTTTGATATCATACCCTCAAGCTAAATATATAAATTAATCTTGTGTGTTCTGCTGTTCATTTTCATAATGGCTGGATGAAAAAAATAAAAGAAGATGACCGTGGAATATTAATTATAAACTGGGTAAAGACTGCTCAAAATTAGTGTGGGATGCAGTAATGATACGAATGAGAGAACTAATGTGAAGTTTTGACATAAATAGCCTCATTGAGCATTATTTTCCTATTGGTTTTGGAGGCCACCAAGGTACACAGAAAAAGAGCACCACAAAAACTGTGACTTACAGTGCTAATTTCTCAGTAAGGACACTCAGGTTGCCTTTTTTTTTTTTTCCTCTTCCTATTTCTAACATGAAAAATGAAATTTGTCTTCCATCAAAGAAAAACAACATCCAATAATGACCCTCAAAATTTCTGCCTTAGTAGCAAAATTTAGTATTTTCCAGCTTAAGAAGTCTTCTTGAACTGAATTTTCCAGTGGCTAAGAGATTACGAAGTTGCTAACTTTACTACTTGGTATATAGCTTCCCCAAAAATACCTAACAAAGTGATTTTAAAATTCATGTTTTTCTGCTACTGAATGAAAAAACAGAACCCATTTCTGGGTGTGAATAATAGTCAGATTCTGTTTTTCATCATCTCCCCACAGACAAGCAAAGCAGTGGGGCTTGAAGAATTTTGGCTTCTTAAGACTTACAGGTTGAAGCTCTGGTAACTCAGGTGTATGTGTAAATAATTAGAGCAAGACAAATTAATTCAGAGTACATTTACTGCAATAGTAGAAACCAGCACAGATACTCGAATGTTTCCTTACCACTACTATCTACAGGACTGCATCAGGGCCTGGTAGAAGACTTTTTGATAAAGCTTACCACCGACACAAGTTATTTTAAAATTAAATGCAGAAGGATATGCAACACAGACAACATTCAAGGTAACAAAAGATAATCTGACAACATACATTTTTTCTTTCAGTATGAAATGTACAGTATCAGAATGATAGACCTAGCATTAATTGGAAATAATGTGGAAAAAGAAGATTGCTGTAACAAACTCAGAGATACTAGAGACACAGTATATAGTCTGCATTAAAAAGTAATAGACAGAAAATTTATTTATTACCTGGCCTTTAAAAAACAGCATTTGATCATTTGATTAAGCATTGCAGGAATCTGTATGGACAAGTGACAGAACACTTTTATAATATAATTTTGCATTTATGTTGAAATGTAACTTTACTAAATACTCTCACCCTTTGCACAACTTGTTTTCCCAATGTTGTTCTTGCTATGGAATTTTAGATTTTAAAAGATAAACAAAAGAGTAGAGCTATTAAGTCTCTAATAGTCTAAGATTCTGAAGTCTTCAAAAAAAATCCTATTGGTACACCTAAAGGCCATAACAGTGTAATATTTTACTAGATATCATTCATCATCTTCTCCTGGGAGTTCACTCTCAAGGGTATGGAGAAAGTCTGGCATATTTTTTAAGTACGGAAAGATTAAAACAATTTTTTCCCCGCAAGGCATAATTTATATAATTCTTCCTCAAGACTGTATCTTGAAAAGAAGAACAAGTCCTGAAAAATAATTCTGAAGCAGGAAGAGGAGGGAAAAATAGTCTAATCTTTTGCTGAAAGCATGGAAAAAAATATGGATATTTACTAGCAGCGCACATTGCATTGTCATGACTAGTATTTCCTAAACTGTCAGGGTCTGGGCAACCTCTGGTATCCAAGATGATTTTTCTTTCTCCCCTTTGTTTGGAAACCTGAAGACTGAACCCACTTGATGTTTTCTGGTTAGTTTAGAGGTCTAAAAGAATGTTTCTTTCTTCTTGAACCCCCGCCCCCCACAACCTTTAACGTACTTCTCCATTTTCAAATGCTAGCACTAACACTGAGTTTCTCTCTGCAGCTTAGTCTAGAAGCTCTCCAACAAAGTGGACAAATTTAGTTTTTTATGTTATGGTCATCTTACTTTCCAAAAACCTGTCTGCTTGGACAATGGCTGTTCACAGTAATCATTTTTATCGTCCTCATTTGAATGCATAATTTACAGAGAGTAGACTGCTCCTTCTGCTGCATTCAGTTTAATAAAAAATTCAGCAGAACGGTGAATTGTAAATAGTAAGATCCCTCAGACACCACAGACTAACGACTCCAAGATCACTTCTTCCTTCACACTATCCTTTCAATATTTGCAGATCACTACTAAGACACACTCAAGCTTTATTAGCTATAATAAAGAATAATAGCTATAGCTTAGCTATTATTCTGGCCATAAATTATTATTTTTCTACAAAGGATGTAATGGAGGAAAAAGAGAAAAAGTTCAAAAGCCAATGGCCTTGAAACCAGGTTTTAGGGTTAAATATTTGTTTCTATATAGCTTTTTGACCAATACTACACAAATACAAGAGAAGTGTCTGCATTGAGCTCTCACACTCAGCAGAAGAGATGGCTGACAACAGCTCCAAAAAGATCAAATCATCATCATTGATCCCACACAACTTCCTCCAAAATACCTCATAATTTGGAATTGGTATTGCCAAGAGTATTTCTATCCATTGACAAAAACAAAAAATCCAACTCCACAATATCAGAATCAGCCAAATGACCAAGTAATTAACGAATACTATTCCCTGATGTGAATATTAAAAAAGAAAGAAAAAAAGAAAAAATAAGTTTGCCAAGGAGCACTTGCACTCCTTTTTGAGTGAAAAAATACATATTTCTGAAAATCACATTCCAGTGAGAATTCAAGAGCTTTCAGCTCCTGTTTCTTCATATTCCTGAAAATTTCATTAGCAACCTACATGATCCTCTTAATATTTTACAATCCAAACAAATCTTTTCATTTAAGGATCAAGGCAGGACAGTAGTAGAGCTGTTGGGAGCATAGCAAAGATTTTTCTTTTAAAACTTCAGTTCTGCTAAGTACTGAACTCAGCACAGTGCGGATTCCAGCTGAGTGAGACTATTCATCTTGAAAGAAACACAAGAGGATGTGGGCTTTAAGCCAGTAAAATATTTAATGATCTGGAATCTCACAGGATAGACCAAGCAAACTGATTTCGCAACTGGGAAAGTCAGTGCACAAAGACAGCAATAAGTACTTGACTCAATGGCAGCTTCTTATAATGGAATCAAACTTTAGTAGATTTTCTATATTACCACTATTGACATTTCTCTTTCCTGCCAAATAATTCCGTTCTGGGCCTCAAAGAAGCATTACTATTTATCAGAGCCATCAAAAAATCCGGAGATCAGATTGGAAAAAGGGTGTTAACATCGAGTAACATATTTTGCTGCTGATATCGATGTTTATAATCAACTTCCATTTTTTCCTTTCTTGAAAAGCAGCAGAAAGATGTCACGACCTTAAACATCAGGGAGGTAAAAAGACAGAGGAAAATTAAATTTAGGAAGCACACACTAACGCACGTGGAAAAAAAAATAATCTGAATTACATCCACATAGTGATGGGATTTACGTTAGCTTTAACACTCTGAAAAGATCTTGGAATCACTGTAGACAATGCCAACTCAATGGTCAGTAACAGTCAAAATATTAAGGCTTATTAGAGAAAGCAAGCACAAAGCAGAAAGTATCATTATCTGATGCATTCACACCTTGAATATTGCATGAAGTTTCTTGGAATCAGCCTCATAAAAGGCAGTTACCATGAGGAAGGCACAAACAGAAGGATATGTTTGATCATTTAAAAGCAGAAACTAACTAGACTAGAACTTTTCAGAGTAGCTGGGGAACAAAATCTGCAAGGGAGAAGAAAGGAAAGGAAGGCCTTTTAAAAAAAATATCCAACCCCACATGGTTTGTGTGGGGTTTTTTTGGTTTTTTGTTTTGGTTTTTTGTGGTTGGACTCGATCTCGGACGTCCCTTCCAACCACTAAGATTCTGTGATTCTGTGATTCTATGGACAGGATAGGCAATGCATATGGGCAACAGTTAACTATTTCTCATAGGACAAAAATTGCTATCATCAGATACAATAATCAAGCAGCAGGCATACAAGGAAGGAAGAACTTTGGTGAAACAAACCCAGGTTCAAGTTAGATGAAGCCATTTCTGCAAAGCGGTTATGTGAGGGCACTTGGGGGAACTTTAGTAGGAGGCTACCTCCATTTAGACATTCTTCTCATCTGACCTGTTTCAGAAGCAAAGTACTTTCACATGGGGTCACTGACTGGTCACTTTTATTCTGGAGCTCTGAAGGCACCTCTCTAAAGTAAAGTAGCCTCACAAAATCTGAAACTTACATTTCAGTAATAATAATTACTGACTGCATTGATTTGTTCCATGGGGAAACAATCAGTTTTTGCAGAAGTGGAAATGCTGTTGTGTCTTATCACTTTAAGGTTGTTTGTTTAAAAAACAAAACCAACAAACTTTCCATCTACTTGACAACCTTTAAGAAGCAAAACCAGGATTTTGTAGAGACCAGATTCCACACAGTAGCTCTGGATCTCTCATATAGAAAAAGATCATAAATCCCTCCTCCTAAATTTCTCAGAGAGGCATAAATACAGTGCTTACATTGGAATGAATAAGGAATCAATGGAGTATCAGACTTCGTATTTCAAGAGCCAAAATACTTTTAACGAAGTTTAACAAAACAGCATGACAAAATTTCTACTGCTCAGTATGACATACAGCACTATAACAAGCTCTACTGCACTGATTTTAAGTATTATCTGAATAATCTATTTAGCTTCAGAAAAAAGAACACTGAAACTTTCTTTTTTTTAAACGAGATTTGAATCACTTAAAAAAAAAAAAATCAAGCCACTAAAACATCGCCCGCAACCACAAGTGTACACTAATAAGAGTAACGCTGCTGTCTTGTACTTCATTCCATTTGTACGAATATATCATTGCTTAAGTTCCATTTTAATTTACAAAAGCACAAGAGAAGTGGTTGTCCAAATACCATGAAACTCCTTTGGGTACATTAAACGTTCAAGAAAATATTGCAAAATTGACAGCTAATCCAGCAACATGGTACTCAGTACTTCATAACAGCTCTTCAAGACAAGTGACGAAAATAGGCATGAAAATGAGATTTTATTGTAAAATAGTCTTACGGTCTCAAGGTGCATTGAAAACTGTAGCTTCTCACAGAAGATGAATCAAAGAGGCTCTGGAGTGCCAATGACAACAGGAATTGCGACAGTTACCATAATGCATATTTTACTGACAAATTATTTGGAAACTGTCAAAAAGCTAGTGGGGAAAAAAAAAAAAAGATGTGATTTGCAAGGTTATTTTTGTAAATTTAAGATGATTACCACTCCCAGGGAGATTTGGGATATGTTGCATTAAGACACAAGAGTAAAAGAACTGAATCAACAAAACAAAGAATTACATCATTGCTTGCTGTGGCAACATAAATAAAACAAGAATAATCACATTTTTAACCTGCTGTATTTCAACTTCATAGAGAAGGCACTAAACGAAAACGTAGTATTATGTGCAGTTCTCGATACTGTACAAGAATATAAAAATCAGAAGTTCTTCAGTTTGTCTGAAGAACAGGAAGTGAGTGGATCCTGTGAATTTCTGGGTTAAATTTACTTAGACCAGAGACATTTTGTCTCATCTCTTGGCACATGGGGCAAAAAGAAAAGGGAAACTGTACCTGTTACAAAACTTCTATTTTTTCACTTCTCAATGAAACCTGAACAAAGAAATGCTGAACAAATGCTTAATGGCTTAAACACGGCCTTAATGTTTTCATCTTCAATCCTGCAATCTAGAGATAAACAAAAGGTGGTAAGACTTAGATGAGTATCATTTCAGCTCCCTTCTCCACAGAAAAATGAGCTGCATCATACTGGCTAGGGTGCCGATGATAGCATTTTCAATGAGCTAAGCAAAAAAAGTTACAGCTTTAAGTGCAAACTCAAAGATCCTGCATGAGCATATCAGGAAATCTCTCAGCACACAAAGAAGATGTGGCTACATAAACAGGAAATGTACTGCTGTGCCTACACCCCTCTTCATAAAATGAAATTTTCTGGATTTCTCATTTGACCTTAGGCTCCCAAACAGCATGAAGATGCAGCAGCTTAAAGCTCACACAGCAAAAAGCCAATCGTACCGACTGTATTTCTGAGAGAACTTCATTAAGTCTATTGCAAAGCCTTACATTTATGCCTACAAGAATTTGCTTGGAGACACACTTCTGTGGTTTTAAATCAATGTATCTATTTTCCAGTTAAACCGGTCATGGTAGTAGAATGCAAAATAATGGATATACAAGAACTATGAGATTTTTAAGATGTCTGAAGTACTTCCCAGTATCTATATCTCAAGAGGCTAACAAAGCCCACTTTTGCTAACATAAGTATCTTGCGAAAATGTTAGTTCTGTTATCTTTACATACCCGCAGTATAGCAACTTGAACTGAACATATTTATTTAGTGTCTGTATATGTGGAAATAAAGGTAGTATTACCATCTTCAACTGTTTGGTTCTATTTCAATGCATATTTGCACACGAATGTATAAACACTAAAATAAGCCATCCATTCCAGTATTCAAAACTAAGAAGGGGAAAAGAAGAAAAACACCCACCACCAAAATCAAACAAAAAAAAAAAAAAAAAAAAAACAAAACCACATACCAAAAACACCCTCCCAAGAGGGTTCCTCATACTCAGTGTGTTCCTCACACTGCATCCAGTTCTGCGCCCCCCAGTTCAAGAGGGACAGGGAACTACTGGAGAGAGTCCAGTGTAGGGCAACCAAGATGATTAAGGGATTGGAGCACCTCCCTTATGAGGAAAGGCTCAAGGAGCTGGGACTCTTTAGCCTGGACAAATGAAGACTGAGGGGAGACCTTATTTATGTTTATAAGTATCTAAAGGGTGAGCTGAAGGATGTTGGAGCCAGACTCTTTTCAGTGGTTTCCAGTGATAGGACAAGGGGCAACGGGCTCAAGCTGGAACAGAGGAAGTTCCATTCAAATATGAGAAAAAATTTCTTTACGGTGAGGGTGACGGAGCCTGGAACAGGCTGCCCAGGGAGGTTGTGGAGTCCCCTTCTCTGGAGATCTTCAAGACCCACCTGGATGCAGTCCTGAGTAATGTGCTCTAGGTGTTCCTGCTTTAGCAGGGGAGTTGGACCAGATGATCTCTAGAGGTCCCTTCCAACTCTGACAATTCTGTGATTCTGTGAAGATAATTATATCATAACACCTCCATTCCAAATCACAATGATGACACTGAAGTAAGGAGAGGACCAGAAGGAACTGAGTCATCACTTGAAAGCATTTTAAAACACGACAAACTAATATTAAACTATGAAGTGTCTTAAGGATGTATTCTCCCCAGATTTCCAAGTTCCACATAGACATGTACATTCAAGTAATGTAAACTTGAAGACTTGAAAATAGACTGAAAACATTTCTTTCTAAGGCACGAAGGAACCAATGCAATCCGCAATCACAGCTACCACTGAACAGGAGTTTGAGGACTTAATACTTCAAGGCCAACAGGTATAAGTGATTGGGGCTGCATCTCGGGAAAAAAAAAAATTCCAAACAATTTAAGAGTTTTCAGCAATGGAAAGTCCATCGGAGTCTTAAGGAAATATCTTACTAACTTTACAGTTGCACGTTTCTAATCTTAATTTGCATAGCTTCGATCTTCATATACCCTGGTCTGTTTGATAGAGAAACTTTCCATTGAGATTCTTTTCTGCGATATAAATAAATCTTTAAGTTTCTCTTTGGATTAAGCAATTGCAAAAAAAACATATGCTTTATGGAGTTTGTGGTTTCCAAGGAGCTTGAGCATTTTCATATGCTCTTCATACGTTCAAAGGGTCTTCTCCGACTCTTCACAATTTTTCAGCATTCTTCTGAAAACAAGCAGCAGGACCAGACTCCGCACCCATAAATGCAACAAATACAGCCAATGTCCACAAAACCCTTCAACTTATACTTACAGACATTTGTGGTGTCAGTCTGCAATCCCATGTTCAGCTTATTAAATAAACTCATCTTCCTCCTCCTCCATCAACCAATGGCTTTTCACAGTCAGCGTTAACTGGCGTTTCTTAACTTGTTGAAAATGTCCCCAAACATATTATGCAAGGACAACAAAGAGTGACATTTGCTGTGATCCTAACAATTTTATTGTCAACTCTCAAAAGAGAAAAGCAAGTTTTCCAACACAGAAGTCTCGCTATACTTTTTAAAAACAAAAAGCAGCAGCAGGAGAATTCCCTCTAAAAACAAGAGCAAAGCACTGGCAGTTATCAAGGAGAAACTACGCTGAGAAGCTGTCGTGCATTCACTTCCTTGCTACTTCAGTTGTACTGAATTCCACCCACAAATTTATGAAATTAAGGTAACACATCCTAATGTCCAATCTGTAAAATATATCCAATTAGTAATTCCTTGATGGAGATTTACGAGTCAAAAAAACATCTCTTGAGGCATTCATGTTGCATACAAAACTGCACTATTTTTTCCTAGTTTTACCAGCAGGCTTGGACAATAACATGCTGAAACTGGAGGGGGGCGGGGGGCGGGTGGGGAAGTAGTACTAGCCATATGACATTTCAGGGAAAGTATGTGCACATGGTTAATCAAACATTAATATTCCCAAAGATTATTTTAACCCCACATACTTTGTTGGGGCTTAAACCAAGTCCTGTTTAACTGGATCTGATACCAATGGAAGGCAGCAATTCTTTTCCTCAGGTCTGTTTTGAACTATCAGACCTCTGCCGGTCTCCACTGCCTGGCTCCTCAAAGTACAGCTCAGATGGAGGATCCAACCCATAAAATACTGCAAAATGCCAATCCCCAACTCTTGGAAGACACTGACTGACAACTATTAATAAGCCTTTTATGTGAAAAACACATACTACCAGACAAGATTCACAAAAGCATCTCTGGGAACACAGAGCAAACTGAAGTCTTTATTATAAGCTAACTATAATTTTTATTAAGGAGCCATTATGTTATTTTTGTTTGTCTATGCTAAAAGACTCTACAGAAGTATGCAAGTTAATACAGCTTATATTAGAAGGTAAAATATTTAACAATACTTTATGAATGAAGGCTTGTGTTTTTACACACACGGTGGGTTTAGCTGCAGCAGTTGCTCAAATGTTCTCACAATTTCTGCTTTTTCCCAGAATAAGGGAATTTTACCTCTCCTAGTAAAGCTCGAGCCTTACTTATTTAAAGGTTCCCCAGAAGGTAAGCTCCATAGTCCTCTAGCTTCCCTGTATGTAGGCTAATTACATTCACAAGAGTGACAAGGAAACATATTTCAGTTTTTTCTTTAAATATCACTATAAAGCCTGTTTAAGTGGCAGTGGCAGTGCTAGACATGAAAAGGTTCAAGAAGGGAACAACTTTTTAGTAGATAACCTCAGTTTTGGAGCAATGTTTTTCAAAGCAGCAAGTTCTACCTGCACGCTTCCTGCAACTTATAAGTCATTTTAGCCTTCAAGGGAAAATATCACTCCTCTACAATATTCATGGCTTTAAAATAACAGGTTATACAAACAGTACATCCCAAGGAAGCAGAGTTCATGGGTTCTGCATCCCTCCTCTCCTCCTCATTTGTAATCAAAGAGTTAAAAGCAAAGTAGGTAGCACAGAAGAGGGTATGAAGGTGCACAGAATGGACCTAAGGTGAAATGTAAGCATAATGGCTCAGTTGCGATGTTCCTAAGGCCTTGATTGCACCAGTAATCTAGGAAGGCTTTTGAACACCCACACACACCACCACAATGTTGTAAATCTGTCTGTTCTTCATTTAAATATGGCCTGCACTTTTAAGAACTGCAGCTTTTAAAAACTGATTTGCACTGACATTTGACCACTCTTGAAATGAATCAGATTAAACTATTACAACAGAAAAAAATGTTAAATCATAGAATGGTTTCGGTTGGAAGGAAACTTAAAGATGATGTAGTTCCAATCTCCTTGCCACAGACAGTGACACCTCCCACTAGAGCAGGTTGCTCAAAGCCCCATCCAGCCTGGTCTTGAACGCTTCCAGGGATGGGGCATCCGCAACTTCCCTGGGCAACCTGTTCCAGTGTCTCACCACCCTCACAGTGAAAAATTTCTTCCTGATATCTAATCCAAGTCTGTCCTCTTCCAGTTTGAGGCCATTTAGCCCTCATCCTATCACTACATGCTCTTGTAAAAAGTCCCTCTTTGGCTTTCTTGTAGGCCCCCTTCAGGTATTGGAAGGCTGCTATAAGGTCTCCCTGGAGCCTTCTCCAGGCTGAACAACCCCAGCCCTCTCAGCCTGTCAGTTCAGTCAGTTATCCCGTCTTGGGCACTTCCAATTCGGAATCAAAAAACTTAGCTGACTCAAAAAGAAAACGTCTTTACCAACAGTTGTTTTACCAACAATTTGTGCTCTTTTTGCACAGCAGTGAAACAAGGTCAATGGTGAGGACTTGGGAAAGAAAAGTGAAGACTATTTTTATAATCTTCTAGAAGCAACCAGGTTCTTGCCCTGGTATCTTTTGCAGAAAGCAGGACAAGGTCATAATAAAAAATTATACCCTTAATAGAAAAGTAAACAGGTCAGTTGAGTGCCCACCTCATCTAAGATTTATTATAAAGAGTTTCAGGCCTTAGTAGCTTTTAAATAATTCATTCCTCTGTCCCTTTCCTTCTATAAATTCACTTCTCCCCATCAAAAACAAACAAAAAAACCAATTCTCAAACAGTTATCAAATGCCTGGATGGCAACTGCTTGACAGAAGGGGAATGAAAATGCGTCACTTCTGAAAACAGAAGCACTGGAAGTCGAGCTGTATTGGGTTTACATGGCAAGTAGCCGGCGAGGGGAGAGCTTCTGTGAGAAGATATCAGGAGTTGACCCCACATCAGACACAGATGGTTCCAGCTGGCTCCAAGTCAGACCCTCTGCTGCCCAAAGCTGAGTCCATCATAGAAACTCATGGCGCCTTTGTGATAACACACTGAAGAAAAGTTAAAAAACACTGTGCAGCAACTGGGAGAGAGGACTGGGAAAACAGGAAAGGAAGAGCCCTGCAGATACCAAGGTCAGAGGAGGGGAGGAGCTGTTCCAGGCACTGAAACAGAGATTCCCCTGCAGTGTGTGGAAAAGATCACAGGGAAGCATGGTGTCCATCTGCAGTCCATGGAGGATTATGCTGTAGCAGATATTCACACTGCAGACCATGGAGGACCCCTTTGCCACAGCACATGGATGTGCCCTGAGGATAGCTGCAGCCCGTGGAGAGCCCATGCAGGAGCAGCCTCCTGGCAGGAACCTGCTACGGAGAGGAGCATGTGCAAGAGCAGGTCTTCTGGCAGGAGCCGTGGTGTATGGAGAACCCACACTGGAGCAGTTTGTTCCTGAAGGACTGTAACCTGTGGAAATGACCCATGCTGGATCATTTAGTGAAGGACTCTACCCCACGCTGGAGCAGGGGAAGACTGTGAAGAGGAAGGAGTGGCAGAGATGAAGTGTTACAGACGGACCACCATCCCCATCTCCATCCCCCTGCGCTGCTCGGAGGGAGGAGGTAAAAGAGTTAGGAGTGAAGTTGAGTCTGGCAAGAAGGAAGGGTGGAGGGAAGGTGTTTTAAGTTGCAGTTTTAAGTTTCAGGTTTTTTCTACTGTCTTATTAATTGGCAAGAAATCAAATTGATTTCCCCAAGTCTAGCCTGTTTTGCCCATGATGGTAATTGGTAAGTGATTTCCCTGTCTTTATCTCAGCTCACAAGTCTTTCATTTTATTTTCTCCCCCTGTCCTACTGAGGAAAAGCAGTGAGAGAGTGGCTGGGTAGGCACCTGCCAGCCAACCAAGGCCATCCTACCACAAGAGCACAGCTCACCAGTCACACCTCTCTAGTTCCCAAAGAATAAGATTATTTCAGAAGACAAGACAAATGTGACTTAGCTGACACTGGGAACTTAGAATCATAGAATGGTTAGAGTTGGAAGAGACCTTAAAGATCATTAAGTTCCAACCCCCCTGCCATGGCCAGGGACACCTCCCACTAGACCAGGTTGCTCAAAGCCCCATCCAGCCGGGTCTTGAACACTTCCAGGGATGGGGCATCTGCAACTTCCCTGGGCAACCTGTTCCAGTGCCTCACCACCCTCACAGGAAAGAATTTCTTCCTGATATCTAATCCAAATCTGTCCTCTTCCAATTTAAAACCGTTACCCCTTGTCCTTTCACTACACTTCCTGACAAAGAGTCCCTCTCCAGCTCTCCTATCTGAAGATCTCCCTTCAGATATTGGAAGGCCGCTATAAGGTCTTCCCGGAGCCTTCTCTTCTCCAGGCTGAGCAACCCCAGCTCTCTCAGCCTGTCCTCATAGGAGAGGTGCTCCATTGCTCTAATCACTTTTGTGGCCCTCCTCTGGACCCATTCCAACAGGTCCATGTCCTTCCTGTGTTGAGGACTCCAAAGCTGGACACAGTATTCCAGGTGAGGTCTCACGAGCACAGAGTAGAGGGGTAGAATCACCTCCTGTGACCTGCTGGCCACGCTTCTCTTGATGCAGCCCAGGATGCGGTTGGCTTTCTGGGCTGCCAGTGCACATTGCTGGCTCATGTTAAGCTTCTCATCCACCAACACCCCCAAGTCCTTCTCCTCAGGGCTGCTTTCTAGCCATTCTCTGCCCAACCTGTATTTGTGCCTGGGATTGCCACATCCCAGGTGCAGGACCCTGCACTTGGCTTGGTTAAACTTCATGCGATTTGCTGAGCCCACCTCTCAAGCCTGTCCAGGTCCCTCTGGATGGCATCCCTTCCCTCCAGCGTTGTCAACTGCACCACTGAGTTTGGTGTCATCGGTAAACTTGCTGAGTGTGCACTCTATCCCACTGTCAAAGATGTTGAACAGCACTGGTCCCAGTACGGACCCCTGAGGAACAGCACCCGTCACTGGCTGCCAATTGGACATTGAGCCATTGACCACAACCTTTGAGTGGGGCCATCCAGCCAACTCTTTATCCACTGAGTGGTCTATTTATCAAATCCATTAGTTTCCAATTTTGACACCAGGATGTCGTACACTTGTCGAACTTGTACATAAACTTTGGCTACAGGTTGATGTGCAATTAAGTTGTCACCACCATCAAACAATAATTTAATGTCCTGTCTTATTCTTCCCCTACCCACCAGCTTCCACAATTGCTTCTTTTCCCAGGTTTCCCTGTGCTCTGCCAGCACGAGCAATTCCACAGCTGCATAATGAACCAAATCAGGAAACTCAGACACATCAAAAATTAATTCAGCAAAGATTAGCAGCTAGTTTAGTTCCCTGATCTGGTAGGACACACAGCTGAGCAAACAGCAGTGCTCATACTACTTACTGGCAGAAAGGGGTGGAAACAAGATCTGATAGTGGGGAAAAAAAAGGAAGGAGCAGGCTCTGGAGGTTTTCTGATTGTTTGTTTTGCAGTAGAACTGGCTTAAAATCACACAGCAAAACACGGCTTCAGACCGATGCTCTCTAGTAACCCCCTTTGGTGAGAAATTCTAGGAGAACTACTGAATAGCTGAACCACTCTCCACAGGAGAGGGCAGAGATGGAGGTACTAGAATAGGAGATACAAGAATCCAAAAATTACTGCACAATTAGTGTGACATCCAGTAGGCAACACCTATGACCACAGTTCTGAAGTAGAAGGAGGAAAAAAAGCAAGTTCACCTGTGAGCCTTCCTTCCTGTGTGGGTTTGTTTAGTGAGGGACTGGCCTAGACTGTGATAAGTTTCATCAATATGTAACTTGACAAAAACCTGCCTAAGTAATCATATGGTCGTTCTGTTTAAAATTAAACTGAAGAAGAGAAAGAAGCTTGGAACAAGAGTTTCACATTTCAGAAAAGCAAGATCGCAGTAAATAAGGGAACCTGAATTTAGACATGACTGTATATGGAGAAACTGCAAAGTTTCTCCAAAATGAGCTACCTTGAATTTGCATGTTAGTTGCAAGGAGAACAATGATATAAAGCACAATAAAATGGTGTTAACTGAAGAAATGATAGAGATGTAAGCAGAGGATCATGGACCGGCCAGGCAGTGATGGGAGGTGGAATCAGTAATCTATACGTGCATATTGATGTGTTTTAAGTAGTTAAGATAACCAGCTTTGGTACCAGAAACTAGTGGAACTCCAACAGCACAAGAGCTTAGTCAGCCAGCAGTGTGGTACCCTGGCACTCCTACAGCTGCAGGCAGAGCCTATGCACTCTCACCAGATGCCAGGTTGTTTCAACCTATTTCAGGATATTTTCATAAACACATTAATACTTAGAAAACTATCATTTTGTGCAGTCAAAGGCAAACCAAAGTAGAATTTAGAAAGTAAGGAAAAACAGCTTTTTAATCTATAAAAGCCAAAAGGGAACACAGAACAAAGAAGGCCAATGCATTGTAAAGATGACACTGAAACAGACACAGCCTAAAAATTCAACTCCAACTAAAATTCAACCTCAATTTTCAACAATGTGAAAACAGCAGGAGAAAAGCATATGAATGAGTACATTAAAAAAAAGAAAAATTATCACACTATCACACAAATAAGAAAAATAAAGAGCTCAAACTCAAACAGGGGTTAGAACAGATATGATTTAACACCAGAATTCAAACACAAGAATACACAAGACTTCATACCTAAGATTTTTTAATTTATCAAATCAAGGAGTCTGCTCTCATAACATAGCAAATATATGGCTATATTTAAGAAACAAAGATAATGATCCAACAAGAATGCTCCATTAGGTTGACCTTATAATCAATCAGTCATTTAGAACACTGTGTGAAGGAAAGAAAAATTAAAAGTTTAGAAATTGATAGAAGATCGAATAAAAGGCAACACAGATTTATCAAAGGCAAACTGCATCAATTCAGTGGATCTTTCTCTTACACAGGGTGAAAGATTTATTTATTTAAAAAAAAAAAAAAAAAACAAACCAAAACCACAATAGATCTAATCAACTAGTCACCAGTAAAGCA
Organism: Calidris pugnax; assembly: GCF_001431845.1. NCBI lineage: Eukaryota > Metazoa > Chordata > Aves > Charadriiformes > Scolopacidae > Calidris > Calidris pugnax. The sequence continues at coordinate 31,847,782 of NW_015094510.1, forward strand.
CATGATACCAAGCTACAATAATAATTAAGGTTGAGAAGATGAGAACTTACACAGAAGCTACACAGATAAGGGGTGGAAAGAAAGGCATAATTTTGACTTGTCCTCATGTGGAGGAACCAAAGGAAGAAAGATAGATTTTCCTAAAGAACAAAAGGCAAAGAATAGTTAAAATAAGAAGCTTATTCATCCTTGTACTTCTACAGGATCATATCACAGATACTTCTTATTGTTACCTGTTTTATTTTTCATGAAGTTTACTTGGCTTAAAGGCTCTTCACAGAGGAACAATGACAGTAGGTGATACCTACTTTCATTTACCCAATATCTTTCAGTGAACAGAAGAGTATCTTTGCAAGCAGAAACTACAACACACATCTGACACTCAAACCTCTCTTTTTTCAGACAACTTGCAAAATATCAAAGTAACATCAGCAGTAGAACCAACTATATGACCTAGGCATTGCAGCACCTTGTATCCTGCTTTGAATGTTAAGCTAAAAGAAGATAAGACTTCTGAAGACATACAGAATTTCCATACTATTTTCCCATGGCTGAATTACACTAAGCAAAACACCAGTGCAACAACATGTTATTTAAGCTTTTGGTGCCCTGTGAAACACAAGTTTGCATAATTCAGGACAGGGAAGCAATTCAAGTTGATAACTTCCAACTGATCTGAGAAACTATACTGTAACATAGCCTAGAGTTCATAACGTGCTGTGAAATATATTATCTTTCTAATGAAAGTTATTTGCACTTCACAGGGTGCCAATGGGAGGTTAGACTACTGCCCAACAGTACTTCAATCTCATATTAATATGAAAGAAGTTTAAGCTATTTTTCTTCAGTTTAATATTTACTTCATTGCTACTGCTTATAAGATCCTGAGGCTTTTTCACCTTTTATCATACACTTGAGAAATCCATAGCACCACATCATCAAAAGAAGATCATAAACATTGATTTCATTTAATGACTGATGTTCTCACAGAATACAACGAGCAAAGATCAACCCTGTGATCATTGTTATACTACTTGTTTCCCCTAGTTTTACTTCTGATGTCCTGAACATTTAAAAGTGAATTCTAAAAGACTTCGAGAAGAGCTACTACAATGACTAAGAAATCAGAGAAACTCTTAGGAGAGAGGATGAGAACAGCTTGTTCAGTCTAGTAAAAGGATGTGATTATTCCTCAAGCAAATCCAAGTAAACAACAGTGCAGAAATGTTGAGCGAAAGGAAAATGAGCATAAACAAGTTTGAATTTCCAGATAAAATTTATTTTTAATGAGTTACTCAAGCCTCAGAGTAACAAGGTTCTACAACAGCCTTCTAGCAGAATTAGTAAGGATAAAAACGGACTTTAAAATGGAGTTTGACAAGTAGGGATTACATGATGTAACACTAGCAGGAGACTAGATTTAACAAAGGAAATCCATGATACCCTTAAATACCCAATTCTCCTATATTCCAAATTTATTTAATTGCAGTTGTGAGACCATAGGAAAAAACAGAAAGGCAAAGACATAGCACTGCTTTACATATAATTCAGTAGAAAAATGGACTGTATTGTCCCTCTGCATTTTTCACAGAGGATGAATACAAAGTTATTTACTATTACAGGAAACTTCAAGTTGCTGTAGCACTTCTGCCCACAAAAACCCAAGAGATCTGTACAAGTTCAGTGACCACAGAATCATATTTTCCATTGTAGTAAAGACAATATTCATGAAGCAGCTGGTCTCTTATTAATAGAATTCATTTATCTTACTCAGAGCAAATGAAGTCCGTAGTAGACAAGAAGCCAGCTGGCCCATTAAGAATTAGATTATATTTGATCTTTTCAGAAATCAGTTTAAAAGTTTGAAAATCCAAATTTAAAAAATTGCACAACGTCTAAAGCAGTGACATAATTTCATACGGCATTTGAAACATAACCCCACTCCTTTGGTAACTGACATCACCCAATTACAAAATTTTTCTAAGGAATACCTTAGAGTTTCAATATTAAGGCACAAGAACACCCATGTTGAGTCATTCAAGGACTTTATTAACACCGCAATTTCTGACAGTATGGGAATTCTCTTGCAGGGATTCTTGGTTCAAAATGAAACATTATGTGATGGATAGAAAATACTGCCCTCTGTAACAGTCCACTACATACTAGTATTTGTATTCTCCATAGATATTTGACTAAAGATAGTACAATGCAGACTCCAGCTGCTTTAAACTCTAGAGGAAGCAATTAAGCTCCTTCTCTGGCCAAGAACCAGCTTATTGTTGGTATCTCTCATAAAAGGCTGAACACTGTTGGAATTACTTTTGAAAATTACATCCACAATTCCTAGATAACTCAGCAGAAGTTGAGGAGACTACAAATGCTTGTGAGAAGTAACAGAACAGCACAGGAGCAGATGACTTCAAAAGGTTAATGCCAGTTACAAGGCTTCAACTTCCTTTTAGTGGGAAACTTTTTTTTTCTTCAGTGGGTAGGAAAATAATGTATTTAGAGACTACAAAATGTAACCTGTTGTAATGCCCTTCCTCTCACCTCACCCTAACATGAAAGGCAAGTCATGTAGTTTTTTATTATATTACTAAAGAAGCTAAAAGCAATCCGTTTTCAAAGGCAATGTGAACTATTTCTGAAATTCTCACTAGGGAATAAGAAGACCCAGTTGTTTTACTTAGAATTTAAATTAATAAAAGTAAATGATTGCTACTAAACTTCAGCGGTTATTATTCAATGAACTCAGTCCTGATCCTCAGGATCTGGAAAAGACATTGTAAAGATATTATCTCATGAAAATATGTGAGGCCAAGATATCTGGGAAAATGCATCTCTCTGGCAAGATACAAAGGGGGGGGGGGGTTAACATGAAAAAAAGTCCCAAGAGAGATAACAAGATCATAGGTTCTTACGCTGTAATTTTGTCCTTATTTTTTTCCAGCCAGCTAACCCCCAAAATTTCCATCTATATAGCCAGGTTCATCACTATATTTTTATAATTAGGTATATGAGAAAAGAAAATCATCCCTGAAAACTGTATGTCAATATAGTTTCAAGACAGTCTAGTCTTTTCTGTGTGGAATTTTTACAAAACCCTGGTAAAAAATACCCCTTCACATCCCCCCACAAAAGATAGCATTTCTATCTTGTGCCTGTTTCTCTGTTTCTCCATGTGTTAAGTAGTAAAACAAAACTACTAAAGATTGCTACTGAATTATAACTTCCTAAAGACATTTGTTAAATCTTATTTATATTACACCACAGCTCTGCATTAGGTGCCTCAAAAATTACAAGGAAAAAATGAAGCCTTCTGTACAGCAATAAGTCATGAGATCACATGTACAAGATACATAGTTTTTTGTTTGTTTGTTTTTAATACAATATTCATTAACTTTGGAAGAACAGTAGGCCCATTATGGAAATTAAAAGCATACAAGTATTTCTAAAGTGCCATTTCCTAAATAAACTATATGAAAATGCTCTAGACTAGGTTGTTTTTTCAAAAAGGCAACTACAATGAACTTACAAAAGTACACTACTAGCAAAAAGTACAGGAAAAGTAGACTTGATGTTTTAACTGAAAACAAGTTGGAATCAATGAGAAGGAAAAAATTTCAATTCTGCTTCAGAAGTCCAGCTACAGCTGAACGTCATTACATGAAGAATTTAAGCATATGCACTTATAACATGCATCTGAAAGATCTATTCAATTAGGTGTCTGGATAAGTTATTAAATCAACAGTTACCTAATAATCAAGAAGGCCAGTTGTACCAAAAGATTGTTTTTACTAAAAAGTGGGGTTTTTTTCCTAACTCACAAGTTAACAACAAAGAAACCTATATGGTCCCACTTAATTGTGCCTACACACAGAGTTAAATCTCTGTTGAAAGATAACTTTTTAATGTCATAGGAACATCTATTATATGCATAAACTAAGCCTTTCAAGAGATAGTAATGTATTTAGTACTTCAGTTGATTTGAACAAGAAAACGTAGTCTCTCACTGCAAATACTAATTGTAGGACAAGGCTGAAGAAGGCACAATGGCCATAGAAGTGTAATGCTAACACCTAACTGAACTGGACCATATAATCTGCACTCTTCTAGGATATTCCTAAAGTCTTACATATTTAGAAAGAGAAGGAAACAGTGCAAAAAATGCCAGGAAAAGGCTGCTGAGGATTTAATATCAGTTCTAGCATTATCAGCTCTCACTGCATTCAGAATAGTCAACTGTTGCTTCCTGAAGCGCAGTATTACAGCTCTAGGTACTACTTTGGAAAGCAGCATTCTTCAGAATTAACATAGCAAAACCACATTAAAATAAAGTCTGACCTTATCTTGGGAGAACTCCAACAATTAAAATGTAAAAATGTTTGCATACTACATCAAGCGTATTTGTTCTACATTCAATTTATGTGGAATCTTTTATCAGGTGTTTATAAACACTGCATTTTTACAGTAACTTCTTAGATACTGGATTCTGCACAAATTAGTATTTTGTAACATTTAATACAGAAGCTTAATTCTGTTTGGAAAATCACACACATATTTTAGTTTCATAAAATGTCTTACAGTTAGGGAATTTTAGAAGATTACAGTATTTTTAACTACATTAAGTTAGCCTCACTGTCTCTCCCCTAAACATGGTCAGGAAGGACATGTTCCAAAACTCATTTCCAGTGAAGCTCTGCAGCAGTCTGGATTTTTCCCCCAACAGAACTAATCCTCCAAAGTGATATGTTAATGAAAAATTCTAGATCACCTAAAGAGATAAAACATGGCAAATAATGCCTGTTGTTCTCCAGGGCTTGTAGGTTATTAAATATTCAAAGACCAAATCATAAGAATTCATCACTGAAACCAACTACTTACTCCACTGTTTGATTAGATTTTCAAAGACAATTAAAAAAAATAATAAAAAGGATTTGCACAAGTATCTTACACTCCACTGATCTTAAAGCTGAGTAGGAGTAGCTACTGTGCTTTAATAAGTCAAAAGTTTTCTACTCTAGGAAACATACAATAGTAGTACTTGCCATGACAGGTACAATGTCCTTGCAGCACCTACACCACAGTCCATATAACACTATAAAGCCAAGATTTCTATTTTGCTGAGACAAATCCAGACATTTACCCAGTTGTCCTAACACAGGGACTGAGGTAATATTCTGTGGATGGCACGGTCACAAAACTAAGGGATTTGAAATTAACAAAAGGAGAAATATTTCTTACTACACCAGAGCAGACTTCGTTTTCCTAAGGCTAAAAGACACTATAGCACACAGGAATTTAAAGTTGCAGATAAAACACAATAAGGATTGTGCCAAACACAATAACTTTAAAACTAAAAAGTTTCAAAAATCAGGAGAGCTTGCAAGTTAAGTAGTCTTTACTTGAGATAAATGCTTCTCGTTGAAGAGAATTGTTAAACATGTAGCTACAGGGTCTCAATCTAGCAAGGACTTACAAGTATTCTTCACAAAAATAATGGGATTTACTCTCTTCAGAATCAAGGTCTAAATTACTTCTCAAGAATGATGTTCCTTCTACACAGCAGTCTGTCTTTGATAACTTAAGAAGAAAGATGTATTTGTTCATATTTGATCTGGAACAAAAAGCAGTCAATTTCCAGGGCCAGTCCAGGTCCAAAAAAAAAAAATACTCATGTGGTATCCTAACTTATTTGTGCACTATTTACACACACCATCTTACAGGACCAGGTTTGTAACGGTAACTTACATTTTTACTACTTAAAACAAGCTCAAACTTCCTGCTTTATGGAGAAAGCTTTTTAGTGAAGAGAAAGACCTAAAGTGCAACTAAAAACCAAACTTTTTTGCTCTGGAAAGAAAAATGTGCTATTGAGTTTTTAGGTGTATATATATATGTATACCCACACATGCACATTTTCTATGTATTCTATCATCCCACATTCTGTGGACTTGGATACAGGAACTTATTGAATTTAATACGAATTTGCATAAGGTGCAAACACCTGTTCCCTGTCCACATAAACAGGGACAGTACTGCTAAACCAGTACACTGTGTCAATGTGGCAGTTATTTTTAAGGATTAAAGCGACTCTTTTCCTTGAACATCTCATGTTGCAGCACGAGGAGCTGTAAGTTACTTCTCTGCTCTACCTGAAGGAAAGCTCTGGGCAACAGGTAAGTGAGAGCTCTGAAGTGACTTAAAGACAAGCCATAGGTGGCGAGGAGTTAGGGGAGAGGAGGGCAAGCCGAGGCTGGCAAAGCTCATGGCAACTCCTCCGTTCCCCTTCATGCTCTTCAAAGCGCGAGGGCCGTTCTCATGCCCCAGGAGGCTGTCAGTGCCCAACTCACGGGGCTTTAAACGCACCAAACTCCTCACCCTGACCTCTGCTTCATCTTCCAAAATACATGTAAGCTAGAGCGCTACATAAAGACAAGAGGAGGGGGAAATGTAAACTCTCTTCGTGTAAATTCACTTCATTATCTTGCTTTACTCGTTTGTTATGGGCATCTCCATTACCTAAAGACGCCTAATTAGCAGCGAACGTCCCACCGGCAGCACTGCGCGCCTGGTCCTGCTTCCAGCCCCGACCCCGACGCTGGGCTCTTCCCCCCCATCCCCAGCCGGGACCCC
>NW_015094510.1:31855142-31947724 GCF_001431845.1 Calidris pugnax
CCAGCGGCGGCGCGGGCGGGCCCGCCGCGGCCTGGCGGGAGGCGGAGGGGCCGCTAAGGCTCTGTGAGGGAAGGGGATCGCCTCCTCCTTCACCTGGGCCCGGGGGAGGGCAGGGAAGGACGATCCACCGCAGGGGTAGGGAGGCTTTTAGGGGTGTTTAACACCGTGAGCTTGGAGGAGAGACCGGTTAATGCCAGAGGCTGGTGTGGGGGAGAGCAGCCCGCCGTTGCTGTGGGACGGGAGCTGCCAGCCCGGGCGGGCCTGCTCTGCCAGGGGATCTTCCGTGACACCCCAGCACGGTGAGCCTGTGCGGGCCCGCGGCAGGGCGCCGCGCCGAGGGAGGGGGATCGTGAGGGGAGAGAGAGCAGGGAAGGAAAATAGGAGGAGAGAGGGAGGAAGAGACGGAGGAGATATGATAGGAACGTCCATGTTCGTCAATGGCACTTGGTTGCAACGGTGGGATACAGCTGAGCCGAATCCATCCCAAAGAAGAGCATCGAGAAACCGCCAGCCTGGTTACCCCAGCGAAGTTGTGTTTTTCCAAGTGTGTGAGTGGGTTTATCTCAGTAATCAGAAACATTTTGGATGATTGTTGTGTGTTTATCTGGAGTGTTTTTTCCAGACATACCCTGTCAGTGTGCAACTATGTATACAAACCTACGTACTGGGTTTGAGGAGAGCTGTCTGTAAACACACCTTCAGATGAGTAATAGCTCCATTGGAAACGACTGGCCATAAAAGCAACTGTACAGGATAGCCCACCACTTGCCAAAAATAGCTTTCAAGGAGACGATGATGCTTCTGTCTTAGCTGTGCGTGCCCTCCTGCTACCAAATAATTGACAGTCTCCATATTTACACCTTTTAACCTGAAAGTGGGGGAAGGCTCAAAGCTGTTGCATGTTGTAGTTCCTTGGTGCAATTTGTGCTCTTCAGAGTTCTTAACCGTTCATCGAAACTCTCCATTCACAACAGGTTTTTGTGCATGTCAAAAACGCAGAAAAAAGGCTGTAATTTCTAACCATGTGGCCTGCAGAATTTGTTAAAGTGAAAAAATTAGTCATTCTCTGTTTTTTAAAGGCTGAGACTTCCTGCCCACAGGACTATCTCTGAGCTGGCTTTCAATACTGATATTAATGGATCCATTGAAGACTCTTAATTCACAGTGCTCACAAACTCTACTCATCAACATGTTGCCTGAGACATGTTCTTCTCCTAATAGGAAGAATAGGATTGGAAAGGACCGTTGGGTTAACAGGTTTGTTTCCTTGCTTTTTCAGGTAGTGGCATGTAATCTCACTTGTAAATTAATAAACCTCATTTAAAATCCCGTTGAACTACTGGAAGGATGTTCCAAATAGATTTTTTCTGATTATTAAAACCCTAATTTTCAGCCTGCATATATTCATAGAGCCATTTTAGGCACGCTTCTTCTTCCTTCACTGTCATCTGTAGCTGAAAAGATTCTTTTTCTTCTACAATGTTTATTCTTTGATGTAGTTCTAGAATGCAATAATGTCATCTGTAACGTTTGCATACAACAGCTAAATAAATAAAAGGTTCATGTCATAAAATAAAATATTTCCTTCCTCATTCATGTAGTTCTTGTCTAGATCTCTTTGATTCCATCTTACTTGATCATGTTTTACTGAAATTATATGCAAGACCTTGTTCAGCCACGTTAATGACTGTGTTACCACACTAGAAACACCTTTGATGAAGATTTTATTTGTTTCGTGGCCAAATTACTTCTACGGCTCCACTAAGTCACTTAGATCTTTCTTTTCCTCTATTTTCAACCAGCAGATTCCAAAGTTACAGCAGGAATATTCGTTAGTTCCAAAACCATTTTAGTTCAGAGCAATTATTCTGGTAATCAAGATGACTCATTTCTTACTATATAATGTTCTCCTCTTCAGAAGTTCCATAACCACATTGCTGCTTTTGGTATCAGGATCACGAATGGAAATATTAATAAGCCCAATACTAATAGTATACTCAGCAATATTTACTAAGAACTTCCCTCCAGCCTGACATCCTCCCTCTAAGTAACTTACCATTATCCGTTTAACTGGTTCCGTATGTTTCTCAGAATAATCCACGTTTCTTAGCTGAACTGAGAATTTCCCACTGTATAGCATATTAAATACCATGTAAAAAACCTACTAGTTCACATGTACTGCCATTCTCTTTCCTCAGAAAAAGCTTTCATTTTTTAGGAAATAGACTTGTTGAGAATGATTGTTGTTTCATAAAGGAATATGTGATCAGCTATTTGCTCAACATTGCATTATTTTCCACTGGCAGAGAAAAGGTTTATAGTTAACCTGTGAGCATAATGAGCATTTATGACTGCGTCTGGAGGAGGACCTGGTAAATGAATGATTTGGCACACCTGCAGAGAGGTTAACTAACAAAAAAATGTTGATGAAAAAATAAATCTTAGTACATGTTTTGTGTTGGAGTTAGGTGGAACCCTGTAATTTGTTGCTTTCTGAAGCAAACAAGGTATTTGACGGTATATTTGAGAAGTGTAAAAGGTCCAAGTTTTATAGTGAGCAGGAAATAGCTGTAAATAACTGTATTTGTCATTTTTTTTGTTCTTTCCCTGAGAAGATTCTAGTACAGGGCCCTAGAAACTCTAGGTTTCAGGACTTCAAAAGATGGGAGAAGCCTACACATACCAAAAAAACATCTTCCTTGAAAACTAGCAGTGTGCTAGAAGAGACTGAACTACACTAAATGACAGCTCATTTAGACACCTAAGTAGGTAGAAGCAGCAGTCCCTTAAGTAGAAGGCTGTAGTAAATGGCTTAGCCTGATGTTATCACAAGCTGCGAAGAGATGAATGAAAAGTGAGATACCTTTTTTCCCTGAACCCTGGGGAGCTTTGTCCTGTTTCATCCCCCTCTATGTTTGTTATTCTAAGCTTATCCTAAAATCTTACATGCTAATGAGGTCAGATCAATTATTGTAGATTTCTCCTTCATCTTAAATGTAAACACTTAGCTATAATTCCCAATCAATGGCCCTGCTCTGACTCTAGAGGATGCCTGGGGCATATTCTTATGGTCCTGTTAGCGAGGTATCCTGGGAAGAGGAAAGGATGAAGTGCTGGGAGGTATGGTTTAGTGATGATGCTCCTTGTTTGTCGTGTGGATGTCTATTTTTGTCAGTCAGGTTGACGGTTGGACAAGATGATCTTTAAGGTCCCTTCCAACCTAGAAGATTCTGTGATTCTGTGATTCTGTGTGTATTGGTACTGCTTTCTGCAGAGTGCCTCCCCCACGAGTACAGTGAGGAAGTGATACATGTGCAGTCCTCAGCGTTATGGCTCTACCGAGCTCCGTTAGGTGCTGTTAATTTAGCAGTTAATGCAGGCAAGGACCAGGGGTGTCTCTTATCTAGAGGGGAATATTTTAGAATAGAGACTCTGCCAACCGCCATGTCATTTCTTCTGCCTCAATGTACACAGTTACAGGAAAACTACTTGCAGAGCTGTGTGGCGTTGCTCTGTCTTCTGAAAACTGCTGCTTCCCCTTGAGAGAGTGTGGGATTATAGGCAAAAGAATGCAAGGACACCCATGTCTTGTAAATCCACTTGAACTGCTCAAGGGTACAAGATTAGCTCTGTACCTATATAGCACAGAAAGTATTAATAGCATAGAAAACCCCACTCAAGCAATTATTTACAGAGTATTTGGATTTGATTTAGCTTCTCTAAAGATCTTGTTTTATCTAAGTTTCCCATTAGTTTCTTCATGGGAATTGTCATGATTCCCAGTAACTTGCTAGGATAAATGTTATTAAAAGTTTTCAGTTTCTCCTTATTAAATTAAGATTCTAGATGCTAAGTTTATATTGGCTAGCAGTGACAAACTGGAAAAAAAAATGAAAATAAATAACAATGAACCATGGAAGTCAGTCTAAGTTTCATGATTCTTGTGTGTATAAACTGAAAGTGATACTACTGTCTCTGTCTGGAATACAATCTACGTGTTGTTAACTGATTGTTAAATGATAGAGCTGCCAGTGGGTTCTGTTTGTTTTGTTGTTTTGGTTTTTTTACTGCAAGTTAACATTGTCAGAGGAGGAAAGTAGCTAGCCAAAATCACAGTTTAGAAGGCAAACCATGTAATTTAGTACGTGCAGATCATGTTATCCTGAGATATTGGTCTCTGCGCACAAAGGTCTACTTGTATGTGTATTCCTATCAGAGTTTCAGGTTGTAATCAATAATTACAGATCAATATTTTTTGAAAAGAACTGAAGCCTTTTTAATACATGAGCTAGCTCCAAGTGGTTTGGAGAAGCTTCAAACAGTGAAGTTCAAAGCTGAAATTAAAAGTCATGTGTAGTAACTCTTACTTTGTGTTTGCTTAAGCCTCCTGGGTACGTCTCTGTTGAATCTGAATATTCCCTAACTGGCTGTGATTCTGCCTTCTGGTATGCTCAAAATAGCATTTAATTGAAGAAGTAGGTGCCTAAAACCATGTGAGTTACAGACTTAGACAAGCAGCTCCATAAGTGGATGCCATCCTTACTAGCCTTGTCACTTGTATCACTCTGAACATGAAAGAACAGGCTATAGGCAGATGCAAGCAGATTTTGATCCTGCCTTTAGTCAGCTGGCTGCAAGTTTGCACCAGATAAGAACTAGGTGACTCTGTGGTGCTAGATAAGCTAAAAGGCAGGGTATATTCAGCTCAGCCCCATGCTCACACCTTTGCACAATGTTTGGATCAAAGTGGATTTCTCTGGCTACTGCTGACAGTATAGCCATTGAGAGATGGGAATAACAGAAGATTCCTGAAGGAAGCTCAGTCACTTTGGAAGATCATGGTAGAAGGAATGCCACAGAAAGCTTAGCAAGAGAGGGAAAATGGACAAACACCTCTGCTGTCTTCTTTATCGTGTGTCCCTCCAGTATACGGAAACTAGCTAGATAGCAATTGCAACCATACTGTGCAGTGGTAACAGACACCAGGAGATGGCAACTGGTAAAGGATCATGCATAATGTTTTTGCTATGCTTCTTGTTTTTCAGGAGCACAACCAGATCTACAAACACAGGGCAGTGAGTTGGTGTCATTTTCTCCAGCTAGCGATTTCATAGTATGATTTGCAGGCATGTAAGGTCTTTAAAGGCAAGGTCTTTATTAATTTCTGACTACTCTTAATACCTTGCTATTTGTAAATTTGAAGTAGTAATTGTAACCTGTATCCTGTTTAACTCTGTGAAAAAAGAGTTTATCCTTGTTATGTCTGTCAGTAAATTATAACACAAAAGTTAATAAGGGCCAAGAGCTCCTTGATTTATCACATTAGTTACCATTCACTGGAAGACTGAAGTCCTCAGCATTCCTCTAAATATAACTTTTATTTAGATGAGCTCATCAGGTAACTGGGGGGAAATATTAAGGACAGAGCTTGGTTGAAATGCCCATCCAAAGGGCATTTTACTGCCCTCTTGGCAGTCATAAAGCAGTGAAAGCATTTTGCCAAGTAAAAGGCTGGATTCAGTTCCGAAAGATAAATCCGAACTTGGCCAAGTTAAACGCTGTGATAGAAATGTTGGATGACACATGAACTACCGGCTTACCAAAAGCAACCTCTGCCCTGAAAATTAATTACAGAAAACTTTACTTGGAAAGTAATGCCATTCAAGATTGAGAAAGTACCTAACAAATGCCATTTTGAAGTAAATCTTCAAGTGTTTGTTTCATAGATCTAAATATGTGTTTATGGAGTTAGGTAAGCCAGAAACTAAATCAAAAAACTCTGTGTTACCTAAAGTTCTGCTTTTGCACATGCACAGAAGTGCCTAGGTCTTTACAGGGCTAAGTAGTTTTGAATTTATGAATTCTGCTTGAATCCAGGAAAAGGGAGAAGGCTGTGGACGTAGTCTGCCTGGACTTTGGTCAGGCCTTTGACACCATCCCCCACAGCGTTCTCCTGGAGAAGCTGGCGAATCATAGCATAGACAAGTGTACTCTTTACTGGGTAAAAAACTGGCTGGATTGCCGTGCCCAGAGACTTGTGATTAATGGGGTGAAATCTTGTTGGCGGCCGGTCACCAGTGGTGTCCCTCAGGGCTTAGTTTTGGGGCCAGTATTGTTTAATATCTTTACTGATGATCTGGATAAGGGGATTGAGTGCACCCTCAGTAGGTATCCAGATGACACCAAACTAGGTGGGAGCATTGATCTGCTTGAGGGAGGAAAGCTGGACAGGTTGGATCAATGGGCCAAGGCCAATGGGATGAGGTTTAATAGGGCCAAGTGCCAGGTCCTGCATTTCGGTCAAAACAACCCCAGGCAACTCTACAGACGTGGGGAGGAGTGGCTGGAAAGCTGCCTAGCAGAAAAGGACCTTGGAGTATTGGTGGACAGCCGGCTTAACATGAGTCATCCAGATGACACCAAACTAGGTGGGAGCATTGATCTGCTTGAGGGAGGAAAGCTGGACAGGTTGGATCAATGGGCCAAGGCCAATGGGATGAGGTTTAATAGGGCCAAGTGCCAGGTCCTGCATTTCGGTCAAAACAACCCCAGGCAACTCTACAGACGTGGGGAGGAGTGGCTGGAAAGCTGCCTAGCAGAAAAGGACCTTGGAGTATTGGTGGACAGCCGGCTTAACATGAGTCGGCAGTGTGCCCAGGTGGCCAAGAAGGCCAATGGCATCCTGGCCTGTATCAGGAATAACGTGGCCAGCAGGAGTAGGGAAGTCATTGTGCCTCTGTACTCAGCACTGGTGAGGCCTCACCCTGTGCTCAGTTCTGGGCCCCTCACTACAAGAAGGACTTTGAAGTACTGGAGTGTGTCCAGAGGAGGGCCACCAAGTTGGTGAGGGACTTTTCTAGAGACTTGTATATATATGACTTTTCTAGAGAGCAAGTCGTATGAGGAGAGGCTGAGGGAACTGGGCATGTTTAGTTTGGAGAAGAGGAGGCTGAGGGGGAGACCTCATTGCCCTCTACAACTACCTGAAAGGAGGGTGTAGAGAGGTGGGTGTTGGCCTCTTCTCCCAAGGGAAAAATGACAGGACCAGAGGAAATGGTCTGAAGTTGCGGCAGGGAAGGTTTAGAGTAGATATTAGGAAGGATTACTTTACCGAGAGAGTGGTCAGGCACTGGAACAGCCTGTCCAGGGAGGTGGTGGAGTCACCATCCCTGGAGGTATTTAAGAAATGTGTAGACGTGGCACTTCAGGGCATGCTCTAGTGTCCAAGATTGGTTGGGTGTTTTCTTTTGGTTTTGGTGTGGTTGTTTGTTTGATTTTTTTGTTTGTTTGTTTTTTGTGTATGACTGGACTCAATGATCTCAAATGTTCCTTCCAACCATGAAGATTCTGTGATTCTGTGAAAAAGGTATTCCTCATGGCATATAAGGGCAGAATAATTTCTGTCCCTAGTGATTAAAGCCTACAAGGAAGTGTTCTAGTCCCATTCTGCTCTAAAAACTAGTCAAGCAATTTCTGTGAAAGCTGTTGAGTTGTAGCCCTGGGGTGAAGGACACAGGCTATGATTCTGGGTATCTAAGGTCAGGTTCAGAGCAAAATACATGCAGTGAAATACATTTTCTTCTTACAGGTATAGAAACTGAGACAGATTAATGGGTCAGAAGCAAGTTACTCCCATAAACTTGTCTACACTTGGAAGTTTACTAAAATAGCTGTTGTAGAATAGCAGTGTCCCCTTGAGGATTTACAGCAAAATGATCGCACTAGAATAAATTAGGGATAACTATTTCAGAATATCTCAAAATGCAAAAAAGATATATAATGTAACATTAAACTCCCCAAGAATATTTTAGCTAAACATATTCTGTCCTAATATAGGAACTCCATTTTTAGCATTTTTTTCCAGTTACTGCATAATTGATAACTGCTATGACGTGGGTTTTTCCCTTCTTCCTCTGAAATATGTACGTTACATTATAATTTCCAAGATATGAAGTGTTTACTGCCAAAAAGTAGGAAAGTACTTCTCGTTTTAGTATAAAATCAAATCAAATAGTAAGTGAAGTCTGTTTTTCATGGCTCTATCTATGAATGCACAATAGATCTTCATGTGAACAAGGGAAATGTGCACTTTCTTTGAACTCAGTCTTCTTCTCATCAGTGTTTCATTTTTTGTTTAATTCATAATGTTTTCATTACATTAAGGGAACAACAGGATAGCCCTCCTGTAGATAGTGGAATAGCTATGTTTCCTTGTACTATAATCTACAGGGTAACTGATTTGGTTTGAGTTGAAGTCCTGTTGGTTTTGCATTTCTTTTAAAAAAACTCCACATTTTTTGTTGTAACTGCTTTTTCTTAGTAGCAGTTTCATGAAGTATATTACCAGAAAGCAATGATAGTCATGTCAAATATATTACGAACATATTTAAAATTAAGAAGTCATACATCTAAAAACCAATTAAATTAGGCTGTTAGAGCTAACCTGCATAATTCTTCATATAACTGATAAAGACTCAGAATGGAAAATAGTATGGAAGCATTGAAATTAAGTTTTCTATCATGTAAACCAATTCAGATTTTATTTTTTCATATCAGTAGGATAAAATGGAGTATTACTCAATGATAAAGCCATGTATGGGAGAAGAGGGAGAGAAGATACCTCTTTAAATCTGCTCTCAACCTATGGTAGACATGGTCCGCAAATTGTCTGATGTTGCTCAGAGCCATGGGAAATGAAGTTGTGACTGAAGTTGCTGCTGGTCTATTTTGCTATTCAGTGTCGAGTCACTTGCAATGTGATCCTTGTCTAGAACTGTAATTATGCAAATGATGCTGGCTGAAGACAGCTACCTTTGAGAGCAGATGTTCATAATATGGAATTCTAAAATTAAATTAGAAGTTGATAAAGACTGTGTATTTTGTTGCTCTCTCCTCCTATTGGAAAAGGAATTCTGTGTAATTTGTGTTCCCCATGTTTTTAATGCGGTATGTTTTTCCACAAAAATACAGAAATTTAAGGCTAGAGAGGATCAAAGGGATTGTGCAGTATGAGTTTCCTCTCTAAGGCTCCATCAAGTGTACCTAAACCATCGTTGAGAAAGAAGTCAACTGCCTATTGGTGTTGTCAGTAAGGATATTTTCTTAGTTTCTTCAGATAATATCTTCTGGTGTTTCACCACCCTGCTGAAAAGCTTCTCCAACCTTAATCTTTGCTGTCAATAGTATTTCTTCTTTTTCTTCTCCCTTGAACATGAAGCACGATTGATTATGGTCTTTTTTTCTGACATTTTTATCATGTCTCTCCCATCTTCCTTTGTAGACCAAACAAATTCACAGTCTTTTGTTCTTTTTTTCAAAATCTCTCCCTCTTTTTAAAAAAATCCTACTCTTCTTAAAAAAAAAATCAGAATTCTCTCTAGTTTCTTGCTAGACATGCAGTTCCTAAACTGGAGACAGAATTTCTTGTGAGGACTTTCCTGTGAGGACTCACCAAAGCTGACTTTGTAGGATTAGTTGTCATTCCCATGACAAGGAGATGGCTCTTTGGAAGGAAATAATTGTATAAACCCTTGTAACTCTAGCCCATTTCTGTCCCCACCATCCACCTAAATATTTCTCATTCCACATTTTCTGTATTCTGAATGTTATTTTGTCACAATGGCATATTATTTTGTTCTTCTATTTCGTCCAAACCCAGTAAGATGAAGCTAGTTTTCTTACTATTTGTTAAAATAATTTTAAATCCTGATCCTTTCACCAACAGTATTTTCTAGTTTATCATGAGTAGCTTCGATAAATTAAAATTGGCCTTTGGGAAGATCTCTTTGGGAGTTGTGCAATGTTCTTCCAGCATGACAGGGAGCTACTGGCAACTACTTGTCTGAAATTGAGTTTGAAAATTATTTTTTCCAAGTGCTTGTATACACTTCTGGTGCTAACTCATTAGCCTTTTGCTTTTGGATGCGACTGCAGGCTGATATTTAAAAATCATACTAATGTAAAAGTTTATTGCATCTTAATATTTACTAGGCCAATTTTTCTGTTGAAAGAGGAAACTAATCAGACTGAATGTTTTCTGTACTTGACAAATCTATGCCAGTGGTTTAGTATTCCATCTTTTACGTATTTTCATGTTCTCAGCATTTTCTGCTTCTCAGTAATGTACTCACTGTTCCCTTTGTCTGCCTGTTACTTCTTCCTTCTAAAAATTTTTAATATAACCCTTTTTGCCACATTGCATCCCCTCACATCTTAGCTTTTGGCAGTGTGTCCTTGGTCTCTTATGTTCCTGGCTTTCAGTTTTTGTATGATTCATTCTTCACTGTTTCAAGTTACTGAAGAGCTCTCAATGCAGCTGTAATGGTCTCTGCTACTCCTGCTATTTGTCTTTCGCTGTGGAATATCTTGGTTTACAAAATAATTTTTCAGTAATCCTACTTGTACTCCTTTCTTCTTCAAATTCTTTGAGAAAATGACTTCACTTACCGTCTCCCTGTTTGCTGAAATCTGCTTTCCTGAAGACTCTTGCCCTATTCAACTGCTTTTCAGTCTTTGTTTAATTAGAATAACACTTGTCCTTTAATGATCATCCCCTAAAGATAATTTTTAATTCTTTCCCAGGATTAAGAACCATATCTAAAAGAAATATTGCTATGAAGGAAGAGACTACTCTCTAAAATAAATTTGGTCCTTTATATATTCAACAGACTTAACAGATTTATCATCCAGTTTACAAAAAGAATCCACTTTTTTAATACTCTTTTAAACAAAAAATATTTCTAGTAAATTTGTAGGTGACACTAAGGTGCAAGGTTCTGTATGAGAATTGAGAAGTGGTCTGTAGTTCCAATGACAAAGTGGACTGGGGGACAAAAAGACCTGGAAATAGTTACCTATTCAATAAATGTAAGTGAGGTATTCTATATTTAAGCGCAAATACAGAACACGGAGCAACTGTTTAAATAGAAGTTTTACATATATCTTGAGGTTATAGCAGATTCACAAGCTGAACTTGAATTATCAATGTTATATCACTGCAAAAAGGCACATTTGGTGGCATTTCCATTATAACAAAAAGCTCTGGGCTGGACTACATTGTCCTCTTCTCAAGGGTGGTGTTTCAAGAAGGATGTGGAGTAGGTGGAGAGAGATAATCAGGGAGCAGTGATAATAGTCAGAGATCTAGAAAACAAGAGGAAATGTTGCAAGAAAGTAGAGTGTGTTTTATACAGAGAGGATACTGGAGGGTGATACAAGACAACTTCAAAGGGGAGAGAGTATCTGTTTTACATGTTCAGTTTAGTTAAACAAAAGGTAAGTGGTTTAAATTGCAGCATGAGAGATTCAAGTTAGAGTTGAAAAAATGGCTAGTGATAAGGATACTTAAATGTTGGAACAGTCTCATTTATTCTTAAAAGCTATAAATAAGAGAGCACTTGCATTTCTTTATAGAAAACTGTCAAGCCCATCCTTATCCTGAAGTAATGTCAATTGTGTGTAAAGTAGAAAATCTCTCAAGGTTCCACCTAGGACCTGTTTTTTCAGGGTGGGATATCTTGAGATTACATCATCTCTCTGAATTGTCCCATTTTCTTTCCTACTGATAGCTTCTAGCCATGGGGAACTTATCAGCTTCATTAAGAACTGAAAACATAATTGAAATCCTAACATTTGTGTTGCAAGGCTATGAGTTCTTGGCCATTTAAATTTTATCTGTCTTTTCAAAGGCTAAGCTTAATTAGGCAGAATTGAAAGCCTATTGAAATCAAGGGAAGTAGGCTTTGAATCTAATCATTTTAGCTTTGTTGAACTTCTGTTACTTTGGTCTTGTCATTCTAACCCCAAATACTCATTGAGTAACCTTTGTCCAAAGATGACCTAGTTCAGCATTTTGAACTGAAGTCACTGTGTTACTGGAATAAAAAGTGTATTTTCTTTACATACTAAGATTTTTTTCAATGTTTCTTTCATTTAAGTTTCTGTTGAGAAAATACCTCAAACTCTTTTGTTCGTGTACTTAAGTTGCTGCAGATGAAGAATTTTCTGTGGCTTGAAACTCTGTCAGCGTGGTTGGTTGCCGTGGCAGAGAGGTTTTCACTGGTTTCTGAAAGTGCGCATTTAACCTTATGTACCTAGAACAAACGAGTATGTTTCCTCTTCCTGCATCCTTGCCACTTCAAAGAAAGGTCTCATTCAGTGCGCTTAAAGAAAAATGCAGTTCAGTTTTTATCACTTGGCTTCTGCATCTTAATCTGATGCAAAGGAGTGGGAACTCTGATTTGGAAGAAATCCTGCTGAGCTTTGAGTTGTGTTCGTGGCTTCTGAGAAGAGTGGTAGGATTTCATGCAGCCAGGGAGTTTCACAATAGTAAATTATGTCTGTCTTTTCAAGAAAATATATTGGAGTGTTACCATTATCTATATCTTTAAAAGGTTGGGAAATTGTAAAGCTGCAATCACATACGTAAGTGAACTCTTCCCAATTGTGCATGCATCCAGCAGTAAAGTTTGTAATACTTTTATTAATTTAATTTTTTATTCTGTACACTTGCAAGCTTGTAGTGTGTCTTTGACTTACAAAACACTA
Source organism: Calidris pugnax (assembly GCF_001431845.1). Classification (NCBI taxonomy): domain Eukaryota; kingdom Metazoa; phylum Chordata; class Aves; order Charadriiformes; family Scolopacidae; genus Calidris; species Calidris pugnax. Next base: position 31,867,689 of record NW_015094510.1, read on the forward strand.
ATATTTTTAATGGCTCTTTTATCCTCGGCTCATGTCTGGAAATCTCTTAAAAGCTACTGTGTAATAAGTTCAAAATTCTTTTGTAAGGATCGTACAGCTTTAGAGACTCTATTTTGAAAGCCAGACTGCTGTGCTTTGATAATATCTGTCATGCGGGATATTAGAGAAGAGCAGAGCGACTGGAGTAGGTAGTCAGCCTACACCGACACAGCTTTGCCTTATCAGTACGTACAGAAAGTAAGGTACCTTTCTGAAAGAGAGCTGGAACAAGTGACTTAAATGACTTGTTCAAGGTCTTACTAGAAGCTTACAGCAGAGTATGGAGATAACTCACATCTTTAGAGTTCAGGTCTGGAGCTGCAGCTTCTCAATCATTATTTTCTCTTGTTCTGGTGAAGTTAGCAATTATGTGAACATGATTCTGTGTAAAGAGATTAGTATTAGGGTTAAATTGTACAATTCTCACTCATAGAATCATAGAATTGTCTAGGTTGGAAGAGACCCTTGGGATCATCGAGTCCAACCATCTACCCTACTCTACAAAGTCATCCCCTACACCATGTCCCTTAGCACTGCATCATCTGCTTAAATAAACTGATGTCATGCCATTTTAATGGAGAACAGGTTCTATTTTATGAAAAACATGATTCCATAAAGCAAATGAAAAAAACCATAATCATACTGTATTATGATAACAGAAATGTGGAAAACCAGTTTGAGGTCTGAGTGAAAGTGTAATGCCCATGATGAAACGGCATCCTGCAGGCAGTAGCTGAATCTTCCAACCACATAATTTAGGTCTTCTCAAAAGAAAGGGTAGCCTTATGGCTTCAGATTGCTGAGGCAGAGAGACAGGACAGAGCCCAAACAGAACCAGAGATGGACATAAGCCAAAGGAACAGTATTTCTCATCCAAAAATCAAGAGGAAATGTGCCAATCTGCAGTGCTTCTTCCAACAGGCTCTCTGCCTCGCTTAGTCCAAAGGGAAAGCCTGTCTGGGAAGGGTTCTTGCAGGAAGGAGATGCCCTGGACTTGGTCTCTGGTGCTGCATGATGTGGAACATAAAATGTTGATTGGGAACTTTGTAGGCAGAAGTAGGTCACATCATCTACCTATTTAACAGGAAACTCATTGAAGGTTAGTTACCTCATGTTGAAAATTTTTCCTCCCCTCCCACAAACAGCTGTTTTCTTTATATTTAAACATATTCACCTGAGGTGTGATCTCTATCGCATAATAGGTTTTGTTAGGATTCGGGATTCGCTCTCTGGCTTGGAGACCTTAACTGTGGGGGAGCAGAATGCTGAGTCGGCAGTGTCTTTGCACACCTGCAGATCTCTTGCTTTCTAGATCTCTACCTTTCTCATCCTATCCCACTTCTTTGTATATCATTGCCCCCTCTACTATCAATTTCATTTCATAACTGGATCTTTAGCTTTGATAGACATTTTTTTCCCATATGGATTTGTGCCTTAACAAGTGGTGGTTTAATTCACATCTGAAATATTTGGAATGACGGTATCTGCTTTTACTTCAGAGTAGACATTCAGTTCTCCCTAGGCAAACTAAACAACATAGACTTCTGTTTCCATATCTGCTTATGTCACTTGCCTATAATCTCTTTATTCTCACTTCTCCAATTTAACATGAGCTATAAAGTGTTTCAGTCAAGGATTGTCTCCTTGTCGCGAATGTGCGTGGGATGCTTATTACAAGAGAACAGTTGTAAGTGCTGCAACAATGCAAGTAAACAACCCTGGATCTCACTCATCTGCTTTATCATGTATTTACAAAACAACTCATTCTCCTGGAATGGGTTTAATCATGTTAGTGTTCATCCCATGAAGGATAAATTTTGTGCTGATTCAAACTGCAACTAGCAGTTAAAATTCAGAAATGCCTCCTTGTGTTCTGGTTAGCATTTTCTATAAAAATGCTGGAGAATAAATGGACACAAATGCCCCCCAGACTACTTTTCTAAAGCTTTCATACTGAAGAAAAAACCTCGGACCTTCTGGGGGTAAAGAAAGAAACTGAACGATTAAAGTATTCATCCTACATGAAGCTTACAGGCTGCTCTTCAGGATGCTTCATGCATCACATGTTCAATACAAGAAAAAAAACGTGCTGCAGTGCCCTGAAAGCAGTGTATGGAACACGATGGAGTGCGGGTCAAAATCAAATTTCCCTTTGCAGGATGTCTGCAACAGCGTGTGTGCTGTGGGGTCGTAACACAGGACACTGCAGGACAGTGGGGGAGCTGCATTAGGGAGTGCTCCTCAAGGGAGAGGGTTAAAGTGTTTAAATTTTAAATTGAAGAGGGCTCAGAAGTCTGGATACCCTTACTCTTCAGAAAATACTCTGTCAGTTTGAGCCGACGTTGCCTAAGAAATGCAAAAAAAAATTTAGTCTTCTCTAATTTTCTTTTATAAAAAGACTAGTTTTACTGCGTTGGATTTGGTCTGTACATGTTACGCAGGTCTACAGTGCAATAACCAAGTGTAGTTAATGGGGCATCTGAGCTGAACGGCAGCTGAGGCTATGGAAAAGGGCACTTGTGTGCTCTTCCCTGCCCACGGCTGTGTGATTCTGCCCTGTTCTTTGCCCTCACCTTCATCTGACCTCAAGGGATCAGGGAAGACACATTAGCGCAGGAGGAACCCTACAAAAATGTCAGCAGTGCCAGAAAATGGGGGGAAATGAAACAAAGTGGGGTTGCTCTAATGCATTATTTTAGCTGAACCATGGATCTGTGTTGTTAAAAAACAGAACTGATTATTTCTGTAAGGGTTAGCACAGAAGGAACTATAGGCCTGCTTTGTCATGCCAATTAATAGTGCAGAAGTCAAACTAGAGATCCGTGGAAAATTTTACTGGAAGGAACTTAAGCATTTAGGCAAGAGTTTTGAAGACTGCGTTATAGGACTTGAGCATCAAAATACTGGGTTGAATACATTCTAGTTTAGGACCATATGGAACTGCAGTGGTAAAAGGTAGGTGCTTCCAGAATTAAGGAGCATCAAACTTTTAGTTTCCTAAAATGGCATATACCTCAATTTTTATCCTGCTACTTGCAATTTCTGGAAATTTAAGTTGGGATACAGAGCTCTTCTTTCACTGCAGTGACAACACACACAATCATTTGCCCTAATTTTTCAGGCAGTTTTAAAAAAGCTTACTTAAAATGTCTTTATGGTTTTAATGTTTGTAATTCATTTAATGTATCCTAAACCCATGTGATTTAGGTCAGACACTATATTGCTTTTTTGTTGGTTTTAAAAAAAACATGGAAAAGATGACAAGTAATATAATATGTTTAAAAAAGGATAGATTACATGGAAAAGTAAAGTCAAGCTGGTTTTGGCTTCTGTTATGTAAAAAATAATGCTTTAGTAAAAACTGTAGGCTGCTCTTGAAGACTCTTGTGACTTTTATAACTCTGGGGAGTTTTCTTCTTCTTTTGCCATAACAATCAGACATAACTATAAAGAATTGCTTTGCCCGAAACTAGTTTTAGTGCCGTTGCTATTTTGACAGTTATCTGTGAAATGCAGGGGGAAAAAACAATTATGTTAAATTAGATTCCGTGTTTCAGGTAATCCCTTTCTTACAGCTGTTGGCATTTTCTCACTTCCTTAAATTAAACGAGATAGTTACTTCTGAAAGTGAATCATCTTGGCCAGAATGTATCAAACCAATGATCACCAGTATAAAAACATAGCAAGTGAATACAGACAGCAGTTCACACTAACTCAAAAGAAAATCATTATTTTTTGACTCAAGGAAACATAAAAGATGACCCTTGGGCAAGATAAACTAGGAGCATGATTGCTTCTACTGCTGTAAGAAGGAACTTTGTTCGTTTGAGCTCTATGTATATCTGCTGCAACGATAATGTTACTCCTTTTGGTATGAATGCAAACCCATAAAATTGGAAGCTGCTTAACTATAGCTAAATTCAGGTTTGTTTTTTGTTTCTCTGGTGTTTTGTTGGTTCTTTAAAAAAATTATTTCAGGCTGGAATCTCCAGTTTCTGATTGATTTATTTTTAATTTTATATTTAAAAACTCTGTAATTGCATGTTAATTAATTTGATCATATAGTCTCTGGCTTATTCAGAGAAAGTTAATGAACAGCTAAGAGATTACATTGAGGAGAAAGCTTTTCTCTGTCTTGGTAAGAACTTTCTAGTCTTTATAACAAGAAATTACAGTATTTATAGGGTAGAATGTACATTTGTAAATGTTTTTGTAACTTTACCTACAACAAGAGCTATGGGAATATAGTGAATGTTACACCTTCTTGGGATGTTGAAAAACAATGTTATTTTTCCACGTGTAAACCACCTACTAGAAAACTACATTTTTTTCCCATTTTCTGAAAAATATCAGATGATTCAGGAAAAAGGGGCCACCACAACAAAGACAGACATTTTCATAGTGTACTGCTCTTCTGATCTTTACCATGGAAAACCAAAAAGTTAGAACCATAAAAGTGAAGGACACCATAAAACAAAACCCTCTGTCTAATAACATGTCTTTCAGATGTCTTCACTAACAGATTTTTTGTAGCTCTAGAAAATAAATGATGTGGGATAGCAAATAATCTTTATGCAGATTTACATTTCATGGGTTTCCATTCTGAAAGCTTTGCTGATTCAGCTACCAAACCTGTAATATGCTGCAGTAATTGTATATAAAATTGCTGCTGTGCTGGCATGATTTTCCTGCTTTTGGTTTACATGCTTAACATTCTCTGTTTTCTTTGGTATCCCAATGCTATATTTAATATAAAGAAGTGTTCCTACAGATGGAGAAACAGTCTCACTAGAGTTCTGTGTATTTGTACAGACCTGAAGCACCACTGCCAGTCTGGTGACACTCAGTCCTTGAACCTCTGTGTACACAGTGTCTGCATGAGCTGTTTGATTTATATTATCATCACACAGAGATTGGCTGCTTTTAACTGTCCCTTGCTGCCACCTCATGTTGGGCTTTTTGTATCTTCAATCGTAACTTACACAGTCTTATCTGCTTGTTATCTTACGAGGTAAACAGTCTTGGGCCTCACCATTCACATGGGAGGCTACCGAGAAGTCTGACTCACTTCAGTAATACAAGATTTTTCAGCTTGTTTTTTATGGAGTCTGTTACTGTAATATCTTCAGACTTTCTGGTTTTTATTTCTAATTTATTTATTTCCCCACAACAAACAATGACTGGACATTCCTCATTTGCTTTGTTCTTCTCCCTCCTTGGCATGGTAGAGGGAAATGTTGGTGGATCAAAATAAATAGTGTGAATTTCTTCTTAAAGTAGATGGCAACTGCATTCTCTGCTGATAGTGTTAGAATTATGAGCCTTGTGATAAGAAGCTTTTACTATTCATTCCTGAGAAATAGGATCTCATTGATTCATCTGAATGCACCCTTTTAGGGTACACAACCTTTACCCAGAGTCATTTGGCATCTTGGGTGATTTTAAGTTTTCCCCTTGTATCGTGTTTTATTTTCTTACATGCATTTTACATCAAAATTAAGTATCTTCTGCAGTCCAGCCCCCAAAGGATTTGGATGCACAACTGTACAGAGGTGCCCTGACAGTCCTCCAAGATTTAGAGTTCATCCCACCTTGCCCAACGCTCCCTGCAGAGTTGGACTGGCATGTGCCTTGCTGAATCTAAGACCTCCAGCTCTGACTATTCTTGCCACGTGTCCCTAGAGGCTGTGTCCCATCATCCTTACATGTAGTCAAAGCAAAAGCCTGGTGTCCACCTTTCTTACATCCCCTGACCTTTGAGCTGGTGGTAAGACATACCTCCACTCTCACACCAAAAGCACTCTGAAGGCTGCTATGAAGCCCAAGTCCTCCAACAGTCTGTAATTGCAAAGCCAGGAGTCTGACCCTGGCTGCTAAGGGGACCACACACACTAGTAGGTAGTCTGTGAAGAAGGCTGGTGTGTTGTTAGAAGTGTGAGCTATGAGACATTTGGAACAAAATGCAGATGTGATCTAAATGACAGCAGCTTGATCTTTTCCACCCAGATGTAGATGAAGGAAATGGTATCATCCAGCTGGAGGCTATGCTGGATTTCTAGCAGAAAGTGATGGTCTGATTTCCCTGAGGACATGCTTTGTTGCATCCCTATATACCCATGCGCCCAGGTTTTGATAAAATCTCTGTTCAGGACTAGGCCCTTGTGGGGATCTAAATTGTGGAGAGGGACAGATGCCTGCTGGCAGAACTGGTACATCTTGGTATTAAAGAGTTTACATCAACAATATTAACAACTTAATTGCATCCTGAGATGCATCAGGTGTTTTCGCAGGATTCAGTGACCTCAGCACTTCTATGGCCCCACAGCTTGAAAAGAGAATTATGACCCTGCTAATGCTTGTGTGGTGATTGAAGACTCAGGACCTGGGTAGGTGCCAGTATCCAGCAGGGACACAAGGTTCCTGCTTCCTTTATTCTCATGTCTCAGTCCTTCTCCCTCTCTCTGGTAAGGTGCTGGAGGAAAAGTAATGAGAAAATGAATCTTTGTTCTAATTCCTGTATCCATCCCTAGCTTAGTCACTGCTATACCCAACATACCAATTGCTGTGAATGCCTTTCAAAAACCTATACGTACCCTATCCATTACATGGAGTGAACTAGACATCCAACTTAGAACAGTTCCTGCCATTTCAAGAGTAAAGTCCCTCGAAGCTGAAGTTAAAGTTGTGTCCATGATAGACATTGTACTCTTTATAACTCCTATTTCATCCCTCTGGAAATTGCCTTTGACTGATTTTTTTTCTCAGAGATTCATGCTTCCTAGTCTGAAGTTATTTGACTGAAAATTAAGAACCAGTGAAATATAGTGGAAGCCAGTTAGGCTGCCTAAGACTTTTCAAACCCCTCTATTCTTTTACTTTTAGCCTGTCTTCCTCAAAAATTTTACTTATATATAAAAATCTTAACTGTAGTCCAGTCATGTGTTGTTTGTTCCCTTCTCAAATTAGAAGAACTTCTCTCAGCACAAACACAGGCAGACACACATGCACCCTCCCAGAAGAGCTTTATTCCATAAAATCCTCTGTCTGTATTGGTTGAATTCCTGCCTTTATGGCAATTACTCATCTACTCTCAAGCAGTCTCGTATTCTTCAGGTTTAACAAAGCAGGCATCTGTTATTCTTTTACTAACCATGGGGTAAAGAACAGCTGTAAATGCCTCATCGTATTTTCCAACCACTGACGTGAGACGCCAATGCAGAACTTCAGTTGGCAAGATCTGCCATCAGATAAGAGAACGTAAATCAGTGTATATTGCCATTATTTCCTTAATGTATCATTGCCTAAAACCCGAGTGGGAGGGGGTCAGGGTATTGGTATTAGCTACTGTTTTCAGCAATAAGAAGCTAGGATAAGCTCATCAATTTCCTTCTTTATATGATATTTTAATTTATAAAACAGAAGTGTATTTGGTGCATACGCTGAAGGGACCAGAGCCCAGTAATCTTTCCTTATAGTTGCAAGTGTTCCTAGCGATTGTGCAGCCTTGCTTTTTGATACTTTTTTTTTTTTTTTCCATGATACAAATATCAGTGCCTTGAGAAAACTATGTCTTAACTGCCCTGACCAGCCTCACCTGGGACCTTCTTCCCCAGTTGCTGCCCATTGGTCCACGAGCAGCAAGTTCTGAGCTGTGTTGTAGGTTGTGGTCTTGTCTACTGGACAGAGTCACACCTATGTTGATTGTCTCCACTACTGTCTTCTAGATGGATTTCAGACCTATCTTTTAGTATCATCTCTGCTCTGGTAGTGTCTCTGGTGCTTCTGACTGGTCTACCTGGGTTGGCTGTGCTGTGTCTGGTTCTGCTGTACAGGTACAGCAGGACTGTGCCCTGGTTGATGAGGTCACTGCTTGGGCACCCTTGGCTCCTGCTTGTCTGCACAGTCTCCATTTCAACTGGCAGCCAGGGGTTAAGCTGCACTGCCTGTGGGGTGAGCGTACACCTACACCTGAGAGGTCTTTCTCCCACCACAATCACTTTTCTGGGGTTTAGCTTCAGAAAGCCCATATTTCATCCAGTGCTTTGAACTTCATGGTCTCTTGTCACTTGAAGTGACTGAAAATCCATATTGAGTTTCCTGTGCTGGTGATTTAAGGGCACAGTGTAGGCATAGCTTTGAAAATGTTGGCAAATGTTTAGATGGAGTTTGGCGGTGACCTCAAGCAGGTTCCTTATTTAGTTGGATCACCCTGGGGAAAAAGCCTGATTGATATTTTTTTGGGGGTGTTTTTTCCCCTCTTTTCATCCCTTCCCCAAAGTCAGACATGTACCTTTGAGTAACCATTTAACTTTTTTCCAATTTTTTTCTCTGTCATTATTATAGTTTTCTTTTCACTAGATCAGTATCACTCTGCTCAGTTGACTGGGAATTTCCCTCAGGAGTGTGCCTTGCCAAAAGTAGTATTATTTCATGACAGATTTACATGAGAACAGGTTTTTCAGGTTCTTGGTGGTAAACTGCATGGAAATAAATAGATTGGAAAACTGCACTTTTCTGCAGAAAACTCAGCAAGGTCACAAACTTTTCTTTTCTTTTTTTTTTTTTTTTTTTTTTTTTTATATAGCTACTTTCACTTCATCAAATAATTGCCAGCAGTGCAACCAAGGACTGTGGCCAGCATGCATTCATTATGGGACCAGGGGCTTTTCTCTCCCTGGAGGGCTGCTGCACATCTGCCAACAGTTTTATTGAAGTTAGGAAGGTTTGCGACTTGATTTCTGTTCTTCTCCAAAAGAATAATTTGCATGTGGGAGTTCATGTTTAGTACCATTGCCTAAATTGGGAACGATCCTGCATGTGTGCTTCTGGCAGGGTGGCCTGTTATGCAGTGGAAGATGTCAGCCACAAGTATGTCATGTGAAAATTCCTGTGTCTTGTTAGGTGGCTAAAGAAGGGATACGATGAACACCTTCTTCCATGGCTAAATCTTGTTTTGGGGCCTAGTAGATAACATCCTTGTGTACTGAGAGCACATATATCACTTCACTAGTAAGGTCCCTCCTGGGTTCTCAGTGAGCTAGTGGAAAGCTCTGTCATTCACACTTAAGGACTCAAACTGTAACTTGAGGAAGCAGTTAATTAGGGCAGAGTTGTGGGTGATTCTAAGTCTGTAGCTGAAGACTCCAAACCAACTGTATAAAGTTGCACAAACACCATTAACAGAACTATAAACTCAAATCAAGGCAAGTCACTGAACACCTACATGTGAAAAACCCAGCTGGCGTGATTGAGCATGTCGTTAGGCAAACAGATCTGGGTGTACACCTTTTAGAACCAGCCAGTAAGGTGCCCTTTTTAGCACTTGTTCCCATTTGTGCTAGTTTGTAGGAACTGGGGAATTAAACATTACCATATTTATTCAATTCAGACTTTCAGGTGATTTTGAAGAACTGCATCTGAAATGCTCAAGGTTTTACCGAAGAACTGTATAGTTTCAGAAAATATAAACTTATGATGTGAATTTAGTCAGCCAATATGTAATAACAGTTTTAACTTGATATATAAATAATCTCACCATTTAAGTACATAACATATAATTAAATGGTTAATATTGCTGAAATAAGCGTTTTGCTTTCTAAAATGAAATCTTTCAGACATTGACTTCTGTGCAGATTTTTCCCCTGTTTTCTAAGTTTATTCTATATAAAGTTTTAATGTTCCTGCACATTTAAATGTCTGAACGTCATTTTTACGGTAGTTCAGTGTATGCAAGTTTGAAATAAACAAGTTTGAAAACATAGCTCTTAATGAAATAAATGTTGCATATGACATTTTACTTAAATGCTATGGATCTGATGTTTATGTTGAAAACACTACAATTTATACTCAAATATTTATTAAGCTTCTCATATACCCCTCAACGTGATCGAACTACTGTTTGTGATAGAAATGCTTGTCTTCATTTTGTATTCACATAACTCAGTCCTAAAATGCCCTCTACTGGTTCGCCGTCAGCAAAGCAAAAATGTTTAAAGTTGAAACTGAAGTGATAATGCGAGTTACATCACCCAGTACAGTTTCTGGATCTTGAAGGAATTCCTTATTAAAGTTATTTAAAGCTTATGATTGTTTAATAAGGAAAAATTTGAAAGGGAAAAATTTAACTAGTGCTAGTTAGACTTAAAGGTGTTTCTAATATATATTTCCTTGTACTGGAATAAAAACACTTTTGATTGACATAATCTAATTTTTCCCCACTCCAGATCACAAACAACGTTATTTACTGAAGCTAAAAGGTGTGCTGGGAAAAAAAAAAACAAGTTCTAACATATCGATATTCTAAAACCATGGAGCAGGGAGAAGCCAAATGTCTAACAAAACTGTAGCTAGGAGAGAGTAAAGAGTTTCACTACTGGCATTCACGGATCTGCCAGAGTTGCTTTCCCTTACCCAATCTCATTATAATGTATAAGTAGAAGGGGGACATCTAAATTGCTTTGTATTGTACTGATGGAGTGATGGGCCCTGAGAGTAAAAGATGTTAATGCGATCATGTCACTGTGCGATAGGTAGTTCAGTTCTGGAGTATGTGTACAGTGATGGTATACTGCTTAGTAGTGTGAAAAGACATCACCATTAACATCTTTCTAAGCTTTTTTAAAGACTGAAACTTGGAAAATTATTGATATATTTGAAATGTAAAATATTGCGGCTTTTATTTTATCAAATCCCTTGAGTGTAAAATATATGAACATATATATACATGAATCTTTTCCTTGATTGTCTTACAGACAAAGCAAGGTTATAGCTTTCCTTGTTAAAGAGAATATTGGCACAGGCTGAAGATACTTTGGTAATACTTACCATTAGAGTAAGATCCTGCTTTTTTTAAGACAACAAAAATTTATTCGGAAAATTAAACAGATGAACAGCATATTTGGAAATTTCCCATTTCTGTTGTTCATACCAGAAACCATGGCTCTGGGAAAGCATAGACAGTGTTCAGAATACTGAAAGCTGACAAACTTGTAATATCATCAGATTTTTATAATACTGCCTTTAAATACATTTCTGTCTCACGGAGGTGTGTTTGTGTGGTGACTTCATCTGGATTTTTTTATGTCAGATTTGTAATCCTCACTGATGTCTGTAGAACTATAACTGGTCTTTGAACTGCAATGTAACATCAATATCACTTCAACTTCTGACTGTGGCAATGTCAAATAAGTCTCTTGGTGTATTTTTTTGGATGGCACAATAGTATTCTTCTTTTCGGGCCTCTTAATGACATGATGAAAATTATGGATCTGAAAGAAATGATGGGTAGCTTTACTGGGTAGTATTCCATTCTTACATTAAGTTGTCCACCAGCTAAGTCTCATTTCCAGCGTACCAATTCTCGTGATTTATTTCAGTTTCGTGCACTTCATTGTATGCTTCTAATATGGTTATTGTGTGGTTATAGGCATTTTTGGAGGGATAAATTATGTCATTTAAATTTGACAGCATCTATAAATATCAGAACATAAGAGACTTAAGTTATAGTTCTTTTATGTGGACAACTAGTAGCACAAATTTCTGTACTCAGGTGGGAACACCGGCCTTGTCTGAATCTCCAAAGCTTTCAGCATCTAAAACTATTGATCAGCTACCACACTTCATATTTTCTTGGAAGAATATGTACTTCTCTTATGGTTCAATTTGAAGGAAATCAATCAGGCTATTGCTGAGGAGTGCTGAGATACTACTTTGTGAAGTTGAGAGGAGAGGAATAGTAACATGGCATTTGCAGAGTGATGAACAACTGACTGGGGGGTCCCTTAAGTTTTTGCTAAATAAAGTACTATGCATTGTCAGACACAAATGGTAACAATGGTGACTAATTATTGTATATGTGGAGGGAAAAAATAGGAGGAGAAAACAGAGGGAACAATGGAAAATGCTAGTATTCTAGGTCTTTTCAGTCAGTCAAAGTATTTTTTTCAAATATGGAACTCCATCTTCACATGTGGATGCAAAGAGAGAACTACTGGTGATGCTGTTTCCAGCAATGGTTATACTGCTGTATTCTATTTTACTTGTTTGACTCCCACTCTCAAAGACAGAGTTCAAGGCTGTTATTTTAAACTTTTGCAAAAGATCCTTCCAAAATCATAGAATTATAGAATCATAGAATCATAGAATCATAGAATGGTTTGGATTGGAAGGGACCTTAAAGATCATCAAGTTCCAACCACTAGACCAGGTTGCTCAAAGCCCCATCCCAACTGGCCCTGAACACCTCCAGGGAAGGGGCATCCACAACTTTTCTGGGCACCCTGTTCCGGCTGCTTCACCACCCTCACAGTGAAGAATTTCTCCCTGATATCTAATCTAAATCTCCCCTCTTTCAGTTTAAAACCATTACCCCTCATCCTGTCACTACACTCTGTGATAAAGAGTCCCTCCCCATCTCACCTGTAGGCCACTTTAGGTACTGGAAGGCCACTAAAATCCTAAAGTGTGGGCATTTGAGTTATATACGTGGGTGATTTATCATTAAAAGATAGTTCAATAATCTATGAGATAAGACTGTTATACGGTCTCCTATTAACTTTTAGGTTGATTTTAGAACTGTGTGAGAGTAAAATGTAAGCAGGTAAAAACGTAATTTTGAGTGATGTGTGCCCAGCTTAAGATTTTTGTTGCTTGTATTTCTTAAACCTTGTGAATAAATACTGAATGTAGTCTAGATTTATCTTAAATTATTCACAGATAAAATTTAATTTACTATCCACAAGATGCCATTACTGTTCCAGAAAAAAAAAAGATTGTCAGTGTATTTTTATGGCAGTACTAGTAAGAAATTACTGAATATATTCTAGATATTTTAGATTTATGGATTTGTGTTATATGTATTAATGTTTTAACCTCTAACTTGCAATGGTTGTCCTTCTCCCATACCAGTAACCAAAGCAAGGCTCCTTACCAAATCTCCCAAAATCTGAAAAGAAGCACGAGGAGAAAGTAAGTCCAACTCCAGATAGAGCAACAGTGCACCTTTACTATCATTTTCTAGCCAAGGCCATCAACTGAATAGCTCTTAGCGACATTTTTCAGTTTATGGACCATAAAAATCTTCCTTCTCAGAGGGCAGCTTGAGCAACGATGGAAACAGCAGTCTGGAGACCAAATAAACAACCACCTTGGGTGGATTTACAGTGGGTTAACCACAAGAACCACACCATTCAGAAAAATTAAATATAAAATTTATTTAAGCAGTCTATGTATAGCAGGCCCTTGCCCCTGTGTTCCGGTTGTGACTGGCGTCATGGACTTGGGGGTACAGGACACTCACTCCAACCCATCACTGTGCCCAAGTGCTGGGTAGTGGCCTGTCACCTACACGTAGCTGTTCCAGCTTCTTCTATGGTCTGAATACCTTTGGATCTCCCTTGCTAGGACATTAGGCTAATGTACAGCGGGTTTTGGCCAGTCCATAACACTTCATCTCTGCTGTTCCTTCCTCCTCACTCTTCCCCTGCTCCATTGTGGGGTCTGTTCCAAGGGATATAGTCCTTCATTAACTTTTCCAACGTGGGTCCTTCGCATGGGCTGGATTTCTTCAAGAACTGCTCCAGAATAGGTTCTTTCTACAGCATGCAGTCCTTCAGTAGTGGACTGCTCCAGTGTGGGTCCCCCACAGGTCACAGATTCTGCCAGAAAACCTGCTCATGCATGGGCTCCTCTCCACAGGCTGCAGCTCCTGTCAGGATCCTGTTCTGGAATGGGTTCTCCACGGGCTGCAACTTCCTTCAGGGCATTTCCACCTGTTTTGGTGGGGGGTCTTTGTTGGGCTGCAGGGTGGATATCTGCTCCACTGTGGACCTTCAAGGGCTGCAGGGGGACAACCTGCATCACAATGGTCTTCTCCTTGGGTTGCAAGGGAATCTCTGCTCTGGTGCCTGGAGCATTTACTCCCTCTCATTCTTCACTGATCTTGGTGTCCACCAGCTGTTTCTTTCACATATTTTCAGTCCTCTCTATTCTAGCTGTTGCAGTGGTTTTTCGCCCTTTCTTAAATATATTATCACAGATCCACCACCAGCATTGCTGATAGGCTGAGCTTTGGCCAGTGGTGGGTTCATCTTGGAGCTATCTGGAATTTGCTCTGTTGGACAGAGCTGGTAGCTCTGTAGGCAGCTGCTGGTATCTTCTCACAGAGGCTATCCCTGAAGCCTCCCCACTACCAAAACCTTGCCATAAACCCAATACCTCATCTTAAAAGGAAGTGGAATACTGAAAATCCTTGTAAATGTTTGTAAAGCAATGTATCACCATTCTTCAATGTCTGTTGTTTTAAGTGCTATGATTTTATCCTCCAAAATACTGTTTCTAGTGAAGACGGCGTTTCCTGCTTTCACTGACAGAAGCACACGCATCACGTAAATAACAGTAAGATGGATAACAATTGTTTTTCTAGATGATAAAGAACTGATTTTACTACTTTGCCTCCTAATTTAATGGTGGTAAAATTACGTTTTCATATAAATATTTTTTTCCAAGTTGAGTTAAATTTCTCTTGTCACTTGAAATGGTGAATGTTTTTGAACCTTCCTTACCTAGGGCTTCAGAAATCTTTGGTGTAGAGGTCAATGCTGTATCTGAGATTTATATTAATAGTTTCTTTTGTGTTTCTGTCTTTGAAGAATGCTTGTTTTGCCATTTAGGCACAAGCTGTTTAGAAGCCATAGAAAAGGGAGTACAAAGTCTTTATCCTGTTACTAAATTTTTGTGCATTAAAAAATGCACAAAAGATGACTGATATGTTAGTAATGTTATGGGAAATTTTCTGGTTTTTGCATAGCTGTGATTGGCAATATGTGTGGAAATATGGGAAGTTAGGCTAATGTACACCAGACAATGTATGCTGATCTTCTTTCTATAAAATATATCCTTCAATTTATCCACTTTCATATATGAAAAACAAGAAAATACTCAATGTAGCACAACACCATGTATCTTATGGAAGGATATTTTACAACAGTGATTCCAATAGTGAACCTGATGGAAGCATGTCCTGTATACGACATACCACTATTTTTTTGTTTCTTAGTTGCTAATGCTGTGATGAGAGATTAAGCTGACATTTGTGCTGTCATTGTACAGTTTATTTAATAGCACAAATAGCTTATTTGCTTCTGTCACAAGACAAAAAGCAAAGAAACTAATTTCCACCACTTGTGACTTTTTAAAATTAACAAGGACTGTTCTTTCTGACAACAAATCTGACATGACTATGCCTTTATTCATAGTACCACATAATTACAGACTGTCAGAGATCACCACTGGGAACAGTGGATCTGTCTTCTTTACTCTCCCCCAATCAGGTGTTTATACACACTTAGAAGATTCCCTTGAGCCTTCTCTTCTCCAGGCTGAACAGCCCCAGCTCTCTCAGTCTCTCCCTGTATGATAGGTGCTCCAGTCCCTTAATCACCTTTGTGGCACTTTGCTGGACTCTCTCCAGCATGTCCATGTCTCTCTTGTACTGGGAAGCGCAGCACTGGACACAGCACTCCAGACATGTCTCTCCTGCTGAGCCGTAAGGACGGATCACCCCCCTCGACCTGCTGTAATGCTCTTTGTAATGCAGTCCAGGAGGCTGTTGGTGTCTTTGCCACAAGGGCACATTGCTGGCTCATGGTCAACTTGGCATCCGCAGGACCCTGAGGTCTTTTTCTTCCAAGCTGCTTTCCAGCTGGTGCCTGGGGTTATTTCTCCCCAGGGTAGGACTTGGCATTTTCCTGTATTGCACTTCAATGATGTTCCTTTCTGCACATTTCTGCCGCTTTTTGTGGTCTCTCTGAATGGCAGCACACCCATCTGGTCCATCAATCACTCCTCACAGTTTTGTATCATCTGCAAATGCAGCACTGGACACAGCACTCCAGACATGTCTCTCCTGCTGAGCAGTAAGGAAGGATCACCCCCCTCAACCTGCTGTAATGCTCTTTGTAATGCAGCCCAGGAGGCTGTTGGTGTCTTTGCCACAAGGGCACATTGCTGGCTCATGGTCAACTTGGCATCCGCAGGACCCTGAGGTCTTTTTCTTCCAAGCTGCTTTCCAGCTGGTGCCTGGGGTTATTTCTCCCCAGGGTAGGACTTGGCATTTTCCTGTATTGCACTTCAATGATGTTCCTTTCTGCACATTTCTGCCGCTTTTTGTGGTCTCTCTGAATGGCAGCACACCCATCTGGTCCATCAATCACTCCTCACAGTTTTGTATCATCTGCAAATGTGTGGACCCTGCATTCTCTCTCATTATCCAGGTCACTGATGAAAATGTTTGACAGTATTGGCCCCAGTATTGATCCCTGGGGCACACCACTAGTTATCAGCTTCCAGCTGGAGTTCAACCTGCTGATCATGACCCTGTGAGTCCAGCAGTTTAACCAGTTTTCACACCACCTTGCTGTCCACTTATCTAGTCTACTCCCTCAGTTTGCCTATTTGTAATTAGTCTTAGATCATGGCAGGTGTGAAATAACAACCTCTAGAAGCTGTATTACTTCTTTAGTGTGGTTTCCAAGTTTTCTCAGTGAGACTGTCATTGGCTGGGGACTCCTTATTCCTGACATGTATTTATTCAAGACGGTTCATAGCCCAAGTTCATAGAATAAATTTTACTTTTGTAACTTGCACTTTAAAGAAGATGAATAATGAACCCATTCCACAAAACTGAGTCCTGCAGGAGTAGATTTGTTGTGTGGAATAGAGGGAGATTATCATCCTCATTACCAGAACTTGCTGCAGCGGAACCAATCCAGGTAAACCGACAGAGGAATTCATCTGTGCTTGTACACCCTTTCCCCCCTGCTTGGGACCTTTTCTGTGTTTCAATAATACATTTTGCTAAAATACTGCACTGCTGATAGGTCACCAGGAGATATTTTACTGTGGAGACATGCCTTACTCTGATGTATAAAATCCCTGTGGTGGCAGCAGCCTCTTGTACAGGAAAGTACAGGGAAAGTTCCAGCCTGTAGCTGTCATTGTTTGTAACTCTCTGTGTATGGGTTGGATCATAGTAGTGTCTGCCACATGGACCTGTTTTGCAAATTTCTTTTAAAAAAATATCCATTAATATTTTCAACAACTTTCTTTGCATATTTGAACTTTAAAAAACAGAGATTATAAAGTTAGGAAATCCTCTTTATTATTTCAGAAGTAATGTTTGTCCCTGGAAAGACAAACCCATTAGTTTTCCTTGAACGGATTTTCTCTGTTACTGGCAACTAATTTTTTTTTTTGAACTGTCTTCTGCTGTTTTTTTGTTTTTTTGTTTTTTTAAGTATAATCAATATACTTTTGCTTTATACATTGGAATCCTGCTTCATTCTTCAGTGGCACATTTAATAAAAATTTTCTGGTAGCGGTTTCTTTTTTTTTTCATCTTAGATATACATTCTCCAGTGGAGGTCTAAAAGCAATAGATGGTTCTTTCATTGTGTCTGCCTTTCACAAGTTTGGAGACATAGACATCTAATTTTCAACTTGATTTATAAGCTGTGCAGCTGGTAGTGAATTTATGCACATTGCCTCGTTTAGACAATGCATTCTGGGACTCTTGCAAAGTTCTCATTTTCAGAAATAGTTCTTTTTTTCAATATCCTTCATGTTGCAAAGAAAGTTAACACTTTCCTCCCAAAGCAAGATGTTTAGGGAGAAATTAATCCAGTCCTTTCAGTGAAAGTACAAGTGATCAATACTTTGATACTTTTCTTTTTTTCAGAAACAGCAAGTTATTGCTTCCAAAATCTTCAGAACATAAAATAAATCAGTGAAAAAAGATTTTTTTTTTTTCAACAGAAAAACTTCAGATAAATCCCAATAGAACTGGAACAAATGAAGGGATTAAGGATTAGCTATTTGCTAATTAGCTGTTAATAAGTGTTAAATTTTCTCTGCCAGCGTATGTATCATCTGCTTTGATAGTTTAGGGAGCACACTCAAGTTGTTCAACCTGGATGATGTCATTGCTGAATAATACTGGTATTGCAGCTAAGTTAGTTGAAGATTTTCAGGTGTAATTCTTTTATTTTAACAATGTACCTGGGTCTTACAAACATTAAAATTTTCATTAAGAAGTGAAAATTTTGAAATATTTTATAAAAAAGAAAAAGAGAATTGTCCAGTGTAAACCTTATGGCACAAGAATGTTTGGATTTTCCACTTGAAATTATTGTATTTTATGTATTATACAAAGTAGCAATCAATGAAATGTTTTCATTTTCCTGCTAGAAAATGATTTGACCAAACTAAAGTCAGGAAGTTTTTATGGAGAACTATAATTGCAATGATTTTTTTATTTTATTTTTTTCCTCTCATCATTGAAATATACCTATTGCGTAACATGCTGTATTGAAGATCCATGTCTAATGTTTGAAGTAATTAAGAATGTGTCAGGTCTCTGTCCTATATAATTGAAAGAACTGGTAGGAATGTTGCTATTATAATGAATAAGAATTATGGAAATACAGACCAAAACCAAGTTTGCTTCTTAATTTAAAATCAAATTTGTGCATTTCAAACAGATTTGGAAGAATTTTCAATACACTGAGGCTAAAACAATTTACACAAATAATGGCTTGCACTCTGGGGGATCTAACTGTTAATCCATGCTTAGTAATGTGGGAGAGGACGAAGTGGAAGTCTGTTGCTTAACTCAACCAAAGTTCCCCTGGTGGTAATGTCCTCCTAGGTACAGGGCAAATTATCTTTTAAAAGAATTAAATTAAAAGCTATGGTAGGCTTTTGTCTGCCTCCTCTGAATATGCAGAATTAGTAATTTGAAATAAGTTCAAATGGTAAGTATTGTAGGGACTGTCAATACAGTACACTGTACCAGTTACAGAAGAACTTGAATGCAACTGAGTACCACAGTCTGGTTTTTAGAAGTTTGGACAAATTCAGGAAGAAAAGTAAGCACGTGCACTGACTTAATTCCTAGTTGACCCGCCCTTCCGCTGTTTCTACTTCTTAGTGTACATGAGGGAAGTAAGGAAGGAAGTTTCACTGTCAGACTCTGCGTACACCATGGGCACGTTGGTCAGTGCATAATAATCAGATACCAAATGAACCTGTTTTATCACTTCTGATACTAATTTCCTATTCCAAGGTTCACATTTTTCCCTTCCGCTATGAGTCTTGGCAGAAATTTTTCCATCTAACAGCATATAACCTTATAAATTGAAAATTCCTCAGTCCCAGCCTGCTGTTTTGCTCTGAGCAACAGGGCAGTCAAATAAACAGGCAAAGCACTGGAAAAACTGACAGACACGAGATTCATAAGGGCAAGTTTAAGTGCTCCTCTAAAACCAGTTTGAAAGCATCATTAATCATGCTGGGCGCTGAGCCAGTATAAGCAAGTAGTTACAATTGTATTCCTCTTTTTAACAGAAAAGATGAACTTTTCTCTGCTTTCCTCTGCATAGTTCTTTGCACTGAAAGTCTACCCAGCCTCAGCTAGAAGGTTTAGCAGATTAGAAAAGGGAGACAGCGGGAGCTTTTAAAATGATAAAATGAACACATTTCAGTTGTTCCACCCTCCCTTTCATAATCTTTGGGTTACAAAGGTATTCTTTCTTTAGAAATATATCCCTTGCTTCGATTATAAAACTAATGGCAAGTCTGTCTTCTGCCAAGGGGAACTCTACACACTATGCAAACAAGCAAAAGAAAGCCAAAATAGATCTTCAGATTACCCATTCCTCCACAGGAGGTTACTAAAAGGATACAGTGCCTATACCTAAACACCACTTGCCTTGTCCCCCAGTGTTAGTTTACCAACACCCCAAAGATCTCACCAGTCAAAATTACACTGAACAGTTTCAAAATAAAATTGCCAATAGAAACTTTTTCTGTGGTTTTATCACAGAATCACAGAATCTTCATGGTTGGAAGGGACATTTGAGATCATCGAGTCCAACCAAACACATACAAAACAAATAAAAAAACCAACCAACCAACCAAAAAACTCCAAACAAAAAACAAAACACCCAACCCAACAATCTCGGGCACTGGAGCATGCCCTGAAATGCCATGTCTACACGTTTCTTAAATACCTCCAGGCTTGGTGACTCCACCACCTCCCTGGGCAGGCTGTTCCAGTGCCTGACCACTCTCTCAGTAAAGTAATTATTCCCAATATCTACTCTGCAACTTCAGACCATTTCCTCTGGTCCTGTCATTATTCCCTTGGGAGAAGAGGCCAACACCCACCTCTCTACACCCTCCTTTCAGGTAGTTGTAGAGGGCAATGAGGTCTCCCCTCAGGTTCCTCTTCTTCAAACTAAACATGCCCAGTTCCCTCAGCCTCTCCTCATATGACTTGTTCTCTAGACCCCTGTAGACCCCTCACCAGTTTGGTGGCTCTCCTCTGGACACGCTCCAGCACTTCAATGTCCTTCTTGTAATGAGGGACCACTTATTGCCCCTCCCTTGCTCACTGTAAAACTGGGGAGCAATAATTTTTCCCCCTATAATTTACTGCAGTGATCTGGGGACTAATGTATGCTAATCAAGTCCCTTGAAGATGCAAAATCCAATTCTTCAATTTTATGAATGTAAATTTCAACTTTATGGATATAGATTTAGAGGCCTTCACTTCTCAAGGACTTGCATGTCACAAAATTTAGGAAGGATGTACTTAGACCTTTACTTAAACACTTGTTTTATGCTATTTTCATTCAAAATAAAGATTAATTTTGGAGATTTCTATTTCAGTGCATAAATTTAAATGAACTTGGGATTAAACCTGGGATTCTAGGACAAACATGTATGTTATCCTGATTTCCATGGGTTCTGAGCCTTGCTGTTGTATGCTTCTTTATTTAGTTCTCCAGTAACAGACAAGAACAAATGTGTTCAATTTTTGTGTTGAAATAAATACCAATCTCCTCAGTTTAATACAATTTAATGCAATTTTTATTTAGTTCAAGGTGAAGTTTCACAATGGACATTTAATTTGATAATGAGGCATCTGTATTAATTTTTAACCTTTGCACAGCAAAATATTTTTCATGGAAGTGAGGAAGTATATCTTCAAGTCAAGATAAATGACAGAAAATGCCTTGTTTTGTACCAGGAGGTGCTTGCTGATGCATTATGATCCCAGTAAGAAAGGCACTCAGACTCTGTAATCTACCCTTTAAAAAGCTATTTATTAGAATAAACACTACATGAAGAGAATAGTATAAGTAATCTTATGTCCCTTTCGATGCTTGAAATCCCAAGTGGTTTAGCATCAAATGGGCCTCCAACCCTTGGGTAGCAGGCCATGCAGACCACATCTACACAAGAGATTCTCCCCTTTTGGTCCTCATTTTCTTACAAGGAAACATCTCTATTAATCATTTCTACTGCTAGACAGGAGGGGTGTTCACGTGAGAACTTCTTGCTGCACTCTCAGATGAAAGCAAGGCTGGGCAGGTGGGGTAATTGCCAGTACGGAGTGGGAACTGCCTGTGGGCTCCTCTGTTAAAAGCAACTGGCTGTGTTTATCCTGCAGCCCCAAAATCTGTGCAGCACAGGCCTGAGGGCAGTGCTGGTCGTGCCACATACGATGGGTGTGCAGTCAGGACCACCACACCACTCTGTAATGATATTTTAATAAGTAAGTTACATTTTAAAAATTACTAGGGATGTGTTGATGCCTTGGAACCTTAACTTCAAGGAGCTTTTTTATTTTTCTCTGTTTCGGGGATAATAGGATAAATCAGGTTCCAAATAGGAAACCCAAGGGAAGCTGCTTGAATTCCTTGCTAAGTCTACAAGCAATTTGTTAGGTAAATAAACCGTAAGTGTTCTTAAATCATTAATTAAAATTCAAGGTTATTTGTAAAGTTAAAGACTACTAATAAATTGGTATCACAGAGCTGGTAAAATCCATCATGTATTACCAACCTTGGTATAACTCCTGTGACATGAATGTAATTACTTTATTTTACATTTGAAAAGTAAAAGAACCAGGCAAAGAAAGCAACTAAAATGAAGTGAATGAGAGTTAATGGAATATTTAAGAAATAAGGAGTAGAATGCAAAAGTAGTAGTGCAATGAACACTTCCCATTTTGGAAAGAGTGTGGGCTTAACACTGTGAAAATGCAATTTAATTATGCAAAGTACATTTTATTAGTTCATTCTTCTCAAATAATGCGTACCAGTGTGTATATCTATCTATCCAAAATCACAGTTTATCTTACTATAAGAGACCCTCTCACCAGCGTCTCTTCTTTGAGGTTCCCCCTTAATTCTGTTCTGTGAACTCTCATCTAGAATTTCCTGTATGCACAAGAGGTTCTTTATTGTATAGAAATAATTCATATCATGTTCTCTCTCTCTCCATCATTTCACTCATGCAGAAGCAAGAGGTGTGGGGGGGCATTAATGCATTTCCTAACTGATACTAGTGATTTTGCTGAATATTTTCTAGCATACCTGAGGATAAACTGTGGTTGAAAACATCTACAAAGAGCAGGGTATATTAGGATATAGTAGTTATCTATGATCATGCTTTGCTTTATGGGAAGTGATCACATGTTTAAGATCAAACATAGAATAAAAGAATGAAAAAAACATAAGGTTACAATATATTTAGACAATAAATCTGTAAAATCTGAAGGTTTTTTTTTCACTTTACTTACCTTTAGAAAAAAACAATCACTCCTCTTCAATTGGACTTCATCTGGATGTCTGTATTTGTGTTGAAAGACAGCATCAAAAACCCATTAATCCAGCCAAGTTTAATCATAATATTTAGATGGTTTCAATGCTATGCTGGATAGATTCACCTCAGGCAGCTTTAAGTATGTGAAAGATGATGTTTAAATCTGGGCTTGTCACCCTAGTTGCCTTTGCAGTCAGTGGAAACTTATAGGCACCTCCAGAGAACGTCTCATCTGGTCTACTGACACCAGAGAGAGCTCTCTGATGTCATGTTGTGAATCACCCTCTGGAGGTGCCTATTTTTTTCTGTGGCCTGCAGAAGGACCCTGCAGAGACTAGTGGAGATTTAAACCTCCAAGTTACAGTGAGTGGATCTCTTTCCATGTTACCTGTTACTGCAGGAGCATATGTTTATGCTTTCTGTGGAGTTCACAAGCTATTTAGAAATCAAAGAGCTGTTGACTCAATGAAAAGCTTGGGTTTTTAATAGATACAGAAGGGGAAGGAGATAGAGCCTTCTGCCTTCTGTATCCATGCTTCCTTCCTAACTGTACAGGACTGAAGCATAACAGTCAGAGATTCGCTCCTGAACAAACTATTTCTCTTATTTC
Source organism: Calidris pugnax (assembly GCF_001431845.1). Taxonomy (NCBI): domain Eukaryota; kingdom Metazoa; phylum Chordata; class Aves; order Charadriiformes; family Scolopacidae; genus Calidris; species Calidris pugnax. The sequence continues at coordinate 31,891,006 of NW_015094510.1, forward strand.
AGTGGCCAAGGAGGACATAAAAGGGGAAATTTTGGTCTTTTATACTATGTAAGCAGCTGGCAGTTCCAGGAGGCACTCTTTGTCTCCAATGTGATATTTTGTAAAGTTGGGGTGAGTATTACATACTGCCTACAATATGAACCAATAAGAATTATATATATATGTATGCAATATAGATACTTAAAAAACCTATTTTAAACTTTAACATCTTTGTACCTGGAATTATAAATACTTCTATGCAGAACAAGAAAACCTATTTCTGTCAAAAATATGACAAACAAAACTGGATGTGTGAGAAATTTCATTAGGAAAGTCTCCAAATATAGTTTTGCCTGGCTATTTTCATATTTTGGAATTATTTGTTAGGTTATATAAGTCCTGCCACCAGGATAGCTTCAGGTGTGTATGTAGAAAGGAATAATTTAATGTTCCTGATCTATTTGTGTGATAAAAACTAAAGGTAAAAATAGTAGTTATTTGATGGCATTTCGAAAGGTAAAATGCTTTGGACTATATTCTGTGTTTAAGGTTCTATTTATAAAGAGCAGATAAAAGACTGATAGATATACAATGGTTGTTTTAGTTCCTGGTACTGTGATGTTGGCAAGGCCCCCTGTTTAATAGTTGCCTTTAAACCTCCAAATACTTTCTATCAGTGTGATACTGGTCCATAAAATTGTGTTACCCATGATTAGCAACCCTTCTGAAACATTTTCAAATGGACATCTGGGTACAGCCTTCTTATTAACAGCAGAATACCAGTGTAACAAACTCATGCTAACTAATAAAGAAATTACATCAGATTAAATTCTGGATTAGCAATGCTGAAAAAGTTGAAGTCATGGTGAACTTAATGAGCTGCAAAAAGAAAAATCTGCATATTCCATAAACTATTTTCAGAACAACTATTCTTCCCAGAACACCAGAAATAACATGGTCACAAGGAAAGCTCTAATGTCCTTGGATGACCTCTATGGATATTTGTACCACTGAAGTCACTCTGCCCTAAATTTCCAGCACTTTAGTATTATCCAGCACCTGTCGCAGAAGGTGATTTGACTTTACCGGCTGCCAACCTTCTCATGTTTCTGTCTTTGAATCCCAGAATGAGGTAGAGATGTCTGGGAAAATTCTGCATTTGTTAGATTTAGTATCTACAAATTTTCTCAGATATTTTCTTTCAGAGGCTTTTAGGTACTTGTTTATTCTTCTGGAAAATTTTCGGCTTTCAAATCTATATGCTAAGAGAAAAATAAATTTTGAATTAAAGATATGGAATTTGGTCTGTAAGTTGAAGATTTTTTTTTAAGTAAAACTGTAATTAGGATTCCATCTTGCAGATTTAATATAATTTCCTTGTGGAAGTGCTTGCTTGTTATAACCAAAATAGGCAAATACGCTGAATTCTCATGTTCCCTGTCTTCTAAGGTTATGTTGAGGTTTGATTTGAAGAAGTCCTCATTAGACTTTCATGTTTTACTTTTGTTTTGGGATGGTCTACTATTTTTGTTCCTTGCTTGCATGTGAGTTAAGCTGTTACTTCCAAGAGCTATTTTATTAGCCACAATTCCATCTTCCGTGCTCCTCCTCCAACTGCAACACAATACTGCTGTTGTGTCTAAGTAGGATTTTTCTTAGAATGAAATAAGTGGCAATGTCAAGTAGGAAATATGTGTTCTTGACACCACTTGACATTATGTTGAACCATTTGCTTGAACCGGGGCTTAGTTTGAGTGTGCGATCTTAACTGTGTGTAAGATCTAAAGTCTTAATGATGTTAATCATTTATTGGCATATTGTTATATTTCAGTGTGTTCTGCAATGTATTACAATGAAGGCAAGGACATGCATTTTTCAAAATATAATAAGTTTATGATAAGAGCATTTTGCTATTTGCTTCACTCTCTGGTAATTGTGCTTAGGATTGATATCTGGTAAGTGTATGGTCTTCCGGTAAGGAACTCCACCTAGCAGGTTGTTCAGCTCCTACAGCTTCAACCTGATCTTTTTTAAATTTCAATATGAGAAAATGTCCGTACACTTGATCAGTCAAACTCATAGTTGATGTTTATTAGGCTATCGATGTTTGGTTAGATTTTTTTTTTAAGTTAAATGGTATGTTATTTGTTACTGAGTCACATTTTCTTAATTCATAATTTATTGAAAAATACTGTATTTAAGTGGGCTTTTTTTTACATAAGCAGTGATCATGTTTTCATGTGCAACTATCCTTTGTGTTAGATCTGCAACTATGCTGTTACTTTGTTTGGATATTCTTGGTATTCTTGGTATTCTAGTATCATGTTTGTGCAATTCATGTACGATTTTCAACTCTTCTTGTGCTTGTGGTATTTCCAAGACTTGTTAAGCATTATTCAGTTGCTAATCTCTTAATTCTTTTTTTATCTGAGTTGAGGAAAGCTTTTCAAGGACTTCATGAATAGATTTTTTGATCTGTGACTTAAACTTGTTTATTGTTGAATCCTTATATCACATTGGATTATATCTTTTACATTTCCTCATTATTTCTCAAAATTAAGTTAAAAGGAAAAAAAAAAAGATGCTTGACATGTTTCTGTCTTGTCTTATCTCTTATTTATGCAAGTTTTAGATCTTCTTGTTTGGAATGCTATTAAAATTGTTGTAGTCTATGATAATGTCATGCAGAAAATAATCCATGTCATGTTAATGGTGATTTCTTTGAATCTACATGCTCTAGATCTCTGAATTATACTTTAGTTTCTTTGAAAATTGCTTTTGCTTTAGATCAGCTTTCTATTATTGTGGAATACTTCTTTTTCTTGAGTTAGATTTTTAATCATATTGCACATAAATTAACATCACCTCCGGATGTTCTGAGGGGCAGATTTGTTTCCTTTGAATGTCCTTATTGCTTTTCTTGGGACTTTCAATTATTTTTGGGGTGAACATGTGGGAAGAATGATCTTCCAACTGTAAGTCTGGTGCTAGTCACAATTTCATTAGCGCTCTACTATTTTGATTTTGAAACTGTGTGTCGAATTTCCTTCTCTTTATATTTATCTGTCTTGACAAAAGTTCCTTATTTCTGGCCTTAATGTTCTTGGGAATTCTGTCAGTCCAAGTTCTTAGGCAATTGTAGAATTAACCTTTGATCTCAACTTTGTGTCATCTCTTACTGTATAACATCGTATAATTACTATTTTCATGTAGTGTGTTTAAAACCTTGCTCAGAGCAATTGCTGTTAATTGACGTTTGGTCTATCAGCAATTTTTTCTTCTTTAGAAGTCATAATTAATGCTACTTGCTCTGAGTGCTAATCCTCTGGCCTCCTTGAATATTTTATGACTCTGTTTTATTCTTAAATTGCTTTTTGTCTGCTCCTGGCCATTGACATGTGCTTGTTACAGTGATTTTAAATTACATTAATCCATTTCTTTTAGCAGCAGCATTGTATTGTTGTGGTTACGGCTGCTGTTCCAGAAATCTACTTTCACAGTTTGTTACACCTTAATAAAGAGCTTTTTGGAGCTCTGGCATTCCAATCAGCAATGCATGCCAAGAAGAGTATGTTGCTTGGTATGCATTATTTGTAAGGGGTACCTTGTTATATTTCTGTAACTTCATTTTTTAGCTCTATTTCTGGAATTCCTACTATACTGAGAAAAAAAAAATATGCAAAAATAAGTAATGGTTCTGGTTTTGTACTGTATTACAAAGCAAATGGTGGGACTGAATGCCATTCTATATCTGATACCCCTCACGTGTGACTAGTTACATGACGAACATTGCAAGTCCATTATTTTTTTGTACCATGGCAAAGAAGAAGTGTGGCTTACCATGGCTGTTGAATTACCTGAACCGACACACCCACTCAGGCAGGTGTCTGACAAGTATCATCTGAGGTGATTATGTCATTTAACAAGGAAAGGTTGGAAAGGCAGGAATTGCTGGAAAACTGAAGATATTCTGTACAAATAAGTACATTAGTTACCATATGTCTTTTATATTCTGGTTTTGGAAAAATAAAAAGGTTTTGTTACTTAGGAGTCTGTTTATAGTGATTGGTGAATGTTTTAGAGTTAGCTACTATTCCATACTAATTTTCACACTGAAGGCCTGGAAAATTGTTAAAGAAATTCTTCCCAGACTGTGCTGCAGAAAGGATCTATCTTCTAACACAATTTTATAGTTGTCTGTTAGTAATTCTAGCATACTTTTTCACTGTGGACTAAACTGAATATTTGGATACTCTTTCTAATTAGTATTTCTCAAGCAGTATAGTTAAAAAGGATTAAAAGAACAAATAACTTGTCAAATGCAGTGAGTTATAAAGACTTTACCTTCCATTCTGATATGTTGCACCTCATCTAGTCCCTAATGATGTCATATTTATTAATTTCTTGAGAAACTGGGTGGAAAACAAAGATAAGTATGTTTAAATGAAATGCAGATGAAGGAAGACCAACAGAAAAGTTTTGAGTAATCAAAATGAAATATAATATGTAACATTTTGTCCTTTTTTACAAAGGCAAGAGTATAAACAATGTGACTTTTCTTTTTGTGGCTTATTTTTCAAAGGAGAATGATAGGTAGATGTTGTCCCAATTTAATGTCCCATTTTGCCTGCTGGGTCTGTATTCTGAGCACAGTAACCTGGGACTGGCTTCTTTTTAACATATGAGTTATTAAAAATTAAATTTTTATATATATAATATAAATATATTTATATATATATATTTATATATCTGGTCTAGCAAAGAGTTAACAATCCTTAACAATCCTGCTTCTCTAATTCAACACATTGCATTGAGAACCTAGACTGAGCTCCAGGAATAAGGGGCCTAAAATGGAAGTGTACATCTTAAATTCATTAATTTAATTGGATTTACCACCTTTTTATGTTTGAGTGGGAGCAAAGTCATAGTCTGACAGTGTGAAAATAACGTAAAATGGGAGTTCAATAAAGGTTTTTTCCTCTTGGCCACCAGCATTTATAGAAACCCTGTTTCTCAAGTATTTTCCATTCCGCTTGTTCATGTCTCAGATTAGGCAACCCCAGTGGTGAAACAGAAATAAAAATGTCAACATTTTAAAAGCCTGAGTCCTTATGAGATGCATAGGTTTATATTTTGTGGTGCTTAAATGTTCAGACCAGTCAGGTAGTTTTATTGCTGTCTTCTTGGGGACAAATAAATCAATAAGGAGAGCACTTATAAAAGCACTTCACAGTAGGTAAGATCATAAAAAAATGGACAGCTAGTTTTAGCATTTTATTTATTTTGCGATAAACTTTTAATGGTTTGTGTTGGTTTAAGTTATTTTGAAAAATACCCATTCCACTCATCTCCCTGTTTGTTATTTTAGGTAGTGATCGTATGAATGGAGATAAAAACTACCAATATAACAAATTTTAAGAAGAAATATGACTCAAAAAAACCCAGCATATAGCATTTGCATGTGCACACAAACAAAAAGAAATAAAAGAAGAGAACACCGTGGGGAAGAAAACCCTCCATCTATTTTATAATAAATTATATCTTTCCTGAAAAACTTTACAATCTGCAGCAATTAGATGGGTTAATCACTTCTGATCTAGGGGCATCAACTGACATGATTAATTTGACTGTGCATTAGTTGTGCTAGAAAATGCACCATGAATAAGGCATACACATTCTGTGTGGTGTTGACTTAGGCTGTTTACCATTTTAATCCATTAGTAGTTGGTTTTTCTAATTATCTTGTGCATAATATTAAATACTCCAATTACTTGCTGAAATAGCTAGCTGAACATTACTTCATCAAACCTAACATATGCAGCCTCTAATGTGTGTAGATACCTTGAAGACTTAATTGTATATATCAAGAGAAGTAGAAGTGGATATTGTATTTAAATATAGAAAGAGTAATAATAATCTGTGTGCATTCCAAAGAAATGCTCCTGCTTATGAAAAGGAAGGACAACTGTGATGTGAAGAGCCATAATTTGACATGTTACAAACCTGCTTCTTCTAAGTAGGCTCCTCAAATCAATCTACCCACACTAAGAGTTTTGAAAAGATTCTCTGTGCTGTGTCCTGTCTTTCTAATTGTTTCATATTGGATGTCAAGAAGACAAGTCTGATGTTATAGTAGAAGTCTTCATGAGAAGGCAAATTAGAAAGGTACCTTTCATCAGAAATTCTTGAAGAGACCCAAGGTCCTCATCAGTTTACTGGTTTTCAAATTTTTGTTTAAGTAGTGACTGACCTGAATTCTTTTCTCTGTTCGGCAGATTCTGTTGTCCTTGAAGAAACAGATTTTAACAACTAAATCATCAGAATGTAAGACAGAAATTCCTATCAGTCAGATTTATTGCACAATATTGCAATTACCATTAACAAAAATATAGATTCAGTTTGAATGATTGTTTTTTAAGACTAAAAGAAGATATTCATTGCAGGTCAAATGGGAGTAGTTCATACAAAAGATCACAATTAATTAGTACTTGTAATTAAAGAACATTAGTGTTCACTACCAACAACTGTACAAGCCTGTTTGACCCGTAGAACATAGGCCTTCAAAAGCTTTTTCTTTTCAAAAATCTGTGTTCTTTCTCAAAGGTAGATAAGCCTCAAGATATCTGTGATCATAGACTATGACAGAATCAGTTTGTGAAATTTGGCTTGCTATGAACTTACTGGTTGCTGTGTGGCTGAAGAAACAGATAGATCTCATTTAGCAATGTAATATTCAAAGACAAGATTGAGGACCATCAAGAATCACTAAGGACTAATTTGGTCCTGATTAATGTAAATATCCTGAGATTGAGTAAATCAGCAAATTAATTGAAATCATTGTTCAGGATATGATCTTCCTCCTTTTACATTTGCCATTATGCTATGACCTAACTATTTTATGGTTTGTGTCCTAATGGATGGGATGACTTCATGGTACCTTGCTTGGACATAACGTTCTTCATACAGAAGTCCAGATTCCCCCTGGTTACTTGATTAAGTTAGCAAAAACTGTAAAGAGCAAATCATTGTTCTCAATCTGCAGTCATGTTCCATTAAAGGTTAAGGAAATCAGAACCCATGGAATGATTGCTACTGAGATATTTACTCTTACAATGAAAATACCTGCAGTGCGTAAAGCCACAGCAAACCAGAAATAGAAGTGACCTTTTTATTAGTGTTGCTAAGGGTAACATTTCAAAACAATCACAGCAGAAATCTAAATGATCACAAATTGCATTATTGGGGAATTCAAATATTATGAATCCTTCAACATGAAGGCATTCTTTATTGAATGAATCAGTTTCCTGTTTCTTTTTTATTTTAAACTCTCTCTCCTTTTGCCTAGCATCCTGCCAAGTTCTGTACAATAACATTTAGTATATCTTTTGCTGAAAATGTCTTTTTCTGCCTTTACAACACTAATCAGAATGGTTTACCCTGTTAGCATTATTCAGTCTTATTTAGCCTTATTTTCCAATGTTTAACTAGATAACAATCACTGTGTCTTTCAATATTACAGCCTTCAAACCTGCTTTAAACTGTGGTTTAGAAATTCCTTTAGGATGACTTCTGACGACATAAAAATTGGTTTGTCCAAATATCTTTGCCATGTACTTTAGATTTGCATGTCCCAGGAAGAGTGCCAATGTGAGACAGAGCTGTTTGCCAGTATGTGTTGCCTTAAATTTGAAGTAAACATGTTTTTTTGCTAGCTTATAAACAGCTATTTTCAAAAATATGAATATCACAGAATCACAGAATCATAATGGTTGGAGGGACCTCTGAGATCATCGAGTCCAACCACAATACACTCCCTATTCTAAGATTATACAAGGTTTCTATCTATAGTCCTGCTTCTTGCATGTGTAGAATGATGATAAACAAATGTGAAGTAACTGTAAGAGTTAATCTGTCTGCCTCTGGATAGGACTGATCTTTTGAACCTCTCTTTCATCCTTTAAAAAAAGGAGAATATTAATAGTTAAGGAAAGAAGATACAGGCAACGCTCCCAGAAATGTTGTGAACTGTTCTTACCTGCTTTACATCCTTCCCCCTTTTTTAGATTCAGTTGAATGGGTTCACAACTGGTATTTTCTAAAAGACCATTGTGATCATGGATTTGATTAGCAAGAGAATTGTGTTTCTGAGTGTTTTTTTCCCAGAACAAGGAAGCCTTTAAATGATACACAGACATTTTCTGGAGAACAGATGTGGGGCATAAAGAGGTATGGATAAAAGGGTAGATGTGAATAGTAAAATCCATGTTTTAATACAATTATGTTTACCAATACTGTAAATACTCTGCTAATTTTTAAAGCAGGATAGCATATCCTAAGTCAAATACTTTCTAAATGTCTATTGTGTTCTATAAAACTACATTAATGAACCAACCTTGCAATTGCCCCCAAGGATGAAATCAGTTTTGCTTGACAAGTTTTTTCTTCCATAAAATTGTGCTGACTGACATTAGAGTTGGTCCTTTGCTCCTTAAGCCATCCTGTTCACCTTCTTCTATTATCAGTTTCTTCATTAACATCAGAGATAGTATTTTGTTGGGTTTGGTGGTTTGCTTTTTTTAAACTTTCCAAGAATTCATTGGAATCATTGCATCAACAAGGGCATCACCAGCAGAGGTAAAGAAGTCATTATCCTGCTCAGTGCCTGTCAGGCCACACCTGGAACCCTGTGTTCAGTTTTGGTCCTTGCTATACAAAAAATATGTGGGCAGGCTGGAGGGGCTCCAGAGAAGGACCACAAAGTGATCAAAGGACCGGGAAGACTGCCATGAGGAAAGGCTGAGAGAATTGGGTTCATTTAGCCTTGAGAAAAGAAGACTTAGGGGAGACCTTATCACCATGTCCCAGTAATCTAAAGGGTGGCTACAAAGAAGACGGAGACTCCCTTTTTACAAGAAGTCACATGGAAAAGATGATGGATAATTGGTGCAAGTTACTCCGGGGAACATTCAGATTGGACTCAAGAGGAAAATTTTTCACAGTAAGTACAAATACCCATTGGAATAGTCTCCCCAGGGACGTGATGGATTCCACAACATTGGACACTTTTGAGATTCATCTGAATTCTTTGAGATTCGTCTGAATTCTTTGAGATTCCTCTGAAACCATGTCACATCCTCTTCCCCTTTAAGAGTGGCTAATTTGTGCCAGCATTATATGATGATGTTATTCACCAGAGCAAATTTAACATCAAATTGGTAATGAAATACAAGACACCCCTAAAATACTAGAATAAAAAAGTAAATTTTATTTTGGATTGACTTTTGCCTTATCTTAGTGATGTTATTTTACTTTGTAGTGAATTTTAATCTCATCTGTTGTTTCAAATAAATGGTAGAGTAACATAAAGTAGCTGTTATCACAATAGAAATACAAATTTGAGGGTGTGATAAGAAATGTATGATAATTTTTTATGCTACAGTAACATAAGCTTGAATTTTAGGCTTCACAATTTTTTTAGGTTCTTAGGTGATACCCTGATTTAACAGTAAGTGGTATTGAAATAGCTCCATTGATTTAATAAATATGAAGTAAGGCCTGTACCACATTGACATTTTATGCTTAGCTGACATTTTGCGTTAGGGAATGAAAGAAAGAACTTTTTTAAAACTCCATAGATAAATGGCAGAGAAAGAGACTGAGAAATTGTAATAATTTCATTTGCTTCACTCTTAATCTGACAAGTAACACATTCTGGCAGCTTCCTTAAGGATGTACTTGAAGCAAGAAAAGTTTACGTTGTATCAGGTGCTCTGCATAAAAAAAATTGACCAAATTCCTTTTAGCTTTGTAGCTATACTTTTTTTCTCGTAAAGAAAACAAAGCAATTTAAATTGTATGCATTAGCATGTCTCTATTCTTACTATATTTTATAGTTCTATTGTCATATCTATCACTTCATTAAAAGTTTGAGATGATTGCTAAAATAGAAAGGGAACTTGAATGATTGTTTCAGGCATCCAGGGCTGAAGAGGCTTCTGCTAGATTCAGATTTTACAGTCTTTGGTTAAATCTATCTATGGTAGCTGAGATGGAGCAAGCCCAGTCAACATTGCGTAGCCTTTACAAAATCAGAAGAGAATTAAGATATATTTCTCACTTTTCCTGATGTCCTCCTTTTCCTTTCGCATCGGCTGCAGCAGGAATTTATGATGAAAACCCATTGGAAAGAATAGGATTGCATTTTATAAATTGCAAAGTGAGGATACAGTGGGGACATACTGTATTTCCTGAGACAGTGGCCGGTCTTCTGGAGAGGTCTTGGATCGATGCTATAAACAGCCCAGCATCCTGCACAGACCATAGGCCAGCGCCACAGGTATTCTGTCTGCATGGACCTTGGACACATGTCTAAGCCTTGTCTCTAGGTCTTTCTCTGTCCCAGTCTGCTGCTTTTTCTGACTGGACTTTCCACAGAACTCTGGGCCACATTTAGTGCTTGATTGTGTCTGAAGTGCACTGCGTTGGTGAAGAAACCTCTTATTGTCACCACGTGGCCCAGCTCGGGTCTTGCGGGACTGTGTCCTCGTCATTGAGAACACAGGTCTGACCCTCAGCTTCTGAGTTCCTCTCCTTCACAGAGCAGCCCTGCTCTTGCTTCACCATCCTACCTCCATCCACCAAATCCATATCTGGGGGACAGACATTTGATACCATGGCTGATGCTTAAGCAATATAAAGCACTTGTAACAGACCTCTGATAGTCTACAGCATTGGTGCACAGAGCAAGTTATAAGATATAAAAAGAAAAGGGATATTCCATGGAAAGGTAGTGGCCTTCATAGTTGAGATGCAAAAGAGAAAACAAATTGGGTGGAGATATTTGATATTTGATTATTGATATATTTGATTTCTGCAGTTAGGTGTAGTTGTCCATGCCACTCTGTTCATTAGTAACAGTTATGTTCTTTAGCTCTACGCGAAAGAAACTTTCTGAAGAGATCTAGGTATTGATGTAGTTATCTTTATTTTATTATTACTAACACAGCAGTGGTGTCTAGAATCGCTCATCAGAGTCACAAACATGAAGTTCTGGGCACAGACGTGGAAATGCGCATTGTATCAGAGTTTATCATCTATATGTAGAAAGTAGAGAAGTGTTCAATGTGTAAAGAATGAATGCTGTGTCCTCAAGGTCACCTCAGATTAATGTCAGATGAAAACGGACTACAGAATTCATTTAAATTGTGCTTCATCTGCTGGGGCCATGTTGCTTCACTTGGAAATGCGTTGGAACTATATTAAGACAATAGTGTAGGAAAGAAGGAAATGAAGTTATTCAGCTGGTGGATACTTTAAAAGCACTTGAAATACATTAGTGACAGAATTGGGTTTAAAAGCATCAGATTCTGTTTTACCTGCAGCATTTGCACAATCAGTGCTTGTCTGCCTGGATAATTAAAGAAGTGTTAATGGTACCAATTAAGAAGTGAGAATGTGATTTATTGCTCTTTTTTACTTTCCAGGTCAGAGGAGATGCAATAGGAAAATACATATCCAGCAATCTAAAGACAGTTTAAACTGAAATAGTTCTTTGCAATTTAGGCATTTAATTAAAAGCTTTAAAGTTTAATTAAAAAGTTAAATCATTTGTCTGTTTCTGTGAAAAGACCCAATGCTTTTGTGTTTGGATCAATTATATAACATAAAGCACAGTGAGATAAGTATACTATTTTCTGGTCTGAAGTTATAGCATTTTTCATGCATAACAGCACAACACATAAAAATGTATTCAGGATACTAAAAGCAAATAGATATATTGTTCTATTAAGCTCAGTGTGAGAGTAAGTTTTAATCTAAAAGGATATTTTTTCTTTATTTTTGGGGATGGTACAAAGACAAAAAGCCTTTTTTAACATAGTGAAGATAATAAAGAGGAAAAACTAAGTCTTTTCTAATCTACTTTAAACTTTCAAAATAACAACCTTTTGCATTCATATAGTGGTAATAAATACTCAGCCAAACATCAGAGAAGAATGAGATGTCAGAGGGAATTGTTTAATTAGCAGTGTTTTTGAGGTAAAATTCAGAAATACATGATTTAATCTCATAATTTATACCAACCTTTTCAAAAGGGCTGGCAAACAGAGTAACAGACTTGTGAATGTCTCAGAAATTCAAAAAATGCTGAGAACAAATACAGTTGGGAGTAGAGCTAAATAAACTGTGTCTTGAAGTAAATAAATGCCTACTCAACACTCCCCTTTGGAAATAACAGGAGCAGCTGGATATTATTAAAAATAATTCTGTTCTTTAGCATGCAAATAAGAACAAAGTTCTTATAAACTTTTTTTTTTTCCTGTGTCAATGAGGAACTGTTCATTATGATAAAGACCCTTTCTCTGCAATATCTCCCCAGTGAGATCAAATTGCCAGGTAACTATTTTAAATTACTCAGACTAGCACTCTCCAAGACAGTTCTGCTCTAGATGGACTAGTCAGAAGTGTAGACACAAACTGGAATGGATCTGTGCGCAGTTGCATTGTATACTCCTTGCAAATGCAAATTTACTGGGTTATGTTAGAAAAAGACAAGTTCAGTGGACTGAAAAATGTTATCCCACATGTTCTAATCATCAATGCCATGTCCAGTTCTGGACTCAAGGTTCAGAAGTCATACGTAGAAACTGGAGAGATTTAGCAGATGGCTTGTGCCTAGAGCTCCTCTGATGAAAAGAATGAATGATGAAAACATCTGTGCCCCTTTGCTGTGGTGAAAAGGAGGCTCAAAAGCAATCAAATATCTGCCTCATGCTATTGGAAGTGTAGCTACAAGACTGACAGAAAAAAAATTCTGGATTGTGCCAAATGATGTGACAAACTGAAGTGGCTCTGAATTGCGGTTTAAGAAGTTCAGAGTGAACTTCAGGGAAGAAAAAAATCTCTAGGAGATTGATGCAGCAGTGGAACAGGTTGCCCATTGTGAGCCTAAACTCGCTAATGCCACCTGGTCATGGAGACTGGACTCTTACCCTGAGCAGTGTAGATAGAACGTCTGATCAAGTGCCTAGTCACTGAAATAATGTGTGCTAGGGACTGCTCCTGGTAGGAAGCAGGAACACGACTGATCCAGATTTAATTCCTTCTGCTTTATGTAATCCTCCAGTACTATCCCATCAGGCTGTATCCTAGATTGTCTTGCTGCCTTATGCCATACTCCATTGTAATCAGTACATAGCCTCTCTTTTGTCATATAGAAACATTAACTTGATCAGTTGTCACACAGTCTTCACATAATTTCAGATGTTTTGAATTGACACCCTCCCACCCACCCCCCAACAATAAAAATGATGTCTTCTGATCACGGGGACCCCATAAGGGGCTCAGAGGAGACCTAGACTCAAATGTGATGTAGCCAGACTGTGCCACTGGCAGGGCCAGAGATGAGTCCCTGACCCTCTTCTGTTTATGAGGATTCACATAATCAGTGGTAAGATTCTGGTATCCTGTCCGACAGATTTGCATCTGATACCTTCTATTTCCAGTCTTCTATGTGATATTAGAAGTTACTTCATCCACTTCTTTATTTTCTGGCTGCCCAGCTAGAGTACCTTAGGACTATTAAAAAACTGTCACACCTGAAAGTAGTCAGCTGTTCCTTGAGCATCTTAAACTCAACCTAATGTGCTTTTTGCTGATAGATAAGGCATGTGAAAAATTCCCAAAGTAGGGCCTTCTTCATTTGTCTGTGCCCAATTTCTCCATTTATACCCTCTTCAAATGACATTATGAAAATGTAGTTTTATTAATAAAGAACTCTATGTGTATCATTAAGAACTGGAAAAGCATTTGACAGTAAATAATTACTTTTTTCAGAGCAAGGCTTGAACCATCTACAGTAATATGGCAAGGCAGTATATATTAACGAATTATTCAAGAACAATTCATTAAGTAATCACTGATAAAGGTTGGGAGAAAAAAGGTGCTGCATGGAGGTCTGAGCCAAAATAATGCATGTACATAAATGGGCTGAATTAGGACTGCTAAGAACAGCATTAATTCTGACATATCCTAATTTTTTAAAAAAGGTTGTTAACCATTATAACATTTAAAAATACAGTTTTGATAACAAAAAAAATGTGCCTCCTACTTCTGTTGGAGAGTAGCAGAGGTATTTTTGCATGGTATTTTTATTTTTTTGTTTTGCTCAGGCTCAGTGTAGAAGAAACATCATATAAATTGCATTGAGTGTGCATACCTCGACTTGGAAAATATAATTACTTCAAAAGAATGATAGTCCTGCACTAGAGGAAATAAAGGGTAGAGTAATCAATGCCAATGATGACTTTTATATGCAAAAGAATAAAATCCACTCAGATATTGTTGACTCTGAAATGCCGTGAATAGAGTGTGAAATGTGTATGGCAGGTGCTGTGACAATAGTTCTCTTATCTGAAGGTAGTTATAAAATTCTGAAACAAGTATTACTATCTGTAAACTATAAGAATGAGATTGGATTTATATAGCAGTTCCAGAGTGCACACATTTTATAGGTGTTATAACAGTAACATGTACGAGGTAAAAATTAATCACCTGCTTAATTTTATCTACTGTCAACATCAAGATTAAAGCATTATTTTAAAATATTCACCTTCCCTGTAAAATCCGTGACTAAATAACTGGATTTATGTTTTATATATGCTTAATCCTAATTTCTCTGCCTTTTTCAAGCAGGTTAATTATATTCATGGACCTGTGTGACATTATTCACTTGGAAGGCCTTGATTATGCATTACACTTCAGCATTTCATAACTCAACATCCAAGATAAGCACTGTACTCAAATGCGAGATGACAGTATTAAGTCTTAAAGCTCTAAAAATATATGGGAATCATAATATGAGGGTTTTCTTAGTTAGAAATAACTTATCCAGCATTGGGGTAGACTTTGGCTGTGTTTTATTGCATAGTTCAAAAATTGTTTTGCATAAAGAGTGCTCATTGCAGAGCTGATAATGAAAACAGTGCTGGGGTTATCAATACACAGGTCATTTTCCTACGAGTTGATTTTAAGGGATCTTTTCTCAATTATCACCTAACAATTACCCACACTAAATGTGTCTGGACACAATAATGTAGAGCATTCTGTAGGTTTAACATTTTGTCTGCATGGCATTCCACAGATTTTGATGTAGATAAATTTACTCCAGGGAAATTGAGAGATCCTCTCTTTAGATAATAGCTAGATAAAAAAAAAAAATGAGTGCCTGGATTTCTGTGTAGGAAATAGACTGCTAGTTTTCCCATTCCATATAACAGTTTACAGACTTGGCAGGCGATATGCTAAGTACTGGGTGAGGAAAAAAAGGCCATTGTGCAATAAGCAGCTCATTGAACTCCTAGCTACCAGATCGGACACAGTAGTTACACATTTGTGTGAATTTTTGCTTGTGTTTCATCAGCTTTGTTGATCTTATGTCTTTATGTTCAGACAGTAGTATGGATATATTTCTCCAATTTCTTCTCTGAAGACCAGAAGCCTTGAACTCTGGTGCTGCACTAAAAGAAGTCAGGAATATGTAGATATTGGCACTTTAACCTATTTATTCCAGGGTTGGCCCTGGAATACTTTACCAGCTGTTCAATATTATATTGATTGCTCCAAAGTTAAAAAGTATTCATTGAACTTTAACATGGAATTCAAGATTAGCTTTGTAATGCTTGTCCCTTTATTGGATGTAAAGGGCAAGTAGTTAATGTAAGACTATTTTCCTAGTGCTGTCATAGTGTGGGGCTACCTGCATAGTAGCCCAGACTAAAACACTCCCAATCCAGGACATATCTAATCTGTCTGTTTAGCATTTTTCTCTTTATCTTCTGGCACATCTTTATTGCTTGCTTTTAAAGGCTTATTACTTTACCTGTGTGCTAAGTACCTTCCAATTCCAATGTGACCTGTATTTTCAATTAATGTCATACACTCTAATGAACCTATAACTGGGTGCTTCCACGTCTGCAATGCTACAGGTGTCTTGTACAGACCTTCATTAGTCCTTTGATGGCAGAAGTCCTGCTCAGTGGCCTGTCATTTATCTATTGATTGAGTTACTTGGGAATGTCATTGTATCCAACGCACAGTCATGGTAGTTAAGCTGCTTTTCTAGCAGGATGCTGCTGCCGTTGCCTGCAACTGGGATTCATTCAGGCTTTTCACTGATGAAAGCAGTAGACATTGAACTTGGTCTAGAAGTAGATACCAAATAAAGAGATACACCTAAGTCAGGGAGACTGCATTACCTCCTACTGGTTTTCAGAAAAATCTTTAGATTCTATGCACTATCACTGAAGCTATTTTCAGTAGACTGCATTGCCCCGCTGGGGCAAAGCTATTAAAATTTTCATTTAAAATAGTACCTAAGTTAGAATAAAAACCATACAAATGCTCCTTTTCTAACCAAATCCAATATATAAAATCATTAGTAGTATATAGTAGAGTACCATATATTCCCATTAAAACAGAAATAAGAAATAACTTCCTTTTGGAAATATAAGCTCCAGGGTTTACATGCATCTTGTGAATTGCTTTTTGTTGTTGTTGGTATTTGCTTTCTTTCTACATTGTGACTCACAGTTAGAATAAATATATGTTTAGCATGCTGTGTTCTTGATTGTGCACTCAGCTTCCTAATAATAGACAATATACCAGGATAATAATGGTATTGTACCAACACTAACACAGTCTGTGTAGGTGCAATTAACCATCTACGCAGATGGGCTATCAAATTGCTGTTCTGTTGTATTATTAGATATCTTCTAGGCTAATATAGCCTTAGATCAGGTTAACAGTGACAAAACAATCTTGTTAGCCATTGGGTCTCGTAACAATGTTTGGGCATGTGGAGCAAACAGTAAAATGGGTTGTGTTATTAAGGGCTGAAACAGCATGAAAGGAAGAATATAGTGGGTTTCAGGGAATTGTAGGACAAGTTATGGGAAGTTCTTTTGTGCATCCAACACTTAGGATGCCTCCTGGAGGCGACAAGATAGACAAAGGATGGTAGGATGGGTAAAAGCAGAGAAGAGAAACATGCCTTTGTCCTTGCTGATATTAGAGATCCCGGTAACTGGCCTATCGCTTTTATTTTCATTGGATGAAATAGATGATTAAAATACATGAAATCTCTCCTATCTTAAGTTCAAACAGGCACTCAAATAAAGAAATTGTATGTCGTTCTTGCTTTTATGTTGTTGATTGTGCAAGTTTTTTTGTTGTATTTTTTATGGCAATTTTGAAAGCTGATGCACGTAGTCATGATAAGTCTGTTAAACTGTATTTTGAAATAAATAGAAGAAATCATGAAGGGAACAAATTTGAAAGATATTTTTCTTTTTTGAATTTATAACTTCTCCCTCATAAATTGTGGTGACTGGGAAATGAATGTAAGATTTAAGAATTTATTGGCAAACATAAATAAGAACAACAAAGAGTCTGGTAAGAAACTGAGTAGAGCATTCAGCACTAAGTTTAACTGGTAAGTTAGTGGCAGTAACAGCAGCAAGTCACTGCTCTGTGCCACAATGAACTGAAGTATTAGTTACCCTTAATATGTGTACTGCTTCTTAAGTACACCTGGTGAAGAGAAAGTAAGTTCTGTAATGATAGTTTTCTCAAAAATTCAGTAATTGTTTAATAAAGAAAAATTTGTTACAGATTTTCCTGTGAAATTACCAATACTGTTATGTGCTCGAGTTAGTATACCAGGTTAGATGGATCATTTCTTTAATTCAGCGTGGTATTGCTTCTGCTCCTTCTGAAGGTCTACACATCTTTGTTACATCTGTAAATCATTTAATAAATCTTAAGGCTTCATTTTTTACCCTCAAGAACATGCATGAATTTTTTATATCAAGTTCAACCTCAAACACTCTATACAGATGTTACATAGTTACTTCAAGCTGAAATGTGTTTTCATATCCCTGAGGTATAAAGCGAAAAATTCAGAATCTGCAGTTCTCTTTCTTTTCAAGAGAGAACTTCTCACTACCGCTTTCTTGGACTTTGTGACCATGAAAAAAGTCAGCTGAAGCTAGAGCGTTAGCAGAATACATTTAACAGGAAGAGGCCTGATTGATTTAATTGCTTTGTTTAAAGTCAAAAATAGTGACTCAGTAAGCTTCTAGTGACTGTGCCTATAGTAGATATTTTATCCTGTTTCTCCTATTTAATTAATGAAATAGAATTATAAATAATATTTTAAATAAGAGTTTTAAAATATATATCTACATATAATAATTCTAATCAAGAATACATTGGGATTTCAATCCAATGAAAATATATATCATCCTTCAGTATTACTTCTCTGTTTTCTGTAATACCAGATAAAGAGTAATAGCAACCTTTGTTAGACAGGAGAGAATAGAAATGCAGTATTGTATCCTGACCCCAAAATAGACTTTAATATTTCTTTAATATTAATGAAAACACATAGCATTGTGAATACTTTTGCTTAGGTATTCCTAGAAGACTCCAATAAGGCTTAGTGGGGTTTAACCCCACTAGGCAGCTAACCCCCACTGAGCCCCTTGCTCACACTCCCCCAGTGGGATGGGGGAGAGAATCAGAAGGGCAAAAGTGAGAAACTCATAGGATCAGATAAAGATAGTTTAAAAGATAAAGTAAAAGCCCCACATGCAAGCAGAGCAAAATGAGGAATTCATTCACTGCTTCCCATCAGCAGGCAGGTGTTCAGCTGTCTCCAGGAAAGCAGGGCTCCATCACACATAACGATCACTTGGGAAGAGAAATGCCATCACTCCAAATGTCCACTCTTACTTCTTCTTCCCCCAGTTTTTAATTACTGAGCATGATGTCATATGGCATGGAATATCCCTTTGGTCAGTTGGGATCAGCTGTCTCAGCTATATCCCCTCCCAACTCGTTGTGCACCTCAGCCTACTCGCTGGTGGGGTTATGTGAGGAGCAGAAAAGGCCTTGATACTGTGTAAGCACTGCTCAGCAGCAACCAACACAGCCCTATGTAATCAACACTGTTTTCATTATGAATCAAAAACATGGCAGGTGCTACAAAGAAAATTAACCCCATTAACTACAGTTCTGTATACATAAAATAGCAAAATATGTTTTCCTCATCTCAGGCCAAAGCTCGCTGTCTTTCTTTCCTGATGCTGTTCTTTGTAACACACAGGCGATGGGTGCTTCTGCTTTAGCATTGCAAAAAGGTCAGGCAGTGCCTCACGGTCTCCTTGAGGGGTCTGGTCAGTCAGGAGCTGATAGACTTTGCTAGAAGTAGGTGAAATGTTAAGCCTATTTTATATACCATGCTTTGTACTTTTTAAGTTCTTCTGGGGAGGAAGCTATGTTTACCCAGAGTATGTGTATGATTCTCAGAATAAGCAGCTATATTACTGTTAGGCTTCTTAACTATGGCATAAATTGTAATCGCTACATATATAAATTGGTATAAAAACTTTTGCTCTTCCTGAAAAAACACATTTTCTGTGCCCTGTTCTGGAATGACTTCTTCCTTCTCCTTCTTGATTTCCCTGAAAATATTTATTCCCTTTCAAATTACCTGGAGGAGGGAAAAAAAAAAAGGGTTGTCTATTACAACAGCTAACAGCCTAGTTCCCAAGGAAACCCATGATTGTGTGTCTGACAGGTGCTAAGCTTCTCTTTCCATGTTTATAATACAATGATAGGTGTGGAGAATTGTATTCGTGACTGATTCACTGTTTATAATTTTTTTTACAAAATTCAACAGTCATTCTAGGAAAGCATCATTGTTAAAATAAGTGTTGAAGCACCCGATTAACATAAAATTATACCTTTGCCTCTAAGATGTTGAAGGAAAAGTTAAAACGTGTCTTGATAGCCTATAAATAAATATATAGGGAAAAAGAAAAGATATCTGTCAGTGGTAGTCTCTTTAATCTGTAAACTAGAAGTGTAACAAAATCCCACAGCTGGAAGCTAGGTACAGACAAATCCTGACTTGAAATGAGTAAGGACGATTAATCATTGAAACACCTAGGGATGAGGGAGTACTCTGCCCCTTGTAATCTTCAGATCAATATCGGATATCTTTCTAAAACAAAAGCTTGATTTTCGGTGAAAACTCCGGGTTTGATGCAAGAAATCCAGTAGTGGTTAGGCTACTTTGCATTTTCCCTTGTTCCTTAATTTTATGAATTTAAGGGATATAAACAAAGCTAAATGGGTGCTTAGGTATCTTTTTGGGGGTGTTAGAAGGAGTTAAGCATAAGTGTTTGAGTAGTTCTGAATAATGTCTTTTTCCTCTGGTATGGACAAATAATTGTCTTTGTGCTGTTGTACAATTGTCAAGATAACCTTTTGAATCATATGTTGATGCTAACACTACCATCACCAGTATCCTAATTAATTTTCCTTTTCTCTTTATTAACTGTGCCATTTTTCTTCTCAGACACAGGGACTGAAGCTGTAACCATAGCTAGTTTTATTACAAAAGAACCGAGCTTAGATGTGATTTCAGTAAAGCTTAGCAGCATAGTCTTTCCACTTTTTACTAAGTTGTTTACTCCTTTCAATATTTTATAATTTATTTTCAAATTATATATTGAACACAATTTATCAGACAGCTAGAAACTCACACTGAGTATTTCCCATTATTATTCTTTTTATTTCTCAGTACTCTTTACCTTACTGTTTTGTTTTTCTCCTCCTTTCAACACAGGATGTGTCCATACTGGAATTCTCTGATATTCTTTGCAAGCTGTTAATAGGATCTGCAAAGTTTCCTTGTTCTTATCTTTTGTGCCAGTGACACTTGTTTCAAAGTCAGTAGTATTTGCTCTTCGTTTATTACAAGCACAGAAACATTTTTCTAAGCAAGGTTTAGAAGGGGGAAATACAGCTACACTGCAATGATCTGATGATAAAATTGACTGGTGGGGGAGGAAAGAAACAACTGAAGTTACTAAGAAATATAAAAGAGAGCAATATAAAAGAGAGAGACAGCAATCAGGGGGAAAAAAAGAAAAGAAATGAGACACTGACAACAAAATTGGATAGTAAATGAGACACCTGGAAATGGAGAAGACCTATCAATACCATAACATTTCATTCCTCTGCTTGTAATATATTTTTCTGAATATATAACCTAATATCTTCTCCAATATAATTTTAAACATAAAATTATGCTTCCATCTTTTAGTGAAATTTTGTACATTACGCCCTAAATATATGAGTAATTTTTGCCATTTAATGACCTGCATGATGTTTAGAAAACATTTCATAACAGGAGTCATAACAGGAGTCTTTCTTGCTTGCAATCATTCTGTAGAAATTCTTCTCACAGCATCTCCAACCTTACGTCAACATGAAGCCAAAAGCAAAACGAAAAGATATCTATGAAAGCTGCTCTGAACTTGGTATGGTCCAATAAGTTACATGTTTGGAACTGAGTTCTACTATTGTGTATGTCTGCCTGTTCCTCATCTGTATAATGAGGTAAGAGTGTTGTCCGAGCTCATAAAGTGGATATAGATACATGAAAGGCTGTTACGTGCTCAGATGTAGCAATAATGGGAACAAGGTAAATGAGTAGGTTCTGACTGAATGGGCATGTGCGCTTGCAGAGCATCACAGGATGCACAGTGTGTTAGTGACTTTAATGGGATGCTCCTGAGGGCATGGCTACCTTTGGACATCAGCTCTGAACGCATCATGGTGACAGTTCGATGACAGAATTCAGGCAGTGATATATTCCATGGAAGAAACAAGCTGCTTTGGATGATCTCTGTAGGTAGTCAGCCATTGCAGGACTTCTCCCTTTTTTCATCTATTTGCATTTACCATGAAAGTTACTAAGTATACTAAAAATATGAGAGTTTAAAAAAATTACAGTTTTTCTATAATTTTTATATCTGTTCGTTGTAAACGTGAATTATCAATTAATTACAATTTAATTTTATACAAGCTTCTAAACATCTAAGTGTTGATGCTCAAGGTAAGGCCTTTTGTTTGTGGTTGATATTCATGAAGTTACAGTACTCATGCAGAAAGTCACACTTTTACTGCTAAACAGTGAAAGTATCATTTTAAAGGCTGTTTTAGAAATACAGAGGACAAATTTAGACAAATATGTTGCTTATAAAGCAAATTGTTGTAACTTTACTTGAAAGAAAGTTCTTTGGGGGGAAAAATAGCTGGTACTTTGATCATACTGATAATTTAATTTTTACTGTCTCCTATCCTACTTTTATAGTGCTAAAACTGCTGAGAAAATATTTTTAGTTGAACTTATAGCAGCCGGTTCCTTTCTAAGAGTATTTGCATGTTACTACCCTGAACGTGACTATACGAAGGACAGAACAGAAAGACTTTCCCTTGATGTGAAAAGCGATTTCCCTTTGCTGAAAGGCATGTTGTTTGAATAGTCCTAGATCACATTCAGAGGCTGTAACATTGTGTATTATTCTATACTAAGTTTGGTGGAAGATTCGTGATAAATATTCCCAAGTCACTTAAAATTATTTGAGAATCTGAAAGTGTGTTTTACTTGATTTATGTATGAACAATGAAAAGCATTTCTTAAAACTGGTGATACTCAAGTTCAGTGTTAGGAATTCATCACTCATACATGACCCAAGGAACTAGACTAATTTTAAGGGAGTGAGCACTAGCATGGCCCATTTATTTCAGTGGTAGTAACTCTTAAACTAAGGGCAAAGATATACTAACATGAATTAGCTTCCATTAGGTAGCTACACTATACATTACTGATGTTCTGATTTTATCTGAATGTCAAACATCAGATCTTCACCTCCTTTTCACCTTTAACTTTTTTTTTACTATTTAATCACAAATCATTCATTTTTTTCCTTGCAGAGGAAATTCTGTTATCTTTCATTTGAGCTATAATTTTAACAAATGGTTAGTGAAGTCTGAAGCTGAGGTATTGTTTTTGAAGGAAGAGTCACAAGGTGGGGTTCATATCACTAAGCTCAACACAAATATTTAGACATCTAAAGTCTAAACATCTGTATCCAAATATCCAGACACTATATTCAAAACAAGGAAATAAGCACCTTTAAAGAGACCTGGCTAATTTTATTCATCTACTGTAGCGGGAGATCGTATCCTCCTTTTTTTTTTTCTCCATGGACTGTAAGGGGAGCCTAGAAAATTTTCTCTGTAGTTTTCAATGTCTACAATATGGAAGCACAAATTTCGTGTGTCTGAGGAATGCAACTTTCAGATATGTATACTTTCTTACAGACACCTTTTAAAAATTACATTTTTATAGCTGATAATATTGTTTCATCATGTTTTGTGACCAAAGAAAATTATGAATATTCTTCAGCTGTGTTACTAAATAAATATTTTGGTATTTTGGGTTAAATAGCATCTCCATCTCCTTACCTAGTAAGGAGAGGTAAAGAGAGGTAAGGAGTAAGTATTGTTCTAGCTCTTAGTTACGTCTTTGCTATTTTTTCTAAGTAATGAGAATCCAGAGCTTAGGAGGGCAGAGCAGGAAAATGCATACACATTATTTTTAAGAATAAACAGAAAGAAGAGGTCATAGTATCTCAGCAGGCAGGTTGCTAAGCCAATGAAGGTGATTTAACTATTAGCTGAACATGCCTATGATTTAGGATTTTAAGCTGAGGTACAGGAAATGTTGGCTTACACTCTTCAACTAAAATGTTTATGTAAGAAAAAGCAAGACACAGCATGTTGGCATGATGGGTGCAAAAAAATGAGAAAGAAACAACCATGCAGACACCAGGGTCAGTGAAGGAGGAGAGGGAGGAGGTGCTCCAGGCACCAGAACAGATATTCCCATGCAGCCTGTGGTGAAGACCATGGTGAGGCATATTAACAGTGTAGGTGTTGGTTGGGGAGTCAGGAGTGAAGAAGTGAAGTTGAGCCTGGGAAAAAAGGGTGGGGGAAGGTATTGTTTTAATTTTGTCTTTGTTTCTCACTATCCAAATCTATTTTAATTGGCAATAAATTAAATTAGTTTTCCCCAAGTTGAGTCTGTTTTGCCCATGTAGGTAACTGATAAGCAATCTCCCTGTCTTTATCTTGACCCCTGAGCCTTTTTGTCCCATTTTGTTCCCTTGTTATTTGAGGAGGGGGAGTGAGTGAGCAGCTGGGTGCATATTTGGCTATTAGTCAAGCTTAACCCACCACAGACAAGATATGACTATCTCTTTGAATATGATATAACAATTAAACAGGGGAGATTTTTGTGGATAAGCCAAAGGAAGCAATCTGTTTGATGCAAGGCAGGGTTAAAGGTTCATGTTGTGTTCTGAGTGTTGGAGACACAGAACCTGTGTTAAGGTTTGAGTGTCTTCAAAATTCTGCAAGAGGAAAGAACAATATTGATTTTGACAAAACAGAAGATTACTTCTATTATTGTGAGAGAATCACAGAATCATAGAATTGTCTAGATTGGAGGGGACCTTTCAGATCATCGAGTCCAACTATCAACCTAACATGGACAAAAACCTTCACCAAGCACCACATGTATCCATCTTTTAAATACCTGCAGAGATGACTACTCCAACATATGATGCTAACTAGGAAGATGTTGCCAACAAAAAAGGAAGAAAATATAAATCCATGACGTCATGGTTACAGCTGGGATGGAGTTAACTTTCTTGCTGGTAGCTGGTGTAGTGCTATGTTTCAGATTTGGGAAGAAAAATACTGTTAATAGTGCACTAATGTTTTTGGTTGTTGCTAAACATTCAAGGCCTTCTCTGCTCTTCGCATCGCCCTGCCAGTGAGTAGGTTGGGGATGCACAAAAAGTTGTGAGGAGACACAGCTGGGACAGCTGACCCCAACTGATCAAAGGGATATTCCATACCTTATGGTGTCACGATCAGTATAAGAAGCTGAGGAAAGAAGAAGGGGGAGACATTCGAAGCTTTGGTGTTAGTCTCCCCAGGTAACCATTACATGTGGTGGAGCCCTGCTTTCTGGGAGATGGATGAACACCTGCCTGCTGATGAAAAGTTGTTAATGAATCCCTTGTTTTGCTTTGCTTGCATGCATGACTTTTGCTTTACTTTTTGAACTGTCTTTATATCATCCTGTGACTTTTGTCGCCCAGTCCCAACTGGGGGGAGTGAGCAAGCAGCTGCATGGTCTTAGCTGCTGTCTGGGGTTAAACCATGACACGTGAAAAAACCAAAGTGTAAAATTGCACTGAATTTAACAGAAAAAAACAGACTCTGATGAAAACAATGTCAAGTTGTAAATGATACTGTTTGCATAAACCAACTGAAAAAACTTATTTGTACCACAGGATTTGTTGAGCATAAGCTGCAGTTCTGACCAGTCCTGGCTGTCCTCTAAACTATTGATACTATCTTATTTTTGTCAGTCTATCACAGAAGGTTCATTTCAAATTGTTTCCCCATCCTTCACAATGTCTTTTTCTGTCATTGATTTGAGATCAATTCGGCACTTGGTCTGCTGGTTCCTACAAGGCCGAATCTATGGCAAAGAACACTTTAATTATCTCTTTCTAATCAGTGAACTGGCAGGAGGTTGTTCAACTTGTCTTCTCATTTCTGTTAGTCATCCATCTTTACTTTCCAAAGGACTGGTGTAAGTCCCTTGAGACACCGAATCTCAAATCAGTCAATATGCTGCATCATTGCTTTCTTAAATCTACAATACACTCTGTACCTTTCAACAAGATTGATAGGGCATGAGCATGGTAGCTTTGGACTTCAGCTGTTCTTGAGGGCTATAAATAAAGGAAACAACAAACTATTATGTTCACTTCTGTGTGTAAATACAAAGAAGCAGAAAAAGAAAAGTGTCTACAATGCAAATGCATATGCATATATTTCTCTGTGTGGGTGGAAAGCTGACTATGCAGTGAATTCATTTGTGAGACCTAGATATTTACCTTGTGGGCTGCAGCAGACTGCTTTGTCTTATAGTTAACAATCAGCACTTGAAAACATGGGTTTACTCTTTGTCCTAATGTGAAGTTTCAAGGTGACCGTAGTTAAGTCACTTCTGGTCCAAATTCTTGGGTGTAGATAGCTAAATAAAGGCTGACTTCGAAATGTGTTTGGTGGTCCCAAATTCAGCTACTTAAATGATGCCTAAATATGCATATGTGTGTCAGTTTTAAGTTATTACATCCATATACTTCGCTTTTGTTAGCTGAAAAATGACATCATAGTAATATACAAAATAGACATCAAGTTTGTTTTCAGTAGTACTTCTAAACGTCTTTGAATCATATAGAACAAACGTGTAAAAATAGATAAACAGAGAGCCATATGCTACCAATTGTACTGATTTCTTGCCCTGCTACTGGTTACCACCCTGGTCCTGGTCCCACTGGCCTGGTTCTAGTTACCTCGCTTCCTTAGTCATGGTTGCCTTTTCTGGAACAGGTCGTTCAGCACAATAATGGAGTAGCACTGGAACAGACCTGAACAACTTTGCTGCTCTGAAACATAGCTGGCTATCATTCTAAGAGCATTTTGCATTTTGTAATTTTGGGAAATTAATCAGTTTACTTCCAGTAAAAGTCATAAGATGATTGCGAACAATGAAATGACCCGAAGTGTGTAATATGTCCATAAGGTAAATCTGATAATGTATAGAACTGTTTAAATCACTTAAGTGGAATTGTAATATGCATCCACGTGACCTTCTGATGAAAAGCCTAATTTAAAGTTTTTATTTAAGCAAAATGTCTGCTGCAGTTCTTCAGGCCGAGTGGTAGTATTATTTTAGTAAGCTACTGTCTGTTAACTGGCCTTGTTGATGTAAACGTTCACAGCCTCATCACTACTTACTTAATGATATCCTTACTCTGTTTTCTTACACATAGCTGATTTCCCATGAACAGTTAAGTAATTCTTTACTACTCTGTACTATTCCTTCATGTGATTCTATGATTCTGTGCTGTGCTAATAGACAATGGCAACTCAAGTGCTCCTACTCACATACTCTTTAAAATAGCCTCTGGTCTTTTTCTCCTTGCTCAACAATATTTCTTCTCTGCTTTGCAGTCTGTTTTGTAAGTCCCCTATCCAGTAGGAATTGTCCATCAGACTTTCCTTCAGATCTCCTATTTCATTGCAAGTCAGAGCTTTCCTAGCATTCTGCAGCAGGCTGGGTAAGAGGTCAGGCAGTTCTCTTCCGAGGTCCAAAGGGTGTTTTGTTTCTAATCCTTTCACCCCAATCCATGCCATTCTCTGTTATGAGGGGGAAAGGAGGTCTGCCAGAAAGTCTGCAGTTCCTAGACTAAGCAGTTGATTTTGGTTACTGTGATACGCCTGTATAAAAGAGAAAACAATGATTTCTGAAACATTCAATGGATACAAATACAGAGCTATAAAAGAAAGAGCTGCTGGGTCAATGCAAAAATAGGGAATAATTTATTAAGACATAGTCTCAATTCTGTATAAACTCACAGGTATTGCTTGTATGAACATTGCAACAACTGTGTCTCAGCAACTGTTTAAACATTTTTTCAAGGCAGTAATGATAATTGATCTAGAACAGGTATAGGTGTGCTGATTTAAAATGCTACAACTACAGTTATCTAGCTTGCTTTTCTGCCAGAGGAGACTATCTACAGAGAATGGCAGTGAACTGAATGGATTCAGCTCTTCCAGTTCACAGTCTTAGTATCTGAACACAAACCAGCTTCACCTGCTGAAGTCTGCTAGACCTTGCCAGTAAGAGCATGAGATCCTTGCCTCAAATGCTGTGAGAAAATCAACAACAGTTTGGCTTTGTGGATGAGTAAAAGTGAGTTGGTCAGTGACCAGGAACGATTGAGGCCTAATTTAGCTGTGAAGCAGTTCTGTGGGATTCCTGGCAGGAAGCCATCTCATACCCTGACTTCAATGGAGATGTAGCAGACATAAATTTGGTACTCCAGGAGCAGTTTTGAGTTTGGGATACTAAAATATTAGCATTTCCAGTATGAGTACTTAAGGTCTACTAAGCACTGTAATTGGACCACCCTAGTTTGACAATTAAGCTCATAGTAAAGCAGCTATTTATAGGATAGTGAAAAAACCTAGTGATATCTTAGATTTCATGCATTAATATTAGCTGCGCTTACAGTGAACTTTAAAAACATTGCAAATAATGAGCTACTCCACCGTCTTATTTCTGGGCAATGAAACCAAGATAAATTTACTAATTTTCTTTTGCTAGTGTTCAGTGCCTCCAAAGTAAAGCATAGACAAATTATCTTTAAATCTCTTTCTCAGATTTTTTTGCAGGATGATTGATCCATAACTTTCAAGCATTAAAATTTAAAATGGACTGGCTTTCTGAAAGGGTTGTCTGACAGGCCAAACTGTCACAGATTACGGGCTGGCAGAAGTGGGCTCATAGGCAGGTCTACATCAAAGACTTGTAATATGCTTGCTTTTGCGTCCTTGTTTGAAGTTAAATTCACAGGGAGACAACTGATATCATTCCTAACTATCAGGCTGATTTACAGGCTGATGGAAGTATAGATTGTATTCCATATACTAGCCAATAGTATAAATTAATTTAAGTTTATATTCAATATGTATTAATGTTTATATTCAATATGTATTGAAGTTTTGACTGTTCTGCTATTGAAAATCACAAGTTTAGCTTAGGATCTAATTATTGCTAAGGAATTTCTTTCTTAAATAAAAAGTTTTAATTTCAGTAAACTTATGCTGTGATATTTCTATTTTAATAGAAAGTTATTTTGGAAAATGCCACATTAATATGGTTTTCCTATTCCGGGATGCTTTCTGTCATGTGGCAGATGGTTCAGTGTGGTTTGTGAAGTCTTACAAGTTGTACCCAAATACTTAAAATTCTCAGGAATGCACTGAACTGACCTAGTAGTAACTGGAATCCTAGTAAACCCAGATTGTTTGCAAATGTGAAACTAATGTGAACCCTGACCACATTTTCATATCATGTGCTTTTATTTCATCTGGAAAAGCCTGTGAGTGATGCCTTCAGTCTCAAGGTTCCTCTCTAGTGTACAAAGATTTTATCATGGTCAGGAAGAGAAAATATTATTACTTTCTCACTTTTTAATTCCAACAGCAGGAGAATTTTGTGCAAGAGATACAGCGTACGTAGCTGCAAGGCATACTTCATTATTCCTTCTATACTTACTTTTCTCCCTCTACCCCAATAAAAAATGCAGGGCCTGCCAGTGTGCACATTCCTTTGTGAGCACCTGTGCCTTTCACAGCATCACAGAAAAGACTCTGCACTCCCTAGAACTTAAGAGAAAACAACTAGCTCTCTGCAGAAAACGACGACCTTGCATCATCATTTCATTATAACCTGATGCAACAGAGAAAGAATCAAGATTTTCCTCTTGAGTTTTGACTTTTGCAAAACTAGGTAGTTGGGTAATGCCCACACAGATGGTGATAATTCTTTGCAAAGTGCAGTCTGCATGTCCGTGAGGATGTCAGAGCTATGAGATCTGAGTATTGCATTTTATTTGGAAATCTGTGGGCTAATTCCCCCTATATTTTTCTGTGTGGCTTTTACAAAATAGTTTCTTCTGGAGAATGATGCTTTTCTGGCAGTCATTTTTCTTCTGCTAAAGATATTTGCAGTTGATACAGATGTGTATCAGTGTATATCACTGAGATGCCTGCCTGGGTATAGATCTGGATGTGGCACATGAAAGGTTTTATTTGTACTTGCATATTTATTCCATAAGTGTGGACAGAGGTCTCACAGAAAAATCTGTTACAATCTTTATACTGTTCAGTGGGGTGGAGATGGAGAAGCTCTTCCTTTTATGTGTCAGGGTGCAGAGGAGCTTGGAGGCACCGGTGCCTGTGGAGAGTACCAGAGATCACTTTTTCTTCTTTTGCAAACAAGTTTGAAGAAAAAGCATGCTTCCCTGAAATGTAATCTCTTCCAGCCCCTGAGGCGATTGAGGTTTGCTGCACCTTCAATGGGTTGTTGTCTAAAAACTACAGTATTATTTTAAACATGAAGCTGCTGCTTTTTGTTTGTTTAGTTTTCAAAACACTGAAACAAATTCACCTTGGTGTTAACAGACTAAAGTAGGCAGAACTCCGGGCATTTTCATCAAGGCTGAATTTAGCTTCATGGAAAATTCTCAAAATACGTTCAGAGGAACACAGCAGGTGTGAAGTGCTTATCTCTCACTGGCTTTCCCTGGTTTTACTCAGAAAGTCTTCTTTCTTGTCTGACAGTAGCACTGAGAAATCTTCATACCATCTGAGTGTGGTATGTTGTGAACATGATATATTTCTTTCTGTTTTCTAAATGCCCAGCAGCTGTTTCAAGCCAGAAAGTGTAACTCCTGTTAGAACCACTTTAAATAAATGTCAATTATTTTTCATCAAACATGTAAGAAATACAAAGACATACATACAAGTATGAAGGTAAAGAGAGAGGAAAGGTTGATTCATAAAGTATTCTAAGTTGACCAAACATGACCAGGACCTCACAAATGGAAGCAGGTCAGTGTTAGTAAAGCTACGATGTGATTGGAATTAGGGCATCAGTCTCACTGATTTACATTTCAAAGGACTTCAGCTTTTCAATTCTCATCAGCAGACAGCACTGATTTATAATGTGTAAATGGGATTTCTATAGAAACTACACAACTGGCAACGTTTCTACCCACACCTGTCAAGTGGATGGACCGCAAGGCAGGGACCAGGGGAGCAAAGTCCATCCCACTGTAAGAGAAGATCAGGTTTGTGACCACCTTGGGAACATGAACATACAGAAGTCTATGGGACCTGATGAGATGCACCCCAGAGTCCTGAGGGAATTGGGTGATGTAGTTGCCAAGCCACTCTCCATGTTATTTGAAAATTCATGGCAGTCGGTTGAAGTCCCAGGTGACTGTTAAGAGGGAAACATTACACCCATTTTTAAGAAGGGGAGAAAGGGGGACACTGGAAACTACCAACCTGTCAGCCTCACCTCTATGTCTGGGAAGACCACAGAACAGGTCCTCCCAGAAGTTATGCTAAGGCACATGGAGGACAGAGATGTGATTTGAGACAGCCAGCATGGCTTCACCAAGGGCAAATCCTACCTGACAAACTTCATGGCCTTCTATGATGCGGTGACTACATCAGCGGACAAGGGGAAGAGCTATGGATGTCGTCTATCTGGACTTCTGTAAGGCCTTTGAAAATGGTCGCCCATAACATCCTTTCTCTAAATTGGAGAGATATGGATTTGATGGGTAAAATGCTTGGTGGATGAGGAATTGGTTGTACGGTCAAATCCAGAGGGTAGTGGCCAATGGCTCAAAGTCTAGATTCAGATTGGTGACAAGTGGTTTGGGTCTGTATTGGGACCTGTATGGTTTAATATCTTCATCAGTGGCAGAGACAGTGGGATTAAGTGCACCCTCAGCAAGTTTGCAGACAACACCAAGCTGAGTGGTGGGGTTGACACACCTGAGGGATGGGATGCCATCCAGAAGCACCTGGAAAAACTCAAGAAGTGGGCCTGTGTGAACCTCATGAGGTTCAAACAAACCAAGTGCAATTTCCTGCATGTGGGTTGGGGCAACCTCTGGGATGAGTACAGACTGGGCAATGAAGGGGTTGAGAGCAGCCCTGAGGAGAAGGACTTGGGGGTACTGGTGGATGAAAAGCTGGACATGGACTGACAGTGTGCTCTCACAACCCAGAAGGCCAACTGGATCCTGGGCTGCATCAAAAGAAGCGTGGGCAGCAGGTCAAGGGAGGTGATTCTGCTCTTCTACTCTGCTCTCATGAGACCCCACCTGGAGTACTGCGTCCAGTTCTGGAGTCCTCAGCACAGGAAAGATACGGACCTGTTGGAGCAGGTCCAGAGGAGGGCCACAAAAGTGATCAGTGGAAAATGATGAAAATTCTCATCTTCATTAGTGAATTTTCTTCACTTAACGGGAAGAACAAAATCATCCACTTTCTCTCCCTGGCAATATTCTGGTCCTGAAGCTGCAGAACTCCACTCTGAGTCTGACTCTTTTGCAGAGCTGAGTCACTCCAATAACACAGATGGATTCACAGTGTCTACTTTATGTGTTTAGATGTATATATTTAACTTTGGAACATAAGTCTTTCTGCACACGCTCCTCTAGAGATAGTTAAAGTGAGAGCCTGTTTCTGTGTCCTCATCAAAAACATGTAAGAAAATTGAGGAAAAACATTCAACCTCCGTGATACTAAGGTGCTTTGGAGCGTGTGCCTTGTTAGCAGAGTTTCAGAACTTGTAAAACTCTGGAGGTCTAATCATAGAATGTTTATGTCAAAAACCTGAGCTATATCTAACTTTAAATATTTGATTTTCACTGAAAAACGAATATTTTTTTTTACTTGCACTAGTTTTTTACTGGTGTAACAGCACTGTGGTGGGTTGACCTTGACTGTCAAGTAGGTGCCCAACAAGTTGCTCTGTCACTCTCTCTCCTCAACAGCACCAGGGGAGAAAATATGATGGGGGGCTAAGGCCAGGGGGACCATTTACCAATTACAGTCATGGGCACACTTGACTCTGGGGAAATTAATTTAATTTATTGCCAATTAATAACAGAGCAGGACAGTGAGAAATCAAACAAAACTAAAAGCACCTTCCCTCATCCACCTGCTTCTTTCCAGGCTCAGCTTCACTCCTGACTCTTCTCCCTCCCTCACCAAGTGCCACAGGGAGTTGGGGAATGGGGGTTGTGGTCGGTACATAATACTTTGTATCTGCTGCTCCTTCCTCCTCATGCTCTTCTCCTGCTCCAATGTGGGGTCCCTCCACAGCATAGAGTCCTTCACAAACTTCTCCAATGTGGGTCCTTCCCATGGGCTGCAGTTCTTCAAGAACTGCTCCGCCATGTGTCCCTTCCACAGGCTACAGTCCTTCAGGAATGGGCTGCTGCTGTATAGACTTCTCTCCATGGGCCACAGCCTCTGCCAGATAAACTGCTATTGTGTGATCTCTTCAAAGACTGCAGCTTCCTTCAGGGGACGTCCACCTCCTCTGCTATGGGGTCCTCCATGGGCTGCAGTGGAAATATCTGCTCCACTGCTAATCTCCAGGATATGCAGGTAGACAGCCATAGTCTTCTCCACTGACTGCAGGGGGATCTCTGCTCCAGCGCCTGGAGCACCTCCTCCCCCTCCTTCTTCTCTGACCTCTGCCTGCAGAGTTGTTTCTCTCACATTTTCTCATTCCTCTCTCACAGCTGCTGCACAGTGTTTTTTACCCTTTCTTAAATATATTATCACAGAGGCACCACCAGCATCACTTTGGGCAGTGGCAGGTTGGTCTTGGAGCAAACCTGGCTGGGCTCTCTCTGAGATGAGGATAGCCCCTAGTGTATTCTCACAGGGGCTTCCAGACCCCTGCTAGAAAAACCTTACTACATAAACCCAAGACACAGCACTTTCTTTCATACGATTTCATCAGATGAGAATCTAAGGTACAGAAGATGAGAATCAAGCCATATATATTTTTATGATAAAACTGCCAATTTTTAATCTCCATGAACCCTTAATATTTTGTGATTTTTTATTATTTTTTTTTTTATGATTTTGCTAGTGTCTTTAATGGCTATTTGCCTGTTTCCTGGAGTCTGACTTGTCCACATTTATTTCTCTGCCCATAATTTTAAATGCTACTTAGTGCAAACACTGTGAAACATAAAGGTGATTTTATAGATCCATGGTTCAGATTGGGAAAGCAATTGGCTTGATTATGAGTGAGAAGTAGGAAATTGCTCTCCTGATGTAAGGTGTTATCAAATGACAATTTACAAGTTGTGAAAATACGTATTTTTATTTAATTTTCTAATGATAATAATGAATGATCAAGGAAAACCTTGGTTCATTTCACACGTGCGGGAGGAATATTCAGAAACTGTGCATAAAGGAACTATATACATTATAAGCAAAAGGACTAAAATTATACTGGGAAGATATTACCACTATATTTGTTAATGGACTTTACTTATTGGTTTATTTATTTCTCAAGTATTGTTGTGCCTATATACTTGTGCATAGGGAAGGGCAGGGAGAGAAGAGGTACTCAGATGAACGAATTAGAGGTACTGTATTCATCTTCACTCAAATCAATCTGGGAATTCCTATTTGGGATGAATACTCATTTCACATTATTTTGGGCTTTCTAACCTGTCAGGTGTGTGCATTTTGTTCTGGCACTAATAACTAAAATAGAAGGCAAATTGAAATCCTGGCTACATAAACAAGCTACTGTGAGATAAGCTGTTGAGTAAACACAACCGGTAGTTGTTAACTCCTATTGTGCATGGTTTTATCACATAGAACCATATGATCTACGGTAACGTAAGTCCCTTTTATTTATGCACAAGGTATCTGGCAGACAATATTAGGCAACAGAGCTCATATGAGTAATTCTCACTCAGTGGCTAATGCCCTGTAAATTTCCAGCTTAGCTGATGCAACCACAGTAATTTCTTTGTATAACCAAATCAATGTTTCTTCTCCAGTTTCCTTTAGGTTCAAT
Organism: Calidris pugnax; assembly: GCF_001431845.1. Taxonomy (NCBI): domain Eukaryota; kingdom Metazoa; phylum Chordata; class Aves; order Charadriiformes; family Scolopacidae; genus Calidris; species Calidris pugnax. Next base: position 31,925,468 of record NW_015094510.1, read on the forward strand.
TACTTCTTTCCCTCTTCACAATGACATTGTTGTCTCCTCCATTTACATCTTCCCGTACTTCTTTTATGTGCTACAGCTACACATGTACACGCCCATTCTTTCTAAAAAAAAAAATAATTTCGTTATTGCATCATTATTGTATCTGTAATAGTTTATATTGTTCTGGGAAGTTGAGCATACAACGCTTTCCAGAAGAGAACACAGAACAGTACAGAAAGAAACAGAAATCTAAAAGAAACAGGAAAATTGATAATCTTAACGAGCTGTTTTGGGGTTATTCTCCAGTGAACTCCACCCTGCCTGGGACACTCACCCAGAATGTGGTGGTATCCATTCATTAGGCAACCTGTCACGCTGAGTCCTCGTTAAGATTCTACAACAATGTTGCTAAGTATCTCTCTTGCAGTAGCGTTATGCTTGCTGCCCTTAGCTTTGCCCTGATGACACAACCCAAAATCAGGCCTCTGTCTGATGTTAAAAGTGAACAATAAGTTGCTTTTTTTTGATGGAAGTAACATGAGAGACAGGGAAAGTGTAACATCCCTGGTGGCCTTCTGTGTGACAATTTAAGTGTCTAGGGCAGACAGCACATGCTGGGATTGCTATGAGCGGGGACTCCTTGTGAGGGAGTGTAGCGGTAGGCTGAGGGGTAACAGTTTTAGACTGAAAGAGGGTAGATTTAGATTAGATATTAGGAAGAAATTCTTTATTGTGAGGTGGTGAGACATTGGAACAGGTTATGCAGAGAATCTATGGATGCCCCTTCCCTGGAGGTGTTCAAGACCAGGCTAGATGGGGCTTTGAGGAACCTGGTCTGGTGGGAGGTACCCCTGCCCATGGCAGGGTGTTGGAACTAGATGATATTTAAGGTCCCTTCCAACTCTAACCATTCTATGATCCTATGGATATGCTGCATAAACCAGAATTTCTCTTAAATGTTTCATCATATTTGCTTTTCTGGGCCCGAGATTTACATATAGTTTTGCGTACAGTGTGGTTGACTGGTAATTTTTAGTTTCTGCTTTGAGCATAGCTACATTGGTTACTCTGTTAGAAGTGTGTGAGAGACTTCTGTTCCAATTTCCACCTCTCCTATCCTCGCCCTTTTCTTTATTTTTTTAATTTTTTTTTTTACTGTGTGTGGTGGTGTGTGTTGCTGAATGGGTAGTGATGTGTAAATGCTGTGTTAGAAAATAATATTAAAAAAACATTGCTGCATATAATGGCCTTGGACATCTGAACAGCAACCGATTAAATGTGACGTAGAAATAAGGTTAAAGATCCAATTATTTTATCCATGAATAGCTGAAGCGTTCATGTGATAGTTATTGATTAGAACTGAACCTAGACCTTCAGTTCAAAATGACAGGTTTACATATTAGAATAAAGAAGTCAATTTATCTGTAAGATGGCAGTAGCCCTTGCGAGTCACACTTTCAAAGGACACATATCAGGGCTTCACAAACATCTATGTATAATAAAGACATCCTAATTTTAAATATGAAACAAGAGCTTTTTGCTCATTTGTGTGTGTGTGTGTGTGTGTATAAGCAGCTCTTTTCACTGCCACATATTTATCTTTGTCTGGTTGATCTGTTTCCATTCTTCAGTGTTTCAGATGTATAAGGCTGTACCTTGTATGGGTGTCTGCATGGCAGAGGGTTTTTTTTGATACTTTCTTCCAAAGCCTGCTAAGTCAATGTCTTTTATTTCACACACCTGTGTGCCTGGATGCTTCTGCATGCCCTTTTGACTTTATTTTAGGACTTAGTGTTTCAGCTCTTGTTTCATCTTTTTCCGTTCACCAGAGAGGCTTTGTTTCTTTTTTCTCTCTCAGTATCAGCTCTAGTCCCTGTGGCATTTGCTACATCTGATAAGGCACTATTTCCATGGAGCTATTATATGGGATTTGGAAATGTATCATCACAAAGCACAATAATGAAGCTGAATGTTTAGTGCTCTTTGCACTGACAGCAGTTGGCTTCATGTTGTTTTCTATGAAATTAAACAACAAAATATTATCACAGATAACAGGAAAATACAGCAGAGGTTTATTAGAATAACACAGAGCCAGCTGAATTTTAGTTCTATGTTCCTGGTGTTGGAAAGATTAATTGAAAAGTGATTATAGGTAATTGTATATGCTGTTCATATGTGCAGCAATTAGATCTTCTCTCTTTAATTATGAGTACAATAACAGCCTAAATTGCATGTTTTCCCTACTTCCCCTTACATATCAACTTAAATACCTCTTCAGAACAGTAGCTAGCACTTCTATGTCATGGACCAACTATTGCTACTGCAGCCTTTGCAAACAAATATGACACATTTCAATGTACTTCTGTATTGGCTGTTTTGAAGGTCGTTGCACTGTGGAGCAGTCCTTCCTCTTAAATTGTGAGAACAATCTTATAGTCTACCTGAAACCCCCTAAAATCTGAAAAGTATTCATGCTGTAGTTGAAAATGACACCAATGGACACTGAGCAAGCCTGCTTGGAAAAGTGAAGGGCCTGTGTTCATCCTGAACAGAGAAGAATCTGACTCTAATTCGATGGGATGTAGTAAACCTGAGTTCTTTATGCCTCCTGAAATAGCCTTATAACCAGGAGTGTGTGTTCTGGAAATGAAAAAGCAGGCAAAGGGGAAGTTAATTCTGCTGGATGAACTCACAGGGCAAACATTAGTCTGTAGAAAGTTATGTTTTTTTACTTTGGACTACCTCTAATGTGGCCACATGGCCTGTTTCAGTGTAGGGAGCATATTTGGGTCAGTCCGGAAGTGAAAATTCTGATTCAGTTATATCTGAAGGGAGTTTAATTTGTGAGATTTGAGACTCCTCCACAGTGAGAACTGAAGAGCATTTAATTAGCATGATCAGGAGATTAACTTGAGAAGCGCTCTCCCAATCCAGATTAAAATGCTAATGTAGATATACCATTAAGATCCTAAATAAGGAGGTCTAGGTTGTCATGCTGGTGGGTAATTTCTACGGGTTATAGTGCACATATTATGCATGAGATACGGATGGTCTGGATCTGAAGATATGCCTTTATATCTGCTTTGATACTATGAAGCAGAATAAGACTCAAAGCCCAAAAGAAGCCTCAGAGCAAGTGAAATGTCAATTCTAAACAATAACAGTAAAATGATTTTGATATGAATTATTTAAATTACAGTGTTGTAAATTGAATCCAGAGTGTGAAAAATAGAAGTGTAATTGGGTCTAGCCAGGCAGACATCAAGATCTGATGCTTATTCATCTGCCTGATGAACTGCAATTGGTGTTTTCAGCGTTTTTAATAGTGGACAAAGATCCACCTCTCAAAGAACATCAATGCAAATGGAGCAAAATGGCAGTCATGTCAGAGAGCTTAACACAGAATTAATTTGAATAGTAAGGAAGCCTCCACTTTCTATATTAGCTCTGGAAATGATACAAAACTTCAATTTTAATTCTATTTTAATGCAACTCATTTGCTCAGTTTATGATTTTTAAATAGCAGAGAATTAACTTTATGAATGGATTTTTTGTCTTTCTATATTTTTTTGGTGTGAATGAAAAGAGGAACATTGGGAACCCACACATAACTGTAAGAGTGGCTGTCAACAGCTTTTACTATATTGTAAATTGTTGCAAATCATATTTTCATGTTTTTAAAATATTTTATATTTTTAAACAGTTGTGTCCTGAAAGTTTGGGATTAAGCAAAATTCTATTAATCTGAGCAATTTAAATGGAACAAGAAGACCAATGGATTAAATTGCACAGTACAAATGTTTATACAAGAACAATGCATAATTCAGCAAAGCATATGAATGCTATTAACTTGTCTTTTTACAGATGTGCTGTCCATGGACTGCATCTCATTGACATCAGAAACATCAAGGCTGCACAGTGCCGGTGCACCATGCATTTTTATGACCATATTTGACATAATAAATTTTTAGTTCTGGCTCCTGTGAAAAAGAGTTAGTCTATATTTGTAATTATTTTGGGTTTAGTTGTTTTTGTTTGGTTTTGGTTTTTTTTCCTAGTTTGTTTATGCTTTACTACTGCAGAGGTCATATTTGTCTTCTATGGGTGATGGAAGATGATTGTCTGCTTGGACAGTAAACCTAATTAATTTCTGACACCAAAGCCATTTACAGTATACAGAAAAAGCTGAACACAAATAGTCCACAGGTTATTGTTGAGGGCAAGAAGAATATATTTCCCAAGCCATGGCTTAATGCTGTGAAACAGTTATGATATATTGGGATTTTCCAATTTTTCCTTTAAATTTTTATTGAATAGACTCAACTTTCTTTGTGAATTCCCTACAGAGCTGGGGTATCCACTAGGCAAAACAAAAGATTGCAGTCTTTTTAGTTAGAGTTGAATAATAGCAGTTGACTGTAGTTTAGACAGGAATGATAATGTAATGTAAAAGTGGAATCAGAGAAAGCAATGGTTATAATACTACTACAGTGTTTGATTTGATCCATAGTGACTCACAGGCAACTATTTTATTACAGTTAGCCACAGATGAAGAAGCATTAAACAATATGATACCTCACCATTATTTAAATATATATGACCATCTTCCATATGGATTCTTCTTAATTTAGCTTTACATAAATTTTAAATTAATTTTCTAGGACAGAGACCACTTGGTTAATAACTGATTGGTGACCTTTCTAACCTTAACACTAGGGATTTTTTGTTGCTATCATTTTGTAAGGAAACAGATTTTCTATGATGAAGAGTGGAAATGCATAAATTTAAATAAATAGACAGACTTTGCCTCTAATCTTTCTTGAATAAACTCTTTGCTAGAATTTTTCACATTTAAAGATAGATGCAATAATGCCTCCATAATAGGGACTTGTCAATGGTTTAAAACGATCAAATATTTAAGATTTTAAATTATCAATAATTAAACACTGAATACCTCTTTGTTAGTATTTATTTGTCTGTAATATTTTCATATTTTAAAATTATTACTTTTATATATCTGTAGACTGTGTCTAATCTCTTATCCTCTGTAAGGAGACTACACTAAAAGAAGAGGTGGTCACAGACCTGACCTTCTCTTACAGTGGGAGGGATTTTGCTCCCTCAGTCCCTGCCTTGTGGTCTATCCACTTGAGAGGTGTGGGAAGAGAGGTTGCCAGTGAAGAATAAAGAAAAAAAGTTGTTGAGTACCTCAGCCTTCTCCTTGTTGTCACCAGTTTGCCAGCCTTGCTCATAAGGGGGGGTAAGCTTTCTTTGAGCTTCCTTTTCTGGCTGACATACCTGTAGAAATCCTTCTTATTATCCTTTGCATCCCTTGCCAAGTTCAGCTCCAGATATGCCTTGGCCTCCTGACTCCATCCCTACACAACTGGGCAGTGTCTCTATACTCTTCTCAGGGTACCTGCTTCCACTGCCTGTGCATTTCCTTCTTGCCCTTTACTTTGACCAGCAGGTCTTAGGCATGCCTGTCTCTTTCCCTCCTTTCCTGATTTCTTACACCTGGGGATCGAGAGCTCTTGTGCTCTACGGAAAGTGTCTTTGAAGATTTGCCAGCTCTGCTCTGCTCCCTTGTCCCTGAAGGCACTTTCCCAGGGAGTTCTATTGACTAACTCCTTGAAGACCTGGAATTTTGATTTCCTGAAATTCAGGGTCCTGACTTTACTCTTCGCATATCCCTCAGCACTGTGAACTCCACCAGTGCACGATCACTGCAACCCAGGCTGCCTCCAGTCTTGATGTCACCGATTAGCTCACTTGTGTTGGTCACCAACAGGTCCAGTATCACCTCTCCTCTGCTGGGGCTATTACCTGACTTAAGAAATTATCCTCAAAGCATTCTAAGAGTTTTCTGGATCGCCTACAGCTCATTGTGCTACTTTTTCAGCAGATGTCAGAGTGGTTAAAGTTTCCCAACAGGATGAGAGCCTGTGAGTGCGATGCCTCATGTAGCTCAAGTAAGAAGGCTTCATCAACAGGTGACTTGTAGCAGACACCACCAACAAGGCTACCTTTGTTGTCTCGGTGTCTAACTTCTTGTGCACCCCCAGCCTACTCACAGGTGGGGCAGTGTGAGAAGCAGGAGAGGCCTTGCCACTGTGTAAGAACTGCTCAGCAGTAACAAAATATCCCTGTATCATCAATAGTTTTCAGTACAAAGCCAAAACAGAGCACTGTATGAATTGCTGTGAAGAAAATTGTATCTCTCCCAGCCCAAACCAGTATAGTAGGCACAACAGTACCTTTTGACTACTGTGCTCAAGTCTTTGTAACTAACATTATGTTGGTGCTGTTCTCCCATCCTAGTCTTGTGCCTAGTAAAGCAGCTAAAACCAGTTTGTGTCATTTGGTCTGTGGCCCTGTTACTGTTCCTAGGAGCTTCAGCAATAGAAGAGACTGATAGAATAGAACAAAATGCAACCCTTCCACAGTTGCATTAGAAGGCTATGGGCTGGCCAGCCCTAACTTAAAGACAACATACGTGGTGTAATGAGGAAGGCACCTGTTGGATGATCCCTCCCAGCTCTCTCAACGGTGCAGTTCAAGTCTCCAGCATCTTCTGTGTCTCTGACACTCTAGAATTTATCTAGCAATCTGCATGCTATCACATTCCTTGTCAGTGATAATAAAACCTGTTGTGCCTATAGAGGATTTCCTAATGAAGCACCGAAGGCAATACAAGCGAAGCCTCTGTGCATTGGTGATCATTCAATAAATCACAATTATAAAAGGCAAGGAGGTAGCTCGATTTAAACACAGAGAATTCAAGACTTTCATTCTGCTGTCACTAATGCAGTAATTCTATGCCCATGCAACGGTCCCATGATGCTTCAAGTTGTTAATTTAATGCTACTATTTAATGAATAATGTAATAGTATTGTACAAAACAGTGTAAATTGCCACAATGTCAGGCAAATTGCTTCAGGCTGGTCTGGTTTACATATGCCAGACTTCATGAAATTCTTTTTTCCCCATCCTTAAACTTGATATATTTATGCATACATCCATTATTCCTTGTATTGTGCTTTTTTGAGATATTTGTGGGTTTTTTGTTTTTTTTTTTTTTTGCGTTGTTTTTCTCACTCCAACCTACTTTCATAGAAATATCTCAAAGCAAACTATAAATATGAAGAAACCTGCATAACGGTCCTCCTGATATCTTATGTATGGAGGCAGAGGTCTTAAAATTCTTGGCAAGATTTATAAAACTTAAACCCTTTTCCAATACATCAGCCAAGGACTTCCTATGGCATTCCTATCTTTCAGTGAAATTAGAAGTATTTTCCAAAGTCTGATGGAGTATTCTGCACAGTGCAACCAAAGTTTAGTTTTGGGATGCTACATTTTCCCTTCTGTCAGTTCCAGAGTAGTCTGCTCAGACGGATGTGCAAGCTTTTTTCTCTTTAGACTTTCATGCCCACTAAAAGTAGGCATTACTAATTGCACTGCAATATGATGAGAATTTTCAATTTCATTTTGTTTTTATAAGAAAAATAAATTGAGGTCCCAAATGAGCAGAACAAGATTGGTCCTGACAGGAGATTGCTCCTGGAGAGTATATCTTATGAGTTCATTTTGGATCCCAAAATTTGCATCTTTATGGTTTTCCAGAAAGGCAAGTAAGAATGGACTATTTTTGTATACGCTATATATTTTCCACTGTTACACAAACTCTTGTCGCAGGAAACCTGCGGAAGATGCTGGTGTAGTGTTAGCAGAAATGAAGAACCTGCACAGTGTGAGTAAAGATTTGAGCCATGGTCTGAAAGAAACCTCACAGATTTGTGTGGAATGAAATCTTTCTAAGAACACAGCTTCATTTGGGTATGTTGACAACATTTAGCTACTAGGTTGTCTTGTGTCTGCTACAGAAATGCTCTTTGTAGAGCCTAGGAAAGGATTCAGAGACTAAAGGGGTAGTACAGGCTGCCTTGTATCATCAGCTTCAGTGCATTTTTATGTGCTGTACGCTGCAGGAGAAGAGCAAGCGATGTCATCTTTGCTTGTGACTACTCTTTTCTGAAATAAAATGGCTAGAAGACACCAGCACCCTGTGGAATGGCACAGTCTTAACACTCTCCCTGTTGGGCTTAGTGTGTCCACATGGCTTGTCTGGGTTCTTGTTCTCCCTGGAAGATGCAGGCAGCCCTTTTTTCAAGAGGGAAATTCTCATCTACAGTGATTTCTGTGAGCCATTAAAAAACATGCTTTTACCCAGTTTACTCATCAGAAGAGGTGTTTATAGGAGCTACTTTGAGGGGCCATCCTCACCGCCTCTTGGGATGCCAAGTCCCAAGGGGAAGAAGGATCCAGAGAAGAGATTTCAAGTTTTCTAATTTACTTCAAGACTTCCAGCCTGCTAGGAGTGGAAAGAAAAGAACATTGTCTAATCATCCTTTAAAATGTGTCTTGAGGAATAACTTTTTTGCTTAACAACAATGGGACATGTAGGAGGTTTGACTGTCCCTCCCTTTGATGTATGGCTGGCAAGCTCATCCTTCAAAAGTGTAGCTTTCACATTAGCCAAGGCTTTTGAGTGTGTTCCTTTTTAATGTGTTCCACATCATTGTCACCTGCTGATTTGCAAAACTTGTCCAGTTGAAATTATTTCTTTAACAAAGACAGACCTGCATTCCCTAGCAATGGCCTAACATGTAGCAGTTGATGATATTTATAGAAAAGGTTGAGAACTCTTTGAGAATATTCTCATACATTTTCTGTAAGAGACAGATGAGAAAATTTGGTAGTTAAACAAAACTCAAGCTGTTTAAACTGATTTGAGCTAATGCCACCTACCCCTCACCTCTGAGCTTGTGTATGCTCACACATACATATATATTTTGCTCATTTATTCAGATCTAATGTTACTTTTTGGCAGACTTATCTCTTGCATAGCAGTATTCTAGTTCTGATAGCACTTGAAATAAATGAAGGCTGTTCCCTTAGCAACTGCTAGCTGAATAACCTTAAAATGCAGTGGGAATAAATAGAGTAACTAATATTTGTTGAATGTCTGGGGTTTGTGAAATATTCCTTTTCATAAATCTAGTAAATGGGCTTCTGCTGTATAAAGGGTGGGCTTTAAATTGATGTGTTATTATTTTGATGTGCAGTGTAATTTGTTTACTTGGATTGGGATGTCCTGACTCTTTGCAGTTGAGTATACTGAGAAAAATTCTGAAAGCCAATTAAATTTTTTTTCTCCTATTTATTTGTGATTTATGTTTTGTTTTTAAACAGCTCCTTATACCTGAAGCCATTCACTTTAGAGATAACTGTTTATATTACACTTACACGCTCACTTCATTCATTCTCTTTCTTCACTTTCTATTAATTTACATGAAAATGGTATTTGCATTACTTGGAGACCAGCTCCAAAAGAAAATGCCTCCATCTTTTGAAGTGTGGTACTTGGGACTGGGAACTTTTATTTGATTTCCAAACTCTTTAGACATGTAGTGAATCTTACTCTATTGTTTACACAAAGACCTCGTAAAATGAAACCTTATTGTTGTTGTTCTTGGACACTTATGTAATAAAAATGAATAATTATTAAATGGACCAATTTAGTGGAGAGGTTTCCTCTGACTCCAAGACTGCTGGTCAGCTGGGTGTTGTTTGGCTTTCTGCCTCCTGGAAGGGCAAGACAAAGTCTGCTGCTGTGTTAAACGTGGCCAAGGCAACATTTGGCATGTTTATTCCTTTGTCACAAAATCCTGGTAAATTCTGACTGGAAGGAAAAAATGATAAAAACATCTTGATGCAAAGAAAGAACTGCCACTAATTAACTTTGAATATTAAAAAAAATTTACAAAATAGATGAGAGTTGCAAAACGCTTGAAAAAACCTACAGGTGGAACTTCTTGGGGAAATCTTTCTTGGATAGCTGAAGACTGCTAAAAACGCAACAGCAGTACTACTGCGCTATACGATTAATGCCAGTAGTTATTATATATCAGTATGTTACATACCCTGGGAGCAGAATAAGAGGAAAAAATATGATATGCTGATACATTAGAGTGGTAAAAATTGGTGTATACTGAGCTACTCTAAGTTTATTTTAGTGAAGGCAGGTGAGAAATGTTCAATTAGAACAGAGAAGATGAGGTTACCTGTGCTGGGGGCTGTTGCTTTGTTTTCTATTTTTTTTCCTCCTGAGAAATACAGCTGTCCACTACTGTTTTTCTTCAGAAGTGCGGGATGAATTTTTAAATATAAATATATATATACATTGTGGACCCAAGTGATCAATCATCTTGAAAATAAAGACCAAAAACATTGAAATGAACCTGAGATACTGGGGAAATCTTGTACAGAAGTGTAAGAAAAGTTCAGATGCATTTTCCAAAAGGTTGAGAATTTCATGCCTATGTATATTGCTTTATTGCTGTCTAGGTGGAATATGACAAAGCCAGGACCAGGATGAGACAGAGGCTCCCAGCCAGCTTAGAATGGAAATCGCTGTGTGAGAATTTGCTATGTCCTGCCAAAGAAAGTTAATATTCTTATGGGTCCAGATTTCCTTAAGTGATATTAAATTGGGAGTTTTGCAACAATAGCTACTAGTGTTATGTTACTGGTGGGTCCGAGTTACATGACGTGAATGTAAGCAAAAGCTGTTTTATAGAAACAGATATAAGACAGTTAATTTATTGTACTCTGAAAAAGCTTTATCTTAATTAGGCTGTAAAACTCACTTCCAGTTAGAATAATTTTCAGTTATTAAGTGAAAAAGCAGAAAAAATTCATCTATTTCAATGACAAAATTTAAAAACAGAGTAATACTCTCTTTAGTAAAGTGTTGCTGCTGAATAGCAACAACTGAACTAACTGTGTCCATAACAATCATCTGCACTACTGATCATTAACTTCACAATGAGTAACAGTGCTGATTTATTTAATGAACCTGCAGGTAATTGTTGTTTCCTTTACTAATTACATCAGGGAAATGAGACCTGTTAGCACTGAAATGGCTTGAAATGCTTCGGCAAACCTTCCTGAAGAGTAAAATGCCTGGTTATTTTTCTCTTACTTTCTGCCCTGAGATAAGTTTTTTTTTATTATTCCCAGCTGTTCTAATTAGTGAGAAACCTCTTTTTTATCCCTTAAATAGTGAGCCTTGGACATATCATACACTTCAGTATTCTGGGAAATTTCCCCACATAATTAGAGGATACTGCTTATGAAAACTAGAAAACTTCTACTGTGTTTAGAAAGTGAAAATATGTAGGAAAATGTTTAAAATCAGTTTAAAATGCTGAAATTATTGAAGTTGCATTTTCAAAAGCCCCACCTAGTGCAGTACAGCTCTGCTGTTCCTGTTAGTGAGACAGAGCTGTGGTGAGACCTGCTGGGGCTTCTCTCTCACCTCAGAGCTCTGCACATGGAGATAGGGCTCTTGCAACTTTTCTCCCCTTACACAGATTACAGGTTCTCATAATAGATGAGAATACCATGGCCATTTAATCTTAACTTTCTGAAAAGAACAGGCCATAATATTTGATCCAGAATTTCCTGTGTAGAAACTTCACTTCTGACTGTACCCAAGTACTTACAGGTAGGGTTCTAAGCAATCTTCTCTCTTGTGGAAAGTCCATGAGACAGAAATTATTCTATTGTTTATTCTTGCTTTGAGAAATGTATATCTTGTTCATAATCTGATTTTGTTTAACTTTAGCTTCCAAGCACTGAATCTTTTTATGTTCTTGTTATCTAACATCACAAATTGCATTTCCTCTCAGGTCCCCTTGTACTTAACCTACTAGAATGCCAATGAGAATACAACCAATTTTTACCTCATCCTTGTTCACACCTAAGTTACTCTGAGGACAGGCTCTTCTGTTACAGTGTCTATACAAAAAATTCAGTAGGTTGAAGTGAGGTGACCTAATTGCCAGGGTGCAGGAATGACTGTGCGTTGAAATACTTGGATTATCTGGGATATCTATTTCTGTTTCTGCTATCACAAATACTTGATTTAATTCATTGTTGATTATTACAGGGCCTAACATCAGGACTTAATTCTCCCTGTCTGAGTTATTAACATTGAGAGTCATGCAACAAAGCTTAATTCCCTTGTAAAAATGTGTCATGGATAGTACATTTTATGTAGAGGGGCTTTTTCAGCAAATGACAGCCCATTTTACCTAGATGATGAGAAGGGAAAAAGTCCTTGCAAAATTAGATCTCCTTAGGTTTCGAATTTGTTCACTTCCCAAAGATGAGGAAGCTCACAAGCAAAGGGTGGAAACATAAGAATCAGGATGTGTGTTTGAATGGAGGGAAAAACAATAGAGTAAGTTTCCAGAAGGTCTCTAAGTTCAGTTACCATCTGTATTAGGGCAAACAGAAGGATCCTACTTTCTGGGGAAGCATCCTATGATAAAGTCTATGTTCCCTGGTATCACTGTGCCATATCTCCAAAGCCAAACCACAAAAAAATGTCTAAGCACTTATTTTACAACTGTGAAATACCTGATAGGAGAGGGAAGAGTAGAAGTCATCGTCCAAAGGCAGAGTTTATGCAGGAAGCTATTCTGTCATATAATGAGGGCCACCTCTTGGAAAAAGAGTACTGACCACAAAAGTCTTAGCAACCTGTTGGTGGTGTTATAATGGAAACAGAGAAAGCGTCTTTCCACATTAGTGTAACTTTGATGTGAAAGGACAGAATGACCTTAACGTTCTCTTGCAATTTATAAAGATTTTAAGTTGAATGAACAGGTCATGTGTTAGTCTTCTCATTTATCCCCTGTTGTCTTTCAATGCCCTGAAAAAAACAATCATTTTAATTGAGGAGTTGGCTCTCACAAGTCCTTCTGCTAGCCCAAGTGAACACCCAGTCACTATTCTCACCTTGTCTTGGTCCAAAACTGCTACATTTTGCCAATCGTTTTCCTAAGGACTATAATACATCTTTCTGTTTCATTATATCAGGTGTCAGGAACGCAATTTAACTTTAAAATAAGACCATTATTGAATCTAGTTTTCTTTGAGCTGTGAATTGACTTAACTGTAAGTTTTAAAGAGTTATGTTTTCAAAAAAAAACTTGTGTTTGTACTGAATTAAACTAAAATATTTTTAACTTGAAAAGAAAAATAATTGCAGCAGAAAGGAAATAAAAGATTTGAATAAGCATAAAGCTATGTAATTACAAATTGAAAAAATGTTTGATTGAACATCTAAATTAAACAGCATGAGACTGGCATGACTCATTTCAAGGCATCTAAGATCTAATGAGCATCAGGTTCTGAAGTAAATATTAATTACTCAGCAATACTTGTGGAAATTAATAAATGTTCATTACACTTTTAATCTAAAACTCTCAAACTGCATTGCATATAAATTCTCTTTTGCAAAAGCGATATACAAACACCTCTGTATATTATAAAGTAGACTTTTATTTTATCGGTCAATATTGTCTCTGGGTTTTCTAAGACTAGATTGTGATCCTGATAACTTAGAGACTTACAAGGTAAAATACCCGACTTTTAGGCAGATTATGCTATAATCATATTTGGCTAGTTCCCAGGTAAGAAGTTACTTTTTCCCCCTATTTTCATGAAAAAATTCTGAAGGGATGGTTTTACATTCTGCTGTGACTGCCTGGAAATATTTCCTTCCTAAATCCTCTGCCCTTGTGTGTGTTTTTGTGGGGTATATTACTATAACAGTTCTGTCATCTTATATGAAAACAGCTGAAGGTAAGCTCATCTGACTCTCAACACTGAGCTGGTCACTTCACTCAAGGGGAAGAATAAGTTCTTCCTGTAATACTTATTTACAAACAAAGGACTGTACCAACCAAGGACAGCCCAGCATGAACTTCTCATAATCTTTCATAAATTTGCAGTCTCATGTTCTTTATACAGTAAATATAATTTTTACACTCCATACCTTCTCTATGTACGACCAGAATTTGATGTTACAGAAAGCTGCATGTTGAAAAGAGAGGTGGAAAGGTAAAAAAAATGCCAGGAAATAAATCTTTGTGCATTGAATTTCCAGGATTCTGCTTTAAGAAGAACCATATTTTTCTCATTGTCACAGGTAACTCACTTCCCCCTCTTAAATCTGCCAGCAATAAAACTAAGCAGTAGAGAATAATTAGGAAAGAAGAGATATCTCTTTTTTTTTTTTTTTTAATGGAAATTAACTTTACCCTGATATGAAAACCCAGAAAATTTCCTCTTGAACTGATTTTATATGCTAGAAACCTGTTTGCTGTTACCTATGCATCAGAAGTCTTTGCACCCAATTATAAGATATACACTTAGCATCTTTGCAAGGTCAGTGTGAAAGATGCTCTAAGTATAAGATAATTTAAATTTTTTTTCTGTGTGAAAAAACATCTCTGCCTCAAATGGGTTCATTGTTACTTAGAATTGGGCCTTAGTTGAAAACTTCACAGAGCTCACTGACATTTCCTTTGAAGTAGAACTATTTTTCAAGTTAATAACACAATGCAGTGACACACAAATCACAGCTTATTTTACATATCTTTTTGAATATTTCACTTTTCCAGTAGAATTGTCTCTCTATACCTGGAGTGCACTTATAATAGGTATTCTTATAAATGATGCTGAGTATATTGCCTTATAAATTTTGTCACATTCAGCAAAATCATTAATATTTTACAAGGATTACACCATTAAAAACATACTTTCATGCAATGAAAAGGTTATGAAAATGAAATGTCACACACTATGATTTTGCCTTAAAGATCCTAGTCGTTTACACAGCACTCTAGAATGGTAGTATAAAAGAGAACAGTCTTTCTTTTTGATAGGTTTCATTCAGGAGCTGGAGTTTCACATTTCATGCAGCATGTTATGTATGGAAATCACTTGGAAAAGGTCACCATTTATCCTAGTCACTTCTTGCTTAATTAGGCACTGTAATATCATGCATTAAGAAATGCTGTTTTAAAGGAATTCAAGGAGATATAAGAAATTGTAATGCCAATGTCAACTGATATTTATTTAGGTGCATCAGGCATGTGCACACACCTGCATGTGTGCTTGACAATGAATACAAATTTTATATACAACTGCTACATTACAGAAAAAGAAGTTTAAAACTCCTGCTTCTTTGCTGCCGTAATATATGGGGGAACCCTTGGGCTGAAATACAGACACTACAAAACTGAATGGAAAATTCCTTTTAACTAGAATATGTCCAGATCTTAACTGAAAAATACAATGGCAAATATGCTCAGTTTGAACTTGAGTACCAGAGAGAAGCATCTGTCTGAAGGTGTGGGATATGCTGACATTATTACTGAGTATTGGAGCAAAGAAATGATTTCAGCTTAATGTTTCCGTCAATGAGTGCTATAAAAGCTACAGGTTCATATAAGCTAAGGAAAAAAGAGGCCACAAGTATTTTAGATTCTATTCTGCAACTACCCTTTGGAAAATTTGTTTGGCCTGAAACATGCCAAACTATTCAGAAAACTGCATGGATTTTTTTTGAAAGCCTGAAGAGAAGTGTTCTACTTTTTTTTCAGCAGAAAATTATATTACTTTGGACTTTGGACATTAAGAATTTTTATTCTTTACCTTGCTCTTGTTCTTTTTTCAATCTGTTGGGTTTTATATATATCTGTATCTATTTTATAAATATCTTTATATGTATACACATAAAGATATGTATACATATCTTTAGACATATCCTATGTGTCTTCCATTAATATTTAATAATGGAAGAATGGCCAAGAAACATTTCAAATTCACCAGATAGATAAGAAATTTAAGTTAGTTTGCTCTTTGCTGGAACTTTTTTTTTTTTCCCAGCAAGTATTATGCAGTTTCTGAGAGGTAAAATAGCGTGCTTTGGAAGAATGGTGTTTTTTTGGTTGTGAAGAACTCAGGGAACAGTTCAAGCACTTATTTTTTTTGAGCCTTTCTGCATCTGTGCTATCTAGAGAGATAATTTCCCTCTCTTCTTGTCTGCACTGTGCCTCTCTTGAAGTTGAATATATGAGTTGCTTTGTTTTTCCTAATCAGTTAATTCAAGTTTTTCATGTTAACTCACAGAATTTAAATAGAATTTATTTGCAACACAGCTCTTTTGGGCTGAAGTGAACCCATACAGATGCAACATGGAAGAAACAATCAATATAGCTCTATTGACCCAGTATGAGATGGTGACCCCACATCCTGCAGTCCAGGAGTAGCTTTGCCCACAGTTCAGTCAATCCTGTGATGGGCACGGCAGCTTCCTGGGAAGCCTCCCAGATTTATTCTGTGTCTGAAGGGGATTTTGTCTGATATTGAAGAAGCTAATATGTTAAAAATATGGACCAATACACTAAAGCACAGGTCCTAATTGGAACTGGAGCTAAAGAACTAAAAAGAGTAGCTGAATTGCCCATTTTTGAAATGGAGATATTGTGTGCTCTGTTAGTAGCATTTCAAATTATCTAAAGTAGATTTAAAATATCATCCGTTTTTTTTTAATTCAGGGAATCATCTGATGTATTTAATGTCTGGATGCCTCTACAGCCCGGAAAGTCTAATTATACAATGGGTCTAAAAACTTCCAGAGTAGAGCATACAGCCTTCAAAGTCACTGGGTTGCTTAACTGTGAGTCAGCACCAGCTTTACTGAGGCTAGTTTAGCTCAGCTATAATTCTTGGAGCATCTGGGACCACTAAAAATAAATTTGGATTTTTTTTTAATGGAATGAGCCAAACATACGTTTTATGTGAAAACACCCACAACAGTTTGAAAAATATGATTCATTTTCTTATAAACAGAAATGTAAAAGTTTAAAATGGAAATGTCAGTCATCAGATCTAGAAAGATGTCTTCCTATTTAAACAAGCTGAAAGTCCAATGCAAAGCACACCAAGACTTGTACCAATCCTTAAAAAGTGCTAGTGAGAACTGAATGCCAAATAGCTTCCCAGGAGGCACGTTATGCTAATCACTATGGCAATCAGTTATTTATCATTCTTGCAGACATGTATTTTCCATTTACGCTAACAGGGTGGTTGATTGGATTTTGCTCATTAAATGGGCAGAGTCAAAACTGGTCTTATAAACTGCTGTTCAAGTTAATTAGTGAGTATGTGTGTACTCAGAAGCAGAAAACTTAGTTTTAAAATTATAACCCACATCAATCTGGCATCTTTTCTGCATTATACCAAAATCATTCCACTTAGTGTGTTAGGCATAAAAGAGAAAGTAAAAATGCTGCATTTTCATTTCCTCCATTCTCTGATGGTCTGGCAGTAAATGTGATGTTGGTACTCATAAAACAGTAAGAATAGATATTTGTTTTTGCTCTCCTGTCTTGCCTAACCCCTCCCCAACTCCTCCGCCCCCCACCCCAGGCTCTGTGTCTAACTAAAGAGACTATACAGGGAAAGGAAGATCCTTAGAGTTTTGTGCTTTTTCTTTTGTAGTCTTCAGTTGAGTAGTTATTAGCAGGTGACAAAGATGGCCTGCAAGCACCGCCATGAGGTTACAGCATAAGCAGTAATAATTAGAACAATAACAATAAGGATTTAAAGGTAATAGTGTTGGAAATGCTGGGCTTCGATTCTGGAGATCCAGCTCTTACATTTTATGTCCATGTGGGAGGGGTGATTTAATTATCCTGGGTACATTCACAAGTTTCTATGTATTTCTGTGAGTGTCCCATTGTAAAACAGAGGCAGACATGTTTTTTCTTCTGTTACCACAAATGATTTAAAAATCCAGCTGAGGATTTCACAGATCTCAAATGTCTTTTCTTTCTGACTTGTATCATGTGTCTGGGAGTAGATTTGATTGCTCTGGCCCTGGAAATAGGGGATATCTTGAAATAACAACTTTTCAGTCTTGGAGCTTTTTGTGTGAATAGTTCAATATTCATTGGACAGATAAAGTGGGATCTCTAACTTGGAATTTTAAGAACTTGGATTCCACTGTTTCCAAACAGGAGGAGGAGGATATTTGGGACTCAGTCTTTCACAAACTTTTTTAGTGCTTTGTTCATTTCAGAGGAGAGAACAATGGGAGAGACAGTTGGGGTGTGATAGCTTCTTATATCCTTTGCCCACTTGTCTCCAAACTGAGAAGTCATAGTCCTTTTAGCCTCTCCCCAGGCAGCAGATATTATAGATTATACTCTTGATCATTTAACTTGCTTTCTCTTCGCTATCTCTATTATGTCCTTTTTGAGCTGTGGAGACCTCAAGTGCACACAGTACCAGTACTATGATAAAACCAAAATTTTGTCTTGCAGAAAAGTGTTGTTTCATCTTGCTCTTAATAACCTTCCTGAAGATTCCCAACTTCTGCTGCTTTCTAGTAGGTGCCATATGGTGATCCATGAGTTTATGACTCCCTTTGAGATTGCTCAAAGTCCCCTTCCCTGAGTTTCACCTGTCAGTTCCATACTCAGCATGATGAAAGCACAGTTTACATTTTCTTCACCTCACATTTATTGGCACTGAAATGTACTTGTTGCCTTTATCCTCCCTTACTCTGTTTTTTGCAGTCCTTTTGGAGTGCTTCAACATTACCCATCATTTAATTACCTGAAAGGGCTTAGTTTCATCATCATTTTGAGACATAGGTGTCCAAAGGAGATATAAGTTGGCCGGACGTTCCTCACCTTACTCCTGAGCTCTGTAAAACTGTCATCATCAGCCACAAAACAGACAGAAAGCTTTTTGCTCCCTTTTCCTGGCTGGCATTCCTTCTCTATAGCATCTTGCTGAGAGCCTTGTGAAAAGGTTTTATAGCACTACAGATCCTATTCTACTGAAAATCAATAAATTAAACTGCGGGTGCAGGGTACCAGACCTCTCCTCCCCCCCTCCATCATCTGGATGGAGAAGGTTGTATGAGTGACATAGTCTCATTTTGGGTTTGGCTTGTTTACTGGTCTATACAAGAACTACTGGCTTTTGGGGCTTTCTCCCCCATAATTTTCTCACCTTTTAAATATATTTATAGTACCTTAACAGCTGTACTCTTTGACTAGAAATAAGAAAGGGTTCAGCAGAACAGACAGAACAACAGAAATGCCTCACCACTTCACCATAGTTCATGAAGGTAAATATTTTCTTGGTGGAGGGAAGAGTTGTGGGAGTAGCTATGCCTTGAGCTAATGGAGCATGGTTGGCAATGTGCTGTCACACCAAGGTCTAATGTGCTGCAGAAGGACTTTCAGTGTCATAGCTCTTAGTAAATCAGAAACTTTCAAGAAATATCTGATAAAAAATGATCCAAAAGGAAAAACTACCATTCTGCAAAGCAAACTTGCAGATATCCACAATATTTAAGCCATTTATGATCTAAAAATCTGGTGAAATTTTTTTCCACTGCAAGCCTGTTTCTCATGCTGCAATAATACATTGTCAGCAACCTGCCAGCTTTATCTTCTGCATTTAATGGCCAAAGCTTTTGTGAAGAGAATTTAAGACTGATATTTTCTTTTGTGGGTACTCTGGGTACTCACATGCTGTTTTATAAGAAAGTCATAGTCATTAATTTCCTTTCACTTACCATTCAAAAGCTGTGGGATTATCTTCTATTTCCCTGAGAAAGCCAAAAGAGGTTGACAGCAACCCAACACAGTGGTAACCTAGGTTAGTTTTTTTGAGTAATCTAGTGCAATCATTCTCAGATGGGGAAAAATGTTTGCTCTCCTGTATGTTTGGAAGGGAAAAGGCTTACCCTTTTAGATGGCTTGTTGGAAGGCAAACACTGCTAGGTCAAAAGGCTGGGTGAACTCCAGGTCATCCTCATGGGGAACTGTGCCTGTTGTCTCTCCTCTCCCCCGACCCTGTACACACATGTACTATTCTACGCTTTGTCTCAGGACAGGGCAGTGGGAGGAGGAGAGAACTGCCCAAGGACATGAAGGACTGGGTGAAGTGCTAGCTCTGTAACTGGGGCAGGAGAGACACTCATTGTACCCTGGATTATTTTTTTTTTCCTAGTAGAACTTAAAATAAATGTAGTGTGACCAGAAAACATCAACAATTTGCTCTTGAGTTTTCTCCAAATTAGAAAAGAACCTAGTAATACTAGGTTTACGCATTACCTGCGCTGGTCGTCTGACAGCCCATGTGTTAGAAATTAATGGTCATAGCAGAGTGGACATTATTTTTTTTCACCTAAAACAGATGTGAAACTTATTAATTTAAACAAACATACATATAAAATGTTGTCATCACCTAGAATGATTCCAAAATACTCATAGATTTGGATGTATATATTACTCAAAAATAAGGGATTAGGTTATACAAAACTAAGCAATTGAATTGAGGCTTCTTTTCTGAGTCAGCCAGTCACTCCACATGGTTAATTTTTAAAGGGAAATCAGGAAGAATACCCTGTTTTACTAACATAAGAGGATAAGAGATGTTGTCATCATGAATGCTTGCTCCACCAGGCATCAGAGCAATGCAGCTTAGAGTAAAATTGTTATTGCTAAAGTTTTGACCTAGATATGTTTCAGATACTTTCAGTACCTTTTTATTCACATGTTTTCTGTTGCTGAAAGGAAATTGATGCATTTTCTCATCTATTTTCTATATGAAAATCAAAATATGCTGAATACATTTATTTGTGATTAACAGGCATAATGCCTGGTTTTGCTATCCATCTTGAAAACTATCTTTCAGGAAGATTGTCTTATGTTTTCTTTCTATATTTTTTTAGAATTGATGAGTTTGAGCTTAAAAGGGAAAAAAACCAAACCCAACATACCCAAAATGAGGGTATTTTTCTCTAGCCAGATGTATCTATTTCATCATAGTAAAAGATGAACTAAGACACATCACAAGTTCTTCAGTTTCTTCTGATGACTGGGTAGGTTTCTTATACAGGTCAGGGTGCTTAGTTAATAGTCTGACAGCAGAAAAGGAGCAGAGGAAGGAAGAATAGCTGCACTTCTAAACTTAAGCCAGTTTGCTTAAGCAACTGACCCTTCTAAAATAATGTGAATACTGAAAATTTTTAATGCGAATACTGAAATTTTCCACAGATTTTTCTTCTAGGCTTGTGAGTCTTTACTATGTATACACTATCGTTATCTCATTTAAAGTATTAAAAAGATGTACCACAATAAAGGCAAAGTCAGTGCTCATGTCAGTCTTTACTGGAACTGAGAGAAGTCTTCGAGCAAACTCTGAGTCTGTACTTCTGGAAGCAGTCTGTGTGTAGACATGCTTTGCAAGGCTGTTTGGAATAGCCTAAAGCCAACTAACCTGTTGTAATAAAATGCTCTTCGTTTTCTCTTATCCCTGACGTTGTTTTGCTTGATAGCATAGGAAGTAATTAAGAAGGAAAATGTCTTTCATCTTCAGAGGCACTGGGTGATGGCCATAAAAGGGCAGGAGTGGGTTGTAGTTTGGTAGAAGTTCTGATAGGATGTGGATTTTCAATATGCACAGTTCTCTGTGTCAGTGAAACCAGGTCATTGGAGTTTTCTGTGACATTCATAACTAATTTAACACAAATCCTGATATAATATGCTACTTAAGCCATACCCTTTTTGTAACTGAAATCTCAGTTCAAATGGTGACTGTGGCAATCTATTTTTATTTCCAAAATGGGCTTTTTGACATCGTACTGAGTTGCAAAGTCATTTACCCCTATAAATACACATTTCATAAAGAAGTGATTGGGGATTATTAAAAACGCAACTAAAACTATGAAAAAAGAAAAATATTTGCGGTAATGGGATCATCCATTATTACATTTTTTTCCTCCAAAAGGGTATGTATATTTTTGAAAGCTTTTTTATTGTGATTTATCACACCAAGTATTTCAAATATAAGGCAAAGCAACTAAACTTTTCATTTGAGCATGAAATGGGCACACTGTGATTTTGCATCTGCATGGCCATGGGGTATCAGTGACACCTGAAAGAATGTTATATATGCCAGAGTGGTCCCATAAACTATGTAATACTTCATTATATAGAGGATTGCCCTTGGTGTCCTCCTTACAAAGCACTTCTTTTCCTGATTGTTTTTTTAAATGCAGAGAGCTTTTATCTCTGAAGCTCATGTGTAGACTTATTTTGCAATTTTTAATATGTATAGTTCCATGTTGAGAGTTCCAACCTTCCTGCACCTTTCAGTTTTTTAATTATAAAAATATCTACCCAGGGAAACCAACACATACATGATATTAGAAAGATGCCAATTTTTTTTTTTTTTTTTTTTTTTTTTTTTTTTTTTTTTGTTGTTTTTTCCTATAAAAAAAAAAAAAAAAAAAAAAAAAAAAAAAGTTCTAGGAAAAATATTAAACCC